>NW_022900929.1:12269532-12358226 GCF_012274545.1 Fukomys damarensis | reverse complement strand
CTCTCTCTCTCTCTCTCTCTCTCTCTCTCTCTCTCATCTGAGAGCTGCTTCCTGTGGTATGTGAAATAAGGGACAGGAACAAAGGGCAGCATTTCATTTAGAAGGAAGTACATGGGAAGGTAAGCCACATTGAGGTTTCCTCTACAACTCCAGCTCTAAAGCCACCATCATGTTTGGAAATGTGAATGGAAAAAGAGATAATCTTGGAGAAGAGGTGATATTTTTCAAAATCATTATTCCTTTGTCTGCAGTTTAAAGGTCCAATATGATCCCTCTCTCCAACTTAGCATAATGAAAACACTCTGAATTCTAATAGTCATGCATCACATGAGAGGTGTTGAAATTCACATCCTGTCTATAAAACTGGTGCACTTGAAAAGGTGCCTGTCACTCCTGGTGAATACTACATCTTATATCACCTTCTTTACCACCTTGCTCTTTGAAATAATGTCCCACATGACTTCAATCCCCATGCAAACTCAATTCCCATCTGACTGTCCTTTGCTCTACTCTCCCCTGCAGTCACTATTCCCTGAACACATTCAATCTAGATGAACAATCCCTCTTCCTATAGTGCCTTTCTCCAGTTTGCTGCTTAGGAAAAAAAATCATATTCTTGGAGGCCTAAGTCAACCATCACACTTATCAGTCTTCCACCATTTACCTTTCAGAAGAGCTTCTTTCTCTATAATAATGTCATGGCAGGTTAACATATTTGAATTAATTGTGTATGAGTACGTCACTCTGCCTGAAGAAGGTTCAAACCATTGATATATTCTTTTATGGTGGCCAAAACTATTAGAATCTCTTTGGTAACTCATGACTCTACCTGGAGTCTATCAACAGAGTAGAACCACATGGAGCAGAGGTAGCATCATGACCTAGTAATTGGGAGATAGATGATTCCAGTATAGATGTATGGTTCCAGGTGTGGTCCACCTATCTTTCCCCAATGTGGGAGCAGCTAAAGATGGAGGCATGAATTTAAACAGCTGATATCTTGGCATATGGTACTACTCAGACTTAGAAATCTAAATCTGTCAGGGTATCACCATGCTAGTAGACAAGAAACTCATCTGTGTCAAGCCATGCAAATACTATGTGACAGAGATTTTTTAAAAAAGGAAATGCTGAACTGACAATGCACTTTAGTCATTTTATGATCATTCTGAATATCATAAAACCATGGAAAAATTTTTATAAATGTATGGAGAGAGCAGATGATTGCACCCGAAGGTTCCAAAGATTAGCTAGAAATATAAAAGAAATATTACCTATATGAGACAAGATAGGTTAAATTATTCGAAGTAACTACAATCCCTAAAAGATGCTAAAATGACAACAATCCCAAATTTTAGTGGTTTAAAACAGCAAATGTTCACCTGGGCATGTTGGTACATTCCTGTAATCCCAGCACTTTGGGAGGCCAGGACAAGAGGACTTCAAGTTTGAGCAAGGCCTGGTCAACTTGGTGAAACCCTACCTCAAAATAAAAATAAATAAATAAATAAATGAATATTTAAAAAATAGCTGGGGATGCATTTCAGTGACAGGTCCTAGGTCAAATTCCCACTACAAAAGAAAAGGTTCATTTCTTGTCTATCCTAATCTCAGCAGTGTACTTGGATCCTTTTAATCACTGAAGGACCCAGGCTAATAGAGAAACCACCATGGTAGGCCATCATGTGCATTATAACAAAGAGGTTGAGAGCACTGTAGGGGCACAGACTGGACATTAAGTGCTGTGACCTAGAAATGACACGCACCCTCTGTTCCCAGTCACACAGTCTCATCCCACTATGAGAAAGCCAAGAAGTGCAACCCTATCATGTTGCCAGGAGTCAAAAGCTGAAAATATTTGGTAAACAGCACTGATGACTACCACATGACCTTATTTAGACCCCAAGTTTACAAAGTAGATCACACTTGTGACAATGAGTTGAATTGTACTGTGCTGAGATGGATTTTTGTGTTCATTTAAATGAATAAAATGCACATTGTTCAAAGACATTGTGAAAGTCTCTATCTTGAAAGATTCTAGAAAAAAAAAAGAAACTTCTCTGAACATGAAGTTGTACAAATGATCAATTACATCTCCAAAGCTCTACCTAAAGAAGCCAGCCAGACCAATTCCTTGTTTGATAAATATTACAACAAATCAACCCAACTACTAAAATCAGGTTTTTATAAGTCAAGAATTTTCTTTTGAGGGAAATAAGAGTCTGAAGGAAACAAAGACTGATTAAAGGAGCAAAACATGAGATCAAGCTCCTCATCTTGGACCTATCTGCAGTACAACTTTGAAAATTCCCTTAAATCACCCATGCTTTAGTGTTACTATACAGAAATGGACAACATCACTTATTCCATTATCAAATAATCATTTTGTATCCATTGGACAGAGGCTCCTGGTTACACCAATAATGCAGAGATTAAGGCAGAAATGACATGATCCTTAACTTCATGCATCTTATCATCTATTTGCCAAGGGTGACTGAAATCACTTGGCTCTGTTTAATGGGATGTGATACAAAGATTATCAAGGCATTATTTAATCAGTTAAGTGTACTGTTATGAGTCTTTATAGGAAGGATATTAATAAGGAAGGCAAGCAATAGGAAAAGCAAGGAATATAAAAAGTAAAACGACTTCACACATTAGAAGGAAGATTATCTCCACCCATCCCTAACTGTTAAACTCCCCATGTGCAATGGAACACATGTTCAGTCATTAGACGATAGGTAATGTCAAATCTGTCAAATATTGTGCAGCCCATTTATGGAGACAAGAGTCATATTTTCTTGGATAGCTGATAAGACCTTTAGGATTCTCCATTGACTTCCTGAACATTCAACTTTGAATAATTTGTGTATATTTAAGGAATCTAACTTCCTAAACAACATATGAAAGTTTACATGGCAATATCAGTACATAGCATTACCAAACAGGCTACACATTCAAAAAGTACATATAACATTTTATCTGTGCCCATCTGGTCCTTTTGATATTAGTAGAACCGAAATGGCTTCCTAAGATATAGTGTACTCCCAATGCCCACTGTAGTTTTATTTTTTGCAATCAGCAAATAAATTATTAAAATAAAAGGACTCTCAAAGATACAAAGGAAATGTGTATAGAAGCCATGAAAAGGACAAGAAATTATTTGTAAATTGAACAGTTTATTTCTTATTAACAATAATAATAAAGTAAGACACACAGCTCCAAAGTCCTCCCAGATGAGACATCTGCACGATTCTCTGATTTGAAAAGAAGCATAGCTAATAAACATGGCAGCCATATTCTGAACAAAATGAAGATTTTTCACTACTTTGTCCTCCAGCATATCCCAGATTCATTGCTATTTTAAGGTGCTTTTGCTTCCAACTAAATGGAACTCTTTTCCCACCAGCTATAGGGGGAACAAAGGTACCAAGGACTGCCCTTAATGAACGTGAACTACTTAAACTGCTAAATTTAAGATTATAGGGCATCAGACACTGTTACAAAATCTTAACCCCACCTTGCTCACAGGTGCAAATATTAACCTTTCCTTCCAAAGACTATTTCCACCTTCTAGTTACCACAATTGACATTTAATGAATTGTGACACCTGAGCAAAAGGAATTGTGAAGACAAAAATGGAAGTATAGTTCAGACTTCTCCCATCCTTACACTAAAATGCACTGCAATGTGTGCGTGTGTGTGTGTGTGTCTGTGTGTGTGTGTGTGTAGAGGGAGATGGGGAGGGAGAGGGCAACAGTCAGCCAGACAAATGTCTAGTATTCCACTGCGATATACAACATGAAGGCAGTCTGGTGAAAGTTTCTCTTTCTATGTTCCTGTCTAGGGCTCTACCTCTAAAGTGTCATCAGTTGTATCAACTTCAACTTGCCAGTGAAATGCTCCTAACATTCTACAAAATGTCTTTCAAGGTTCACTGGCTCTACTTCACTCTCTCCTCTGCTCATGCAGTAATAGATCATAATAATATATTACAGCAAAGATTAAGGAACACAATATGTTTCCTCAGGGCTGCACAGATGGAAAATGGAGGAGATGGAAAGAATGTGGCCTTTGGTGTTTTACATATCCATCATTTAGGAGCACTATGACCTATACCAAATAACTTCACCTTTTTCTAAAAGGCCCATTTTTATTGACATAACATGAAAGGTAATAGTCATACCACAAAGGTTTAGTAGATATTTTGTGAGATAAAGTACCTGGAATATTTTAAGCTTTAAATTTTTTGGTTTCTCTCTTAGAATATTAAGTACATGGAGAACTTTTTTTCTTCTTACATCTGATAAAATCCCTTCCTTTTTCATTGTTAATGCTGGTGGCTACTCAAGTGAAAATTATTCAATGATGACACAAGAAAAAGGAGACCATCTATATTACTCCTAATATGGGTTTTTTTTAAAAAAAAAAAAAAAGATGTTTTAGAGGTGTGATCTTCATTCAAATCTAAGATGAGTGGCCAAAGGGCAGGTGAGATGCACAGAAACACAGGCAGTTGGGATTTCAGGTTTTCACCCCACATTATCCAAGGCCGCTATGTTTTATTCCATTTTACATTGATTGGAAATACACAACTTGGAAAAGGCATGAGTGATAGACTAATTTTTATTTCCTTGTTAGCATCACATAGAAAGTAACCAAAATCAAATCATTCTTTGACGAGTTATTACATGTAGATGTATATATTTCATTGTACAAAAACAACTATTTTCTGGCTAGAAAGATGTCAGGTATTAGTTTTCTCTGCAAATATATGGCTGATACTTTCAAGATTCTAGAGAGAATGGCAGGCAAATGACCAATAGATAGAATCAAGGGAGACTGAAAGATAAAACCAAGGGAGACAAAAATGACAAAAATAACCTTTGTTCAATGTTTATAGGATCTCAAAATGTTTTTACATGTATTACCCCAAATTCCACATTAATAAATGTAACCCATTTAAAAATAACATGTTTTCTAATCTATACTTTTCCTACTGAGACTACTTTAAGATTAATCAGGGTTATTAGTATATTATATATGTTATTAGAAAAATTTGACCCTGGAAAAATTCTTAAAGCAGTGAACCAAGTAAAATATAAGTTGTGATCATAAATTAATCTTGTTTATAGTTCTTTATTAAGATTAATAACTTTTTAAGCATAGAACCCTAATCACTGGAAATATGAACATGGGCAAATTAACAACTCTGTATGCTACCTTTTCAATTATAAAATAGAAGCAACACCTTATCTGTTTGTAAACAATGTACTGGGCCACATAATAGTTTAAAGTCCCTTCTACCTAAAAATGGTATGAATCTATGGTTTTATTAGTGAAGACAAAGTCATGTAAGATTTTTAAATAATTGAATCTGCATAACAATTTTATTGAAAAATCAGTATATGCTAAAAAAGACATCCATTGTACTATTTGGTTTATTGTAAAAGTGAAAATTTCATTAGGTATTGAGAAATCTTAAAGCCTCTTCAAAGAGGCTGATGACCTCATATGGTAGTTATTTTTCATTTAAACAAAATAAAAAGAAAATGGGATAAGTCATATAACATTTTACCATTCAGATTTAATTAAAATATCTCTTCCTCCACCTCCACCCTCTTTCCCATGCCAATGGCAAATAAACATCAAGTTGAATAAACATTTACTGAGTCTACTCATGTTAAATACAAATTTAACTGTTTAAGATACACATGGCCACATGCACGCACAGCTCTTTTAAGAGTTTTTAATTCCTTCCTCATTTTTCTATTCAATGTATTGTATATCCATATATCATAAATATGAGATATATTTAGACACAAATTTATAATTATTTATTTTTCAAGATAGACTGAGTTATAACTATATTCCCACCTGCTTTTGTGCAAATAAACATGGATATACTTTAAGACTTTCTTTGTTTTTCATGTGAGCTCACTGAAATGGGAGTTCCATCCAGTAAAATTCACCCTTTTTGTTTCACAGGTTGGTGATTTTTTATAAACGCATAGTTATGTAAACTGCACTGTTATCAAGATGTAGAATATTTCCACAGCCCTTTAAAAAGTCTCAACTTACAACTCTTTATAGTCAATCTCTGCCCTTCCCTCCTGGAAACTCATTTCTCTCTCTCCCTCTCCCCCCACCCCCAGTTTCCGTCCCTGCCTCCTTTCTGCCTTTTGTAGAATGGCATACAAATGAAATTCTACAATACACAGCCTTTTACATCTAGCTCCTTCAGTTCAGCACAGTGGGGTTGGGATTCATCTATGTTGTCACATGTAACTGTAGTTTTCTTTCCACCATACTACATAATACTCTGTTGATCAGATATGTTTTAGCACCTACCTGCTTATCAGTTAAAGGGTATTTGCACTATTTTCCTACCTATAAGTATTTAGTAACATGTTACAGGACAAGACAGAATAGTTCAGTGGTTAGGAACTTAGACCCTTCTAGCTTTACAGATCTCAATTCAAATCTCAGGTTTCACATAAACTTATACCTTTAGAAAAACTACTTATGTTAATCTTAGTATTATTGTGAGAATTAAATTAGTATGTCCCTCATGTTATCAATAAATGGCTGCTGCTGTTTTTATGTACTAGTGATTCTAGGTGTCAAACTCTGCTCCACTTCAAGTCTTCAAACTGATTTCAAACAAAACATTATCGATCATCTCAGAACTTCTCTTAGATCCTTTCCTTTAAAATATCTCTTCCCGCTGCTTCTCATCTTTAATAAGACTCAAGGTCATCTCCCCCATAAGGACTTCCCTAACTCATACTCCATATTTACACTTCCCCTTTCCACATTCTTATAGCCTGCATTTTCTAATCTTGTAGTCACTACCCATATGAGGTTTTTTTTATTAAAATTCTAAACATTTTAAATACAGCTCTGTGGTCACAATAGCCACATTTCAAGTGCTCAAAAGCAATATACGGCTAGTGTCTGCCATACTGGGCAGTGAGGATATAAAACACTTCAATCATCATGGAAATTTCTATTGAACAACACTTCATAACATTTAAAACTATATATAGAACTTAGTTACATGATCTAGTCTTATTCTCAGTTTTTCTTTGCCATAGTTTTATATTGCATAAAAATGAACATCTAACACACTTTGAATAAGCTCCTATTTTGTTCAAAACACTCTATCAGGAACACCTTAGGCAATGACATCATCTTCTATGGTGTCCTGAGCCACACGTTAAATAACTGTAAAGGAAATGTAATAAATGGAAAAGAAGAAATGATTACCAAGGTATGGCTGGTATAAAGAAAATAGGTCATTAAAACATTGGGACATAGAATTCTGACAGGTGGAAAAGTGAAGAGGAACCTATCTGTATGCTTTTATATTTCTTCCAAATCATCAAGCACAGTGCTACTGAGACAGGGAGAAACCAAATGTTCAGTAACAAAACTCAATACAGATAGCCATATGATAGAAGATGATACGTGGCAGATAGTAATGTAATGAGGATCAATAAAACATACTCAAAGCAGATTCAACTAAATACAGATAGGCAAGGGTGAGTGGAAAGTAAATCCAAAGGGAGGGGTTAAGAAACAAAGGCAAGTCATGCTAAACTAAATGAATAAATGAATGGGGACCAGGCAATCAAAGTGATATTCAGATAAACACAGGCTCACAGAAGAAGGCAGTGTTCAGAGGTTAGGACAATGAGCCAGAAACAACTCATCACCAGAGAGATTGAATGACAAGGGAATGTGTGCCCATACAGGAGGCCAGTCTGGGGAATGTGATCATCTTGGGAATGACGTTCCAGCTATCTTTCCCACATGGGATGGTTTGTCCTCCTCTCAAATGTTCAAATGACATATGGAAGTCATATAAATCTTTTGAATGGGCTGTGCTTCAGAAAGCTGAAGATTTTATTTTAATGTTTTTAAGTCAAGCATAAAGGTAAAAATCTGCAAGAACTATATTGAAATGTAAGGTTAAAAGTAACATCCTTTCACGCATAGGCTTTCTGCAAAGCACCACCTGCCTTAATGGTGTCCCTCCATTTTCCCATAGCTGTTCTTGGATTTGTTTTCAGCTAAAGTGACCTACTCAAGAAGCTAGTTACAGGAACATGGCTCCAATTGCTTGTTCTTGGGTTCCACCCCATGTGTTTTGCCAAAAGATCTACAGACCACAAAACAGTGCTCTTCTCAGATTTGTCTGAAGTTAATAGGAAGCATCAAAGAAAAAGGAAACATTTTAAAGTCCAAAGCTTGGGTGAGGAATGAAATGTGCTTTTAGAGTAAAAGGTAAAATATTATTTTGGAATGTACCTTAAAGACATAACACTTACACATCTTGGGTCATAAATCAATCCAGATACTACATCATATGCTGCCCTGGCTCACTGAGATGACAGTGTTCGTACAGTTTTCAGAGATTTAAGAAAAACCATATTTGGTCCAAGTGAGTGCGATAGACCTGGAATGTCCCCCAAAGACTCATGTAGGGTTTTCATTTTTGTTGTTTGGTTAGTTGGTTTTCTGTTTTGTTTAATGTGTGTGTGTGTGTGTGTGTGTGTGTGTGTGTGTGTGTGTGTGCTGGGTTTTTACAGGGCTGGGGATTAAACCCAGGGCCTTTTTTATTTTTTGAAACAGATAGGATCTCTCTAAGTTATTAAATTTCCCAGAGAGGGGTCAAACTTGAGAACCTCCTGCCTCTGACTCATTTTAAAGCCTTGGTCTTGGTCACCAACTATGGTGCTACTGGGAGGGGTAGAGAGTTAAGAGACAAGACTCAGGGAGCTGGCAATGTAGCTCAGTGGTAAAACAATTGTACAGCATTTCCTAAACTGCTGGGTTTCATCCAAAAAGAGAAAGAAAAGCAAAGATAAAAGAGCAAGACTCAGTGGAAGAAAATTAGTGTGCTTTTGGGAGAAATACTGAGATACCAGTCTCTTTCTTTGATTCCTGGCTGCCAGAAGGTGAGCAGCTCTGCTCCGCCAGCCACTTCCCCCCATGAAGTGCTGTTTCCCTACAGAGTCCAAAGCAACCAGCCAGCCAGCCAGGCACTTAAACTTCCAAAGCTGTGAGCCAAAATACATGGCTCCTCTTTTAGGTCGATTACCTCCGGTGTTTTGTCAGTGATAGAAAGTGGCCAATACAGTAAGCAATAGAAAGGAAACTCATTATGACTTCCCCCATTTTTCCCACTACAGGCTCTTCTCAGGAAAAGCTACCAACAAATATAGAAGCTGAGGCTCTGATCGCTCTGAGTTCATCTTCTCAAAGGGGAGCTTGGGAACCACCAGAAGGTGACTTTTAAAGGCAAGTCATCCATGTGACTTTATAAGTGTAAATGAAATATCACTGGCAATGGATTTGTATTAGAAGACCCTGGTTTTTCTAAATTTTCCTTTTACATAAGAGTTCTTCCTGAGAGGAAGCATGATGCTAGGGTGTCCTTCAAAGACGAGCCATCATGACTATCCTAGAGAGCAGGAGGAAAGTATCCCGTGTGTTATGCTTTATATCTGGATGTCCCCCAAGAGCCTCGTGTACTCATAGGCAGGCTTTAGGAAGAAGATTGAACCAAGGTGATACAGTTAACTTGCTGTTAGGAGGTGAGGCCTCCCGAGGGAGGCAGGTTGCTGGGGGTGTGACCTGGAAGGGTGTATCTCCCTCCTTGGCCCCTCCCTGCTCTCTCTGCTTCCAGACCACTTCCTTCCACCAGACCCTTCTGCCATGGCCTTCTGCCTTGGAGGCAGCCAAATATGGACTATAAATGTAAGCCAAAAATAAACCTCTCCTCCTTTAACTTTCAGATGCTGGATATTACATCCCAACAAAGAGGAAAGTGACTAAGACACAGTAAATGATTTGTGACAGTGGAAATTCACAGCACGATAAAGCAAGCACAGGATTGAAATCAAGATCCCTATTCCAATCCTAGTACTATCACAGTCTAGCTTAGTGACCTTAGCTTAATACCTTAATTTCTCCTGTCATCAGTTTATTCAGAGATAGAAAGTGGCCAATACAGTGAGTAATAGAAAGGAAATTTGTTTTCATTGTTTGGTTGGTTTTCTGTTTTGTTTAGTGTGTGTGTGTGTGTGTGTGTGTGTGTGTGTGTCTGTCTGTCTGTAAAACAGGATAACACATTCTTTAATTACTTTGGTGGGGGGGCTGTGACAATCAAATGAAATAATGGCTGGGAAAATACTTTGTAATCTGTAGATCACTATGCACATGGGAACTATTATCTTGTCTTTTTCCCTAAAACACTGGTCCTTGGAGTTCACTTAGCCTGGGGTTTTCCAAATTCACTTCTCAAAGAACATTTTTGGAGCTACTCAAATGAAGACATAGACAAAATATGAGTCTCTGTTTTCTGCTTTTTTTCTGATGCAAAGAACTTGCTTCCTTTCACAGATTTAGCTCTTTATGTCATTAACTAAATTTAAATCATGCCTAAAGACTTACTTGTTTGGCAGCACAGTTTCATATCCTGTTTGGTCTAATTTTTTAAATTCTTTTGTAAAGCACTCCAAGATGTTTGCATGAAGATCACTCAACAAATAGAAGCCTCTCTGGAATACACACACAAGGACACACCCACATCAATGGGAAGAAACATAATACAGACTTTTGTTAACTTGGTAAGACAAGTCTACAGAAAACAGTTCCTAAAATTACATGCAGTGCCACAATGTATTCCCATTTCCTTAACCTCCTCAAACCTACAGGAAAAGCTAATGTGGTCTCATGGAATGTAAAGTCTCCAACTCATATAGAAAGAAGGTTTAAGTAGAGAGTTCAAAATAGACACAGCAGTTCCCATGAAGCAGGCATCCTGGCAAGAGAAAAATCCCTAGTGTTTGAATATTTATCAAGAGACTAGCCATCAGATCCTGAACTGAGTTACATAAGCACAATACCCTTATTGTTAGCAGATGTTCATTGGTCAGCATTGCACAACTGACCAGGTGCACAGCAGGATGGAGTTTTGTCTTTATTCAAAGATTCAGGGTAGATGGGCTTAGGGCTTACTCTATGAGAGAAATACATTGACTTCAAGTCACCAGGACGACTATAACCCATAAATTACTTGCCAATTTATGCATATGTGATAGCAATTAAAGTGTATTGCAGATACCATGAGTTATTGCCTTAATTTGGAAACATTCCTCTTCTTCATTTTGTATGTTAAGAATTGATTTAAACTTAATCATGCAACATTAATGAAATCATTAGACAATTCCAGAAAAGATATATTTGAATTATCAGTGATGAGGACATTTGAGTTTTCAGTGACCACTTTAAGGTAAATGATTGATGTTAAAATGTACTCATTAGAAAAATGAAGGAAAGACATTTATATAGGATAAAAGTTTCTAGAGTTACAAAAACTACCTCATATTCCAAAAAATTATTGCACTTGAAATTAACAAAACTCAGACTCTTACATTGTCTATAACAGGAATTCAAAAGCTATATTCTCACCTTTGCTCTTTAGTTGTAAGTCTCCTTGTGAACCTCCCCATTCAATGAATTTGTTGTTTTCAAAAGCTTCAGCTAACCAGCTAGTAGTCATTTAAAGGTATTGTGTTGAAGGCAAGTTAATGGGCTGCTTATTTTTGTGGTCAATAAATCTATCTTCACAGTGAGTCTTTTAATTTTTTTGTTACTGTGTTGGTTTAGTTTTTTAAGTGACACATGCTCATATATACATAAGTAGAGATAACTCAAGAAAATGGCACTGTCTAGGTGATAATAATACTAGCATTATCATGTATTATAAACATACTCTATATTAACACTTTTAATCCATGGTTTTCCTAACCTTGATACATAACTAATATATTGCTCTGTAACATCCATGGGGCTAAGGGCCTGTGCTGTGTAAGAGCTATTAGTTTCCCCAATATATAGATGAGGAAGCTGAGGCAAAATGGCTAGAGGAAGTTATACTCTAGAGCATTTACTCTTCACCAGCAACTCAATGATGACATTTGCAAAGGCAAGTGACAAAGGAGGAACAGACCTTTAATAAAAGTTCTCTTATGAAGCATTAGAGAGGAAGTTGATCTCAACTTTGGGCCACAAGTTTGCATTCAGGGCAGGTAAAAGTAGTGTCTACAAAAAGAGGATTATCGGGCCGGGGAATTTTGCTCAGTGGTTCCGCCACCTGCCTCGCAAGCACAAGGACCCAAGTTTGATTCCCAGTACCAAAAAAATAAATAAAATAAAAAGAGTATTATCAAATATCCAAAACTGAATTATGCTTATAGGCCTTTTGTTAATGAAAAGCACTCTTAACACTCTTAATACTCCGTGCTTTGATTATAATTGGTGACAAAATGTTGACTAGCTTTCATTCTACATTTGAAATATAATAATGGAATTCAAGTATATCATTGTTAAGAGACAATATGCAATTTATTAATATGTCCTCAATAAGGCAATAATATACAGATTATACCAGTGAAATGTGCACTTCTTTAGACTACAAGCAAGAACATTTTGCAGAATATGCATATTTAGGTTCTGTTCCAGGTATGACCTGTAATTCCCAGTTTTCTTTGTAAAGCAAATGGGATATTTTTGTACTTGCTTATTGCTCCGAAAGGTGACTCATTTTCCCCTATTCAGGTGACTTTCCCCTGTTCAGTGTTATAGTGGGTGGCACATGATTACCCAGAACTGGGATTTACAATAGGTTCTGGAAGAGATTGTGCATGTACTTTTCCCACACTTTCAGGATCAAAGTATACAAAGCAGAGAGAATGTTTCTTGTTTTATTTTTCCAGATGAGTCATGAGGGGGAATGGACACTTATTTCTGTGCCCAATGCCCACTCATTTTTAGTTCCATAAACCAATTTTTACAAATATGAAGGTCATTTGAGCTTCTTGAAGTTCTCTCTGCTCACTTTGCTGGTGGAGTTTTCTTTCTCACTCTAAATGGCAGATGGAGCAGAAGATCCCTAAATTAGGTCCTATTTGTACTACATCTTGCAGCAATTATTCAAATAGTATAGCCTGTAGGTGTTCCTATTTCTTATTTCCTGTGCAAATAAAATTTTTATCTGATATATATCAGCAAAAAGATTATACACACATCATTTGAGAGAGAGAGTGTTACACCTGTGTGATGCCATCACAAACTTGAAACAAAAACAAAAGTAGTCCTTTTTTTAAGATTGCCCTCACTGTTACGATATTTGAAGGAAAAATTAATTTCTATATTTTTCCGCAAGGATAAAATAAAAACTTGAACAGTTTACTGTCCCTCTTCTTTCTTTAGATTTTAACGTAAAGCAAGATCTGTCAAGTTTGCAGATTTTTGGAAACTTTGAAATATAAAGCAAACTTTGGCTGTCTAACTCCTTCTAGATCTAAAGATCACTGAGCTGTCTCATCTCCTGTCTAAATTACACTCATCTCATCACTCTCTCATAGTACCATTTTCATTATAATTATGGTTTTTGATGCCTTACTTCTGCCAGTTGCAATCTATTTTTAAATTTTATTTTAAGCATCTTATACTCAATGCCTATCAATACCTGACTCAAAAGAGACACTCAGTAAGTTTTATATTAAATTAATGATTAAATAAACACTAAAATAAAGAGATGTTTTTTGTTTGTTTGTTTGTTTTGAGACAGGGTCTTACTATGTAGTTGAGACTGACCTGGAACTCACTATGTAGCTCAGGATGGTCTCAAACTCAGTGATCCTCCTGCCTCGGCCTCCCGAGTGCTGGGATTACAGGTGTGCATCACCACGCCCAGGTGACAACAGAGGTTTTTGTGTAGTTATATGTGAAGCTATTTAATGAAGTAAAACTGTAGTGCCATAATACAATTGTACTAGTATATCTAGTGCAAGAACATGTTACCCAAATCTACAATTAGAAATTAACTAAGAAAAGTCCTACTTCTTCCTTGTCCATTCTATTTGAATGTTTTTTCATTGTGGACTTGTGAGAGTTTTGATTTTTTTACTCAGGCTCTAAACAAAGTGAATGGGGGTGCTAAATACACTGCCTGGGGTATTCTGAAATTCTGTTTGGCTAAGTGTGGCTTAGGGTTTGAACCCACACAGCAATTTCAAAAACAATATAACCAGGTAGATACTAGGTCCAGACTAGCTACTGGTCTCCTAGCATATTTTTCCAAATTTTTTCACTAATAACAAATATTTTAAATGATTTTAGGATGGATTTCTAAACATATTTTCTGAGTAGAATTGCCATTACCTTTCAGCAAATTGTTTCATTATCTCATTTAAATAGAAAGATTAATTCATCAATAAATATATAGGTAACATATACATGTATAATTTAAATATTTTACATAAAATATTCCATGTGTATACTATACAAAGGTGATAAAATATACACTGAATGTTTAAATATTTAAAAATTATTACAGTAAAAGACTCATTGTCATTATTCCCCTCAAAATTTTCTTCCTTCCTTCAGACACACTTATCTCATCATTCTTGCTGCTTTTTGAAACAGTTCTGAATGTCCTCTTTTGTGAGTGGCTTTACAAGGTACAATCAAGATATACAGTGAATGCTGCTGTCTCGAGTCATCCAGCAGAAAGGCAGGTTCTTAAAAACATGACAGTGTGTCTTCCGTCACCTTATTCACTTGATCTAGCACGGTGCAACTTCTTGCTCTTCCCCAACGTCAAAATGACCATGAAAGATAAACATCTTGGATTGACTCAGAACATCAAGGCAGCCAAGACAGCACGACTAAAGACACTCATGAAAAAGGACTTCCAGAACCGCTTCAGAAAGTAGCAAGGATGAGGGAATCAGTAGTTCAAAGCAAGAGAGTGAATGTGAGAGGGACTCATGGCAATGTGTCTATTAGTATAACTTTTAAAATTGTTAACATTCACTGTATTTTTTGTCACAGCTGATCTATAGGAAAACGTTTTTTTCACACTCATGTTTCAATCATTCAATGGGTTTCTTTTTATAACTGCACTGTAAAAATAAAGCTCTAGATTAAGCATTTCTAGTAGCTTAATAATTCAAGACATAATAAATCTAGGTGATTTCATTAAAGTTTCAGTTTCTTGCCTCAGGTTCTACAATGCCTTTGCACATTATTTCATATTACTGTATATTTGCTTTACAATTAACCTTTAATCCTATAAGAGACCTGACAAGGTAGGCAGCTTACTCAGCAGGAAAGAGCATGAAGAAATGTGATCTATCTAATAACTCTTAAGCCATTCTACCTTAACCAAGCATTCTTATTGTGGACACAGGGATGATCTGCTTTGGCCTTGTGTATTGCACACTAGCTGGAGTATCTGATACTTTGCACACATCATGAACTTGACCTATAATGCTCTGGTCCTGATCTCCTGAGTTCCTCCATTTAAATTTCTGTTTTCATGATTTGCCACTATCTTCTGACTCAGCCCTCTAGAATCTAGATATTTCGTTCATGGCAGAACCCCAAAACCATTTATAGCTAATTCCATAAAAATGGATGAGAATACACTTTTTCCATGTTATCTCAGTATGTGTTCTCAGGCCTTTTCGTATGTCCACCTGGCTGAATGGAGGGACTGTTGAGTATTTCCTGCTACTCAACTAGAGCTGGAAGGTTCATCTCCATCCTTCGACCACCAGGAGGATCTCCCCACAAACCTGACATGAGGGAGTGGAAGCCTCATAGCCTCACAGCTCCTCAAGAGTAACAAGCTGCAGAAGCATAAGAAAGTCACAGACACCAAAACCATGGTTCAGACTGTCATAAGGTGAACCTGAAATGTTCTTTCAATTTCTATGAGTCACTGTGTTCATTAAACCATATAACGATGTTGCTGGTAACGACATGAAAAGAGAGAATGCTAGTGGCAGCCTTTGTTGAACAATTTATTTTTCTGAGGTTCTAGTAGAATTGTATAAAATGATACTAAAAATAAATAAGCAACCCATTAGTCTGTGAACTCTATGAAAGTAGAGAAGACTAGTTTGTTGTCTGTTTTAGTCACTATTGTTATTTTTTGTTTATTACTGTACTATCTCTGAGAGCTAACAGTGCTCAGCACACTGCAGGCGTGCATTCACATGCAATGAGTGCTTCCACGTTCCACACATTAGGATGGTCTGACAACTGAAGATATAGTAATAAAGGAGACAACTCTACTTTCATTGTATTGGAAGGCAATACAGAAAATAAAACAGAGAATCAAATAAAGAAGAAAATATCAGAAAGTGACAAGGTTTCATATAAAGTGTGAGGACAGAAGGTAAGTGCCAGGTGGGGAACCAACTTGAATGGTGAGCTGATTAAGCTCTGGGTCATCTTGATTGGCTTGGGAGCCTCCCAGAGGATAAGTAAAGCAAGCACTTGGATGTGTCTAGGAGAGTCACTGAGGCATGACCTTTGGTATATATGCTCGCTCACTTGGTTCTCTCTGACACAGTTCCTCTGCTAGCCACCATTAACTAAGCAGCTTTGCTACACCATGCTTTTCCACCAGGATGTCCCTACCGTGGAGTGTAGCAACCATGGACTAAACTCCTTGAAACTATGAGCCAATTAAACCTTTCCTTTTTAAAGTTGTAGGCATCTGGTATTGCATTCTAGCAATGGGAAAGCTGACTAACAACAGATGGAGGCAGAAGATAGGTCTTCTTCACTGAATGATTAAAACCAGACTAAGGAAGTCACTGTACTTCTCAGTCTTGGCTTCCTTACAGTATCACCTGAGAATTAAAAGGACTCCCAAAGTCTAGGCTGTATCCTCTCAGACTGATTTTACTGGGCATAGGAGGTGGTGCCTGAGCATTGGTATTTTTTAAAAAATTCCCCATTTGATTCTAGTGGGCAGTTAGGACTGAGACCCAGTAAAGAAGAAGATTTCAACTCAAAAACTAGTATTACATCTTCCCATGGAACTAAGGCTTGTGCTTAGAACAGTGGTTAATAAGCCTCTGATGAGAATCACCTAGAGAGCTTTTAAACACCCAAATGCTCTTACCGCACTCTAAATCCACCAAAAAAGACTCTGAGACTGGTAGGATAGTCAACAGTAGTATTTCTAAACACTTTTCAGAATGCTCCATTGTACTGCCAAGTGTGTTACAATGACCATTTGCTTGGGAATGAGAAGATTCCTCGGACATCAGACGTGTGTTGTCACAAATTGGACTATTTCTGACAAACCAGGATAGTTGGTCACAAATCATTTTCAAAAATTGTCCAACTGAGTCAGAAACTATGGAGTGGGGCCAAGCAGCCTGTGTTTTAAAAGGCCTTCCACATCATTCTGATGTACAGTCTGAGAACCACTGTGTAGATAAAGTTAAAAAAGGAGACATTGGTAACAAGAATAAATGACTTAATGAATGAATAAACTCATCAGGAAATATCTTTTGGTAATATCTATAGTGGGGTGAATGTTAAATCTCTTTGTTTCGTAAGTGTGTAAGATGACAGATTACTTTTGCTCAAATAATAGAAGTACTTTTTTGCACAAGGAAATGTTTATTTTTTAACAATCAAAAGCAAAAAATAAAAAAAATTACACAAGACATAAATTTCTGTGAAACTCCTTTCAAGGGAGTAGCACAGTGCCAAAAAAAAAAGAAAATTATTATTATTTTTTTAACTGGGAATTGAACTCAGGACCTTGTGCTTGCAAGTTGCAAGGCAGGCGGTGGCACCACTGAGCTAAATCCTTGGCCCTACTTATAATTGTTTTAAATGCATATTTGCCGTATTTCCCTGAAAAGTTCAAAAACTGGCAAGTTCTCCGTCTTGCCATCAAAGCTGACTTAGTACTGGAAATGGAGCAGCTTAAACAATGCCTCTTTTCCTTTTACTCCAACCCAAGCACTTTTCTTGAGTCAGACAGAAGCTGGGACTGCCACACTATACATACATGATTGGGATGCCTTCGCTTTGGACCCTCTTGCTTTCCAGGAGCATCTTAGGACTTTGTTCAACAAATCTGAGCCTACTTTTATCCTTGGAGCTCAAGATATTGAGGAATATTGACAGGTGGGTCTGAGTTACTACCACGGAGGATTAGAGAGACCAGTGTGGAAACCAGGAAACAAAGAGGCTTTCTGATGTCTGCTCATGAAACGCACCACCTGCTTGTTTTTGTATTGAGGTCAGAGATATTCTGCCCTCCACCATGACCATGACCACGACCACTTATGGAACCTAACCAATATAACGAAGAAGCATGAAAAAAACATAATATTTAAGCTAAAAATATTTGGTAAATGGACTTAAAGAGATATTGATCTCTTTTGAGAGTCAAATTTATAATCTAGAAAAACTAAGAGACAATATTTAAAAAGACAGAGACCATTACAGAAAGATAAACAATACTAAAATAAATCCAAGAGCTCTGACATCTCAACAATGGGAGTCCATCTCTGGTGTGAAAAATTATAATAGTACACAAGATCCTAATGGGATAATCAACAATGTGAAATAGGAAGAAAAGGGCTAAAGGTGTAGGGAAAGTGGGAATGGTAGAGGAAAGGGAATAAGGGAAAAGAAAAAAGTATGAGAAAATGAAAAAATGGAAATAAAGTGTTTGTAAATGGAGAGGGGAAGAGGGGGTGAAGGGAGAGCAGGGACAAGGGAAAAAAATGAGAACCAAGACCTGTCATGTAAAGGTACAAGATCCCAGTAATGAATGTAACTGTACTGTATACTCAGAATGTACCAATGAGCTCAATAAAAAGGAAAAAAAAAAAAAAAGAAAATAATGGGAGTCCAGAGATGGAAAATAAAAACTGATAGAGGAGGGCCAGGGATTTAGCTCAGTGGTTCTGATGCCTGCCTCACAAGCTCAAGGACCCAAGTTTGATCCCCAGTACCAAAAAAAAAAAATTTAAAAAAACTGATAGAGGAAAAGTTATTATTAAATAATGAAATTAAATTCTGTTCTTTTTCTCCGAAAATAAAGAAAACGCTTTGGTATATATAAAACTTCTTATTTGCAAACTTAGAAGTTATAAGACAATAAAATATGCATTGATTATCTAAAATAAAAAATTTCAATGCAAATAACTTTCATCATCAGCCTTTTAAAAATTCTGTAGATATGCAAGTGTTCAAGTAATAAATTATTCCTATATATAAAGAAAATACTAAAAAGATACTGAAACCATAGGAATAAACAGAAGCCTCAAGAGAAGACTAAGAAATGAGGTAACATTAATGAGAAATAGATACATATAATTATATCTCTAATGACACACTAGTAGACTAAGAATATACAAAATACATAAGTAAAGACTTTAGACAAAACTGATGTATCAAGAGAGAAATTTTAATAATCCCTAGAATTTGAAATATTACACAACATTAATACAACCTACGAGTATGGGATAAGGTTATAGGGAGATAGAAATAGTAAAATGTTTTCCACAGGTTTCAATTATTTTCTGGAAAAATACACCATGCTGGCAGAAGAAACTTTGGTGCTTTGGTTTCATGTGATAAAAGAAAAGTATGAGTACTGAGAAGTGATGATTACTTTTCATGAAATAAAAAAACTAACAGAGCAAGGACAATAAAATAAATAAATGACAACTTTATGAAATTAGCAATATTTTTAAAAAAGGGGAAAAATAAATATTTAGTATAAAGTAAAATGCAGGGAACATAAGCATTTCATTGGTCAAATAAACATGACCCCATGTCTGTCATCTAAAAGGAGATTGGCAGAGTAGATTTTTAAAAATTAAGACAAAATACTGTGAGGGCCACGGATTAGCTCAGTGAAACCATGCTTGCCTGGCAAACCCAAGGTCCTGAGTTTGATCACCAGTACCAAAAAAGAAAAAATACTGTGATAAAGATTTAATATAAATAAATAAATAAGAAAGATAAATGCAAATAAAAATAGATAAGTAGCAGTATTAATTAATAATTAATATTGAAATTATTAATATTACAATGAGGTGAATTTTTTAAGACAAAACACTGGAGTTAAAGAGATATAATGATAAAAGCATAATGTATAAATATCACACACACACACACCTTGCTGGCCTAAAGAATCAAAGAACAGAAAAAAGAAAATTAAAGCTACTGAAAAGTAAAGAGGAAATCCTATCAAGGAGAGAGGCAGAAAGACAGAGTATACAAGCTTCGCCTAAATTGCAGGTGGCTCCTTAAACGAGCATGTAGCCCTGAAAGCTAAGAATAATGAGAACTGAACCAAATCTGAGGGATAGTAAGAGAGTTAGTCCATGGTCTAAGTCCAGAAAAATTAAGGGTCTGTTTTTAAAATCCAGCACTTTTTAGATGTGTATCAAAATATGGATTCTCTACAAAGGTCATTCATAATGGTTAGAAAACAATCAAATTTACTCAACATGTTCTCCCACACCCTCCCTACCTGCCCCTGCAACCCCACACCCCAAAAGCAGGAAATTATGACATTTCCAAGAAAAAAGATAGACAATACAAGACTACGTGGTACACAGATACTAGAATTAACCTACTGGGATGCTTCTGCTCAATATTCCTTCCCTAAGGGTAGACTTGCAATGAATCTAAGCCACTCTCCTAGTTTTTCCTGCTTCCTCTCTATTTTCTCTCACAATTTTCCCTACTAGAATCTTTGTATGTCCATTGTGTGCTTTACAAGCATTTCACTGAAGGCTCCATGACACAATGATTTGAGAAATCTCAAAGTCTTAACCACTGTTCCAGTGATGGCTCTCCAACATTGGTGGTCCTGTTAAATTACAACTGGTGGCCTCCCCCAGGACTTTAGTATTCTGCATTTGCATGTCTAAGTTTCCAGGTGATACTGATGCTGCCAGTCTAGAGCCATATTTGGGAATCACAGATCTGAGTTTTACTGGCATGGGCTCCAGGAAATTAGGATGCTAAGAAATCTCATCCATCACCTGTTTCCCAGGATACTTATAGGATTCTTATCCTGGGAAAAATATGATGCCTGGGGGTCTACTTTCAGAAGAAAAGTGTAGCTTAGGAGTCAGGGGGCCAGGCCCTCTCTCCTACTCCAACCAGAGCAAATTTGCTACTATTTTATACATTGATATTTTGTTTTATGAAAGAGTTCATACGAAAAGAAAATATTTGAATGCAATAGCTCTAACAAAACTCAAATGCCTTTGCCTGTAAAACCAACTATAATACTGAGAATGTCTTCCTTCTGATCTGCTTGGCCACCTGGACCACACTTCCCAGTAGTGAGGTAGTGAACAGTTTTGCCGGTTGTCCTCCTTCCAAATTTCACATGGGTCCAAGATACCACTCAGGTATCCAAGAAGCTTCTGCTTTCCTTGATTCATATGTTTTTTGCTCTGAACACACTGGAGAGATATTTTAAACTATTGGCACAATTAAATAGCTTATAAGCAAGCCCTAAGAAGCATTTTCTTCTAATGAGAACATGCTCAAATAGCTGAGTTTGAATCAAAGATTCAGACCCTCAGTCCACTGTGGAAAAGACATACCCTCTTTCTGACACCCAACATCCATATCTATACATCTGTTATGTCAACAAAATTCCCCAAGATTATTGTGAGGATTTCATGGGTTAATGGTGGGAGCAACCCCTTGTGGTTGTCTTTAATATCAGGTACTCAATAAAAATGTCAGTTAAATGATTCACAAGCAACCTACTGGAATAGTGAAGAGACATTTATTCAAGATGACACACATGGGCCAGGTTTTAGCTCAGTGGTGCTGCCCCATGCCTCACAAGTACAAGCTCTTGAGTTCAATTCTTGGTACCAAAAACAAAAACAAAAAAAAGATGACATACACATTTAGAAACAAAATTAGAAATTATGGCTAAATGGGTTTTCAAATTCTTTGTATATTTGTCTATAAAGAACTGCATTTGGGGGCTGGGGATTTAGTTCATTGCCACTGCACCTGCCTTGCAAGTGTAAGGTCCAGTACCAAAAAAAAAAAAAACAAAAAAACGAAAACCAAAGCAAAACAAAACAAAACAAAAAAAAAAAAAGAATTGTATTTGACTATGGAACTAGAGATAAAAAGAAATAAGTCAATGAAGAAATAAAAATTGTAATATAACAGTGCTTATGGTCACATATAAGAAGGTTACTAGAAAACATGGAAAAGACCAGCTGCTAATTGTGAGAGGAGCAAAAGGTCCAGAGGAAGCTTTGCTGTGTAGAGAGTCCCACAGAAGACTTGGTTGGGCCTTGGCTGTAAGTGGGAGTTCATCACACAGATGTGGTGTGAGGGGGAGCAGTAAACATACCAGACAGAAATTATATGTGCTTATATCCTGTATGGTTTCAGAATAATAGACTTTCATGAATTTACCATAAAAGACAAGACAAAGAAACATCATAGCTGAATAAACCAGTCAATGCATAACTAATAATTTAAGGCGGAGAAAATAAAGGAAGTCTGAAACATAAATAAGGTTCCCAAATCATATGCTCCAGAGAATTCAATGGCCTGGTGTGAGGGTAGCTGGTACTTGGGGATCATGGATAAATCTATGCAAACTCAAGGCCTCAGTTCTCTCTCCAAAAACAGCCAAATGACTTAGTAGATCATTGAGGTCATCTCTAAAAATTGTAGGGCAAGATGAAAATTGAACCTCCACTTTTACATATCTATTAATGAAATATACCAGTAAAGTACTTGGTGCTTATTTTTTAAAAATCACTTACAAAAATTCATTTCATGATACAAAAAAGAGACATAAATTGCATCTCTCTGTGTATAGGTGTGGTATGTATTACAGTTTATTACTTAAGGGGAAGATAGACTGGATTAAGTTACACCTGGAGAAGGTGGACAGGGAGGGAGAGGAAAAGGAAAAAGAATGCAAAATGTCTGCAGAGCTCATTACTGCCCTGATACCAAATGATTCAAAGACATCTTTGGCCTTGATTCAAACAGTTGTTCTGTTCTGAGTAACATGTCAACAATCTAAAGATCCACAGCTGGACTCTTGAAAACCCTGTCTGATTCTACTGTTATAAAAGTAACAAATTTGCTGCATTGAGTTCTATGACACAAGACTATTTCAAAATGAATCTTGTCAAAGCCAGAGACCCAGAGGAGCTGCTTTATGCAGTCTGAGTAAGAGACAGGATTTGTTTTAAAGTTTCTCTGGTATTAAGAAAGGCTGAGCAGGCAGTTTTGAGAGGTCATGGCTCAAGCTAAAACAAAAACTGAACATTCATATTCACACACTGTGAGGTGATGGTGTGTCTGTTACTCTAACATTCCTCAGTGCCCAGGTATCCCAGCTCACCCTCCAAACAATCCCAAGGACACATGTCTTCAAAATGAATCACCTACCCACCTGTCTTATCTTGTCTTTTATCTTATCTTTATCTTATCAGAATTTAAATGTCACATTGGATTTTACCTACCAGTGACACCATTTGATGGGGAAATGTGGAGATATGCCAGGTCTTCCTCAGCTGCTCCCTGCCTTTGACCTTCACTATCACAGAATCAACAAAATCTAAAGCTAGCAGGGACCTTTCACATCATCGATTCAGTTCTTCTGCTTAAGGGATCATAATATAAATACCACAGTAATGTGATGATATTAAAGTCATAAGTTTTTCTAAGGTGTTAAGGATTTCCCCCCTGCACTTTTTTTCCATCATTGCTCTTTAAACTAAAGATAACCCTCATTAAGATTAAGCACAGATTAATTCAGTACATAATTCAGTACATGATGCCAGGACTTCCGCCAGCTTTTTAAAAATTGTTGTAACATTAGTGTCCCTGCCACCCCTTAGGAGGTCTACACCCCAGCTCTCTAGCATTCATTCTTTTCTGTAGTCTGACAGAGTTCTAATGAATGGACCCAAACCATCTGAGCGGTAATGACCCCCAAAAATTTCTAGGAAGAAGGAAGGGCAAGGGTATGGGAAAAAAAACAAGAACCAAGATATATTATGTGAAGGTACAAGATCCCAATGATTAATGTAACTGCATCATTTGCTTTAAATGCACTGATAAACTTAATGGAAAAAAAATTTTAAAAGAGAATTTATCTCTCTTCAAATATAGTCTATATGCCCTGTGATTTTTATTTTCCTTTTAGGGACGCAAAAGATACTTTCACTACGCCAAACCAATACATTCTTTTTTACCCCACTCCCCTGAATTTTTGCAGGCATTTTCTACACTAGAATTTGCATGCATGGTGAAAATTTTCCAGAGCTTTCCTCCTGGAAAGCCAGTTTCTCACACCTCTTTCAACAAACACTGACCGCAGAGCTAAGGACAGAGCTAAGCAAACTGAGGCCCAGAGAAAAGGAGATGCCACACTCAGGATAGCTGTCCACAGCACCCAGCACCCTGCCATCGACTCTACCTCCGCTACATCAGTGAACAGTGAGGTTTGGAAGTAAGCAAACACCTTTTGATCCCAAAAGTCGAGGAGAGAAGTCACTTAATTGCTACTTTGCAAGTACTTTGCCATGGTCGACCACTGTCTGAAGCTATTTAATTCGTATGTGAGTGCTGCTTACTAACTCTTTCTCCTGAGACATGTGAACATCATCTTACACATTCCTCCTTGATACCAGAGAATACTGGAATACCCAGGATTCATTTTTTTGCAGGAATCCATCCCTGACAAAAGTTTCGCTAAAACAGAAAAGTAACTGGGTGATGACCTCTGAAGCATTTAGCAAAGATTCAAGTTAGATTGTAGACAACTGATTTTCTTCATTTATTCGTTCATTCAATGAACATTTTTCTTAAACATTTATTTTATTCAAAATACTGTAACAAGTGATGCCACTGATACAAAAACTGAACCAAGAGCTTCTTCCCTCAAAAGCCAAGAGGTATGCATCCACATGCAACTGTAGAATATTGTGTACAAAGTTTAGAATCTAAATTTTGGACTTGAAAACAATTGTGTGTATTTCTCAACTGAAGAAATCAAGATATATGGAACTCAAAACTATACTTTGCATTTAAATTCATATTTGCTTGTAATGTAGTTTGTACTTAAAGAAAACCTTACTAGGATAGATGATTTACAATTAAATTTTGATCTCATTTAGACAGTGATTCTCAACATTTTAATTCTTTACTTTTTCTAGACTATATTAATATATTTTTTAAAAAGTACTTAGCACTTTCAGATAACTAAGATAAGCAGAACATAACAAAATGCAAAATTTTTAAAGATCTTTTCTAGAACCATGATAAGTTCAAATACAAAGTGAAAGGGCACATATGGGATTTTTCTATCAGTAGCCTCTTTTCACATGGAAAGAAACAGACCCAGAAGGAAAGTGAGGCATTTATAAAAGCATATAGTTTTTTGTCCAGAGGAGGGTGCCTCTGTCTGAAACTCATGGCTTTTTACTCTCATATTAGACATAATTCTAGTAAATTTGGTTATCTGATTTCCCCAAGCAAATGAAAAGTAAATTAGAAAGAAAAACAAAGATAAAGTGACTAGAATCAAATGTAATAATTTCTGCAAAGTCAAAGAATTAACATCAGCAAAGGAAGAAACTAGAGGAATAGACATCAAGAACATCACAAAAGAACACATATCACATAGTGAATGGCAATCTAATGACATTTAATCTAAGGGTAATAACTCTAAGCACAAGGGTAGACCCTCACGATTTAACTGCATTCCAGTCTCTCTTTTGGTCTCTTGCTCCATTCTCCTCTTCCCTCACTAGGCAATAACCACACTGTTCAGTCCTGAAAACTTGCCAAGTGTCTACATGACTCAGGGAGCATTCACACTGTTCTCCCTGCTTCCACTCTTTCCTCTCCACTCTCGTATGGCCAGGTCTTCTTCTTCTTCTTCTTCTTCTTCCTCTTCCTCTTCCTCTTCCTCTTCCTCTTCATCTTCCTCTTCTTCTTCTTCTTCTTCTTCTTCTTCTTCTTCTTCTTCTTCTTCTTCTTCTTCCTCTTCCTCTTCCTCTTCTTCTTCTTCTTCTTCTTCTTCTTCTTCTTCTTCCTCTCTCTTTTTTTTAATTGAGTTTATTGGTACTTTTTAAGTAAGCAGTACATTTACACTCATCATTGGGATCTTGTACCTTTACATGACAGATCTTGTTTCTCATTTTTCCCCATTCCCCTGCCCTCCCTTCACTCCCTCCCCCTCCCCCTATTTACAAAGATTTTGTTTCCATTTTTTCCTTTTCTCATATATTTTCTTGTAACTTATTTCTTTTCCCCTACCCTTCCCATTTCCCCTACACCTTTGGCCCTGACAATGTGAAATAGGAAAAAAAGGGTTAAAGGTGTAAGCCAGGTCTTCTTTAAGATCCATTATATACAGTGATTGATCCTGAGTAGACACTCAGCAATTATTAGTTAAATAAATAAATGAGAAATAATTACCTACACTGTGAATGCTAGAAGAAGAAAATCTTATCATATTCTAACCCCCCCAAAAAATAGCAGGGAATGAAATATATAAAATTTACCCACCAAAAATAGTCTAATTTAAAAAGAAAACCAGTGGCAGCTTTAGACAAATTCATATTTTCTGGAATGTAATATAATCACCACTGAGCTACTACTTTAATACAGTACTTTCTCTTGAAACCAACATTTTTCCTGCTATGAAAACAAAGTTCTATTATAAAGTGGTCAGGCAATATTTATTTTTATGAAAGAAAACTACTTATCATTAATTCTAGATAATACAGTTCATATTTTGAGCAAAGAATAACTTCACAAAATTCTCCCTACCAATTTCTCAAAATTAATTCAATAAAAACCAATAACTACCTCGTCATTTCAGTCAGGCCCTCAGGCTGTATATGATTAAAATGTTTTAGTGCAATTTCATTATATTTAAAATACACTGCATATTAAAGGCACCAAAAAGTCTGTTTCTTCTAATAGAACTGAACTATCAATAAACTAATTCAAAGTTCCATTTTTATAGTCCTCCTACATTCAGACAATTGATATTTTACAGTAGAAATCCAAAACCACATTTGTATCTTCTCTATGATTTCTCAGTCCAAGTTGCTCACTTCACAAGTCTAAAGACAGTTCCTCTCTGCCTCAGCTGTGCCAATTCAACCTGGGGTGGGAAACATTGAGTTCTGACACTCTGAGGAGCTACCAAGATTGTGTGATGGAAAGGAAGCTGACAGTCTGTCAGGAATGTGAGAAGCAGAATCAGATCCAGCTCATTCCTGCAGAGATGCGCTGGCTCTACAAAGCTGAAGATAATAAAAGCAAATTTGGTGGATAAATGAGCAGATACAACACAGGGTGGAAGGGTGACATTTCACATTATTTGCCAGGTCAACAGCACCTTACTACAGATACAGCAACCACTAAGAAGAAGGGGGTGTTTCCTTAGGATCTTCTCACATCCTACATTTAGACTGCCTCTCATTGCAATCTAAAGTCACTGCCCCTAAATCTCCTCACTCATTTGATATTTCAGGACTTAGTATGCCCAGTAGTGAAGCTTTTAGGGATCCAAAGTGCTATTTCTCACATCAACACCTGACTTTTTAAGTCATCTTGGTCCTTTGAAACAATTCTTCAAGTTCGTTACTGTTACTATGGTATTTCTGTTTAATAGATGAGAAAACCAAGGGTTAATAAAGAAGGCTAATTTGCCTAAAGTCATGCAGTTAGAGAGTAGCAGAACCAGAATTTGACCCATTTCCTTCACATTTGCGCTGTCCTTCCATGGTTGCTGATAGAATCTCTTCCACACATCACCTCATTCTCACCAAGGAAGTTTTGTTTTCTGCTAAAGGAAAAAAGGTTTTCCCACTACAAAATGTAAACCAAGTAAAAATCTTTACAAATATATGTAAAACACTCCTATACTCTTTATATGAGAATGTCCTGAGTTTCCCAAGAGCCTCAAGATCTCTACAATGTCATTTTCCAGGCAGATGTTTGCACAAGCCATGCTCCGTGCTCATCATTCGAACACCAGGCTGTGGCTGGTCATGGTCACTCCCAGAACCTGTGCACATGTGGAGGAAACAGCAATTTCCAGTAGCTAAAGAACAAATTGCTTTTAAAGCAGTTTTTATGGCTACCACTGAAATAGATTTTCATTTTTCCTGTTTTGTTTCAGAACAATCAAAGTAAGAAGAAAATATTTTTATTAAAACACTTATAGGTGTTTACTTAGGGGATTTGCATTCCCTCCATTCCCTGATTTTGAGAAGTATGTGTGTGTGAGTGTGTTTGTGTGTGTGTCACTGTTACATAAATATTGTCATTGTCATTTATTATGCCCACTATACACCTGAATGATCAATTTAGAAAATAAGAAATGTGATACAACATAAAAAAATAGCCATATGACTAACATCCAACTGAGTTAAATGTTTGTTCCTGTACTATATACAGAGAGATATAACCTTTCTGCTTGGTGAAATAAAATAAATGTAGAATTTGTATTCTGGTTCCTACCACTTATTCCCTCTTAAATTATGTTATAACTTTGCAAAATAGTGATAATAAAGTGTCACTTCAGAAAGTTATATAGACTCGTTCATGTGAAGACCCTTAGTAATGAAGACCAGTGCACCTCTTATTAGCTAGTGTCTTGTTTAACTTAGAATCTATCTTTTTATACCATCCTAAGAAATTCTACTTTATAACAACCTTCTGTTGCCTCAAATAGTTGTGGTGTTGCTGAATTGAAATGTCTTTTGATATTTCACATTTATACACCACCGCCCCGCAGGAGTTGCATAGGTTGTCATTCCGACCTGAAGAAACAAGTTATCTGGAGAAGCTAATCACAGCTGTAGTGTGAAACAGACTCTACGATATGTTATAATGGTGGCCAATCAAAAGTACAGTGTGAGAATGACTCCAGTAGCAAGACAGACTTAAGCTGGACTGATGTCACCCGAGTCACTTCCTGGAGGATTCTTCCACTAAGTTGGACCAAAGACATGGCAGGAAGCAGCATACTCATACTTAGAAGCACAGAGTGTAAGAGTAAAACCCTGTTCATGTTGCATTAATATTTTCAGTAACTTTTCAGATAATATCTAGGTCTATAATGATTACAGTGTGGTTAGGAAATGAACAGTAATGAACAGTGTTGGATCATTTCATCTTCTAAGAAAAAAATCAAGAACCAAGTCCAATGGTTATCCTTAGCAAGTAAAATATTGCGGACCACAAAATGGATTGCCATTCTGATCCATTTCAAGCATAAACAAACACATACTTGCATTCACACACAAAATCCTAAGTAAAACCTGTAGTCAAATGCTGAAAGAGTTAATGTAGGCCTTGGAATAAACTTCCTTTAAGCACTGGTTCAAAAGCTCTTAATAGCAGAAAAATCAATACACTTTTATCAGACTCCAGTGTTTATAGAAGCAATACAAAACAGGATTTCGTTAAATGTATATATTACGCCAGATCAAACTATAAGTTAAAACATCTGTGTTCAAGTTAATCTCAGATACAGCATAGAGATTATTTGAATTGTGTGTTTCCTTTTGTGACCTTTTTAGATGTGGCTTTCAGGGGATGGGGGATGGGCGGGAAAAAATTTTTCTTAAGCTTTTAGTCTTAACTGTCTGCAGCAATGCCAACAGTTGAACATCACAGCAACTTTTTTAAGTTACCCAGATGAATAACAAAAGGGGAGACCTATAGTAATTTCAAAATAATGCTGCATAGGGCATCTTTTAAAAATAAATTATAGACATAAATATAGTTATGCATACCTAAGACTGCTCTAGGCTATCCATGCCATAACATTTTAAATTAAAATCATTTTTATGAGCAATAATCACATTCTGAAAAAGGATACACAACTACCTAGTGGATTAACCACTTCCCAATGAAATGAGTCTTAAAGCATAAGCAAATATAAGGTACTTAGCTCAATGTGCACTGATGTTTTTAACACTCAAAAGGTTTTTGAAGTTCTATAGAAAAGTCCTTCATTCTTATTTGTATGAGACAAGAAAATAAGAACTGAAGTTGATGGAAGCTTTCTTTTTTTAGATCTGTTTTTAAGGGATCAGACATCTGTAATTCAAATCCATTTTGATTGAAACAATAAATTTGACTCAATTCTGAAATTTCATTTCAAAAGTGTAAGAGAGAAATTCATAGGACCCCTCAAAGTAAATGACAAGCCTGGTCTCTGAAATATGTCAGGAACACATTAACACCATGTAAAAATAACAGCAGAGCCAAACCAAAGTTGCAACGGCCAAATGTCCTGAAAACAGGGCTCTAGGAAAGGAACTTGCAGATACAATATTAATTGTATCTTTAGTAAATAACTGGGACTTATAAATGAATCCCCTAAATAAATATTTTTAGTATAGTTCTGCCATTCCTCTTTTGTTTAGTTGATTATGTACTGAGCAAGATTAAGAATGTTTTGCAGATAGTGCATATGAAGCAAAAATCAACAATTTACAAGAATTATTCATTGAATACATGTTATGATCAAACACTCATAGGTTCTAGGTATGTAACCATGAACAGCATAAAACACCTTACCTTGCTGTACAAGGCTTATATTCTAGTGTTGATGAGCACCCTGAAGGTGAGAACAAATATAAAATACATGTAGAATGCCTTTTAAATGAGGTGGTTGCATAAACTCTCTGTTGATGTGACTTTTGAGCAGAACTCTGAATAAAATGAGACAGTAAGCCCCCTGGTTGTCTGTACAAAGAATATTCTATACAGACCCAACAGGAAATATAAAAAGGCCAAAGCAGGAGTTTAGTTAGTGGACTAGAGGAATATAAAGTGATCTGTGAGGCTGAAGCAGAGCAAGGAAGTTGGGTAGAGGTAGAGATTGGGTAGAAGGGATAAGTAAGATAAGATTATTCCAGCCATGGAATTCCTACTAAACATGATAGAAAGTCTTGGAAGGTTTGAACAGAAGAGCGGCATCGTGATCTGGTGTCCAGTCCTCAGCACAATATCTAGCATATACTGGATGATCACTAACGATTTGATGAATGAAAGATTGAATGAATATAAGACATGATGATAGTCTCCAAGAAAAACGTCTCTTCCATTAAATCTTTAATCTGTTAATCATGCATGCTCCCTTTACATTAAAGAACATACCTGAGCAGTGGAGCAAATTGGTGTTGTGCAAATACATAAAAATACATTTGGGGAAAATGGATATAAGCAGGAATCAAGTTTTGTTTAAGAGAGATCTTAAGAAAAGAGGAGACCGTGAAGAAAAGATCTAGAAAGTAAGAGTAGAATATTAAAGGGATGAATAATAAGAAAAAATTGGGAGAACATTAAAAGAAAAGACTATAATGGTGAATTCTGTTTATCTTTTAACTGCCTCAATGACATCTACTCATATCCACAAGTTGCCAGTTATTCCAGCTGAAGGCTCTGGTTATCTTTCCTCCATTACAATTCTTCCTGGAGTATGGGAAATTGAACCTGATACAACTTATAAAAAAACTGGGTTGGTAAGTATGCTGTAGCTAGGCCAAAGTAACACTGAGCCATTGGGAGGTTAGAAAATTATCTTCATTCTCAGTATCTAAAAGACAGAAGTTTCTTTAAGTGCCCAATTCACTACTACAGAGGAAAATTGGCCATTAGGAAGATCTGACCCCTTCCTATATTGGGTACAGGAAGTTCGGTTCAATCCCTCCTACAGGAAGGGTTATGAACAAGTACTGTTAGAGCAAGGCTTAGTAACAGTGAGCCTGTTCTAGGATATACGATTATCTTCATTCTCAAGATATTAAATTATTGTCTAAATGATGGACATACATCATCAGGAAAAGAAATTTGTATTCTGATTCACATCTTAAAGCAAGGAAAGAGTAAGTTAAAATCAATTGTTGTATAGAACAATTTAAAGTACACATCTTTTTAAATACCTTATATATACATGATTCCTTTATAGCAAAATAATCTGCTTATCATAACAGCTATATAGAATTATTGTTTGAGATTATGTATATTTTTAATAAAGAAATCACTGACTACTACTACTACTTACTAACATTTAAAATTTTATTTATTGAAGGGAGGGTGGGGACAAGGGGAAAAAATGAGAACCAAGACCTGGCATGTAAAGGTACAAGATCCCAATAATGAATGTAACTGTACTGTCTACCTAGAATGTACCAATAAATTCAATTTAAATTTTAAAAAAATAAAATATTATTTATTGTACCATGTAGGATCCATGTGTCAGAGGTAAATATTTCAATTAATAACATTAAGGTAGGCCTAGGTTCAATGAGTTATTTTGCAGAAGTCTGTAGCATATTTTACCACAAAATCAAAATGTAATATGTCTTTCCTCTCTACTGATCTTCTAATTCGGAGCCTGGAAAACCTGAGCCCTGGGATCAAATCCAGCTCCCACCTGTTTTTTAAATGAAGTTTTATTGGAACACAACAATGTCTGAATTTGTATTGGCTATCGCTGCTTTTACTCTACAACAACAGAGTTAAATTGCAGCAGAGTGATTACAAAGGGGACCCTAAAGCTTACAAAGCCTAGAATATTTACTATCTGGATAGCCTTTCACAGAAAACATTTACTGCCAGTCACCTCCCATGACCACCTCTCACCAAATATGTAGAAGAAAAATATATAGTATGTTTGTGTCCAACTGTCTTGGCACATTTAGGTTTTTAACTGCCATACAGGTTGAGTATCCCTTATCTGAAATTCTTGGGCTCAGAATTGTTAGGATCTTAGACTGTTTTTCAGATGTTTTAATATTTAGATACACATGATGTATCTTGGGGATAGAGTCTAAATCTAAATACAAAATTCATTTACATTTCATACACATCATATGCACACAGCACAAAGATAATTTTATGTAATGTTTCTAATAATCTTATGCATGAAACAAATTTTGTGGAGCCTAAGGTTGGTGCTCAAAATTTTATATTTAGAAGAATTTCAGATTTAGAATTTTTGGATTAGGGATGTTCAACCTGCATTATTGATTTCTAAATCAATACTTCCATGTTATACCAGTATAGGAAGACCCCACAGTTTTAGGGTTTCTTTCTTGCTTTTTGCCTTTTCTTCAGGTGCAAGGTGGCATCCTCCAGGCGCTGTATAGAAGAGAGGCAGTGGGTACAGGCACCTTGATAAGAAGCACTGCTGATTAAGGCAGTAATGTAGAAGAGACTAACAGGTTCCCACTATGGATTTTTAAAGGACTAATACCTCTATTTGTCTACTTAACATTAGCAAAAGGCCACTTTTTATTTGCTGTATTTGCTGGCAAAAGTTTGCCTTCCACATTCTAAAGTGTCTTAGACTCCTTCCTTGTCACTGGGACACAATACCTACACCTTTTAAAGGAGAGGTTTGGGCCAGGGATTTATCTCAGTGGTGCCACTGCCTGCCTTGCAAGAGTAAGGTCCCAAATTTGATCCCAGGTACACACACACACACAAGGAGGAGAGGTTCATTTTGGCAACCAGAGGATTTGGTTCAGGGTCAGCTGGCTCAAAGGCCAGAAGGAATTGTGGAAGGGCCTGGATAAAGGAAAGGTACTTCTGTCATGATGGCCAGGAAGTTCTGAGCAAAGGGAGAGCTGGGAAAGGATATATATCTTCCAGGTCACATCCGCAGTGACCTGTTTTTTCTGACCAGGCCCCACCCTCTAACAACAAGTCAGCCATATTGCCCCATGATTCAACTGTCTTCCAAAAGTCTTGCCTATGAGTATATGAGGTTTTGGGGGTATATTCTCCAACCAAACTATAACATAAAGTAACTGGCAGTTCTTTAATTATCAAAATTCATTCTATATATAGAAAGAACTCTTCAATTTATAATGTGGAAAGATGCATTTACCTTAAAAAGAAAAGATCAAATAAAATGATCTATAAATAATGACTTTCCTTGAGCATATCCTACAACTAATGAAGCAAGGCAACTAAGTGAAGTAAATTGCAAGCCCCTCTAAGGAGAGATTGGGAATACAAACTATATCTATCATACTTGGCACAGAATGAGCAGATGAAATAATTGCCACAAAAATAGGTAAAATGATAAATAGATAAAACTTTTAAAAATCCCTAAAGAGTGAGAATAGAATAGCATGACAAAATAACTTGAAACCACAGATAAGAGAGAAATCTGCAAATTCCACCCTGCCTGTGTCCTCAGACACTGTTCATGGAAAGCAAATGATTTAAGCCACTAAGCAAGGGACAGGAAATGTTTCAGCTATGGAGCCAAGGAAAAGATCCATACTTCCAGTTTATCCTAGGATAATCTCAAATTGAACATGTACAAAACAGAACTCTATTTAAAAACTTTTACTGTATTCCTCAAAAATGAGGGGTACTGCCATCAACCCAGTTAGCACACCACCAACTTGGAATTTTCTCAAGAGTTTCTCTGTCTGACCCTTCCTTCCTTGGAATGCAGTTGGTTCTTTTTCCTAACTATCTCTCAGACCTAAGAAGAGAAGCTTTTAGTTGCTACTGTATGATTTAGTTCAGACCCATCATCTTATGCACTATAACAACTTCCTACTTAATCTATGATTTATAGGTCTTTAGCTCTCCACATTACTACACCGATCAGTTTCTGTTCCTTCTCAAAATTCTACAAAGTCTCTTCACATTCTACGGGATGGAATCTGAACTACTTTGCACAGGAGGAAAATATCTGTTAGTTGCTACTGTATGATTTAGTTCAGACCCATCATCTTATGCACTATAACAACTTCCTACTTAATCTATGATTTATAGGTCTTTAGCTCTCCACATTACTACACCGATCAGTTTCTGTTCCTTCTCAAAATTCTACAAAGTCTCTTCACATTCTACGGGATGGAATCTGAACTACTTTGCACAGGAGGAAAATATCTGCCTACCTTGCCAAAAATGCACACCACTCATCACATGGCCTATCTTGAATCCCATGCTCTAGCCACACTGCATGACCTGCCACCACACCAACATACTGCACAGTTTTGCACCTTTGCGTCTCATATGGGACGGCCACTCAACTAGAACATCCCTTCCCGCCTTTTCTACCTGGTAAACTGACGTTCACCTTTAAGATGCAGCTGAAACACCTCCAGCTCTGTGAAATAATCCTCAAGATGCTCCCTCCAGCCCTGTTATGCTTTACATTATCTCCCTTGCTAGCCTATAATGCCTTTGAAGGAGGACTGTTGAAGCCGCCATGTACATCTTACTCCTATTAGGAATTTCAGCCCTGAGCACAGTGCCTGGGACAATAGATGTTTGATGTTTTTGCTGCCTAAACTTAAAATCTGAAATGAAGATTAAGCCTTGACAACTTTTTCCACACCTTAGTTTCATTAAATAGTTAAAATGATCAGAAAAAGTACACCAAAACCCAGTTTTCTTATATCAAGTAAAATATGTTCCTCTGTTTCTCTCTATGACTTATGAAGGAGATGAGGTAAGGGGACGTGAATTTTCCCCATGAATTTAGAGAGGAAAAACCCCAATGAGGCACTTGTACATGGTTTCTCTGACTTCAATCTTTGTAAAGTGGATATGCTTCATCATGGCATCATGACATCGCTAGAATTTTATAGAAAATTGCTTTACTAACCCAAGTAAAAGGACTTATATCTATGCCTTACCCATGAGTGAATAATTTCTAAAGGCTTTGTGGGCAGGGATTGCATTCCCACTGAGGCCAAACACGGGCAATGCTTTAAAGAATGAACAATGTGATGATAATCACCATTTATTTTCAAGTGCTGCATATTTGTTTCAACAAATTTCAAAACATTTCACCTACACCGATCAGTTTCTGTTCCTTCTCAAAATTCTGCAAAGTCTCTTCACATTCTACGGGATGGAATCTGAACTACTTTGCACAGGAGGAAAATATCTGCCTACCTTGCCAAAAATGCACACCACTCATCACATGGCCTATCTTGAATCCCATGCTGTAGCCACACTGCATGACCTGCCACCACACCAACATACTGCACAGTTTTGCACCTTTGCGTCTCATGTGGGACGGCCACTCAACTGGAACATCCCTTCCCACCTTTTCTACCTGGTAAACTGATGTTCACCTTTAAGATGCAGCTGAAACACCTCCAGCTCTGTGAAATAATCCTCAAGATGCTCCCTCCAGCCCTGTTGTGCTTTACATTATCTCCCTTGCTAGCCTATAACGCCTTTGAAGGAGGACTGTTGAAGCCGCCATGTACATCTTACTCCTATTAGGAATTTCAGCCCTGAGCACAGTGCCTGGGACAATAGATGTTTGATGTTTTTGCTGCCTAAACTTAAACTCTGAAATGAAGATTAAGCCTTGACAACTTTTTCCACACCTTAGTTTCATTAAACAGTTAAAACGATCAGAAAAAGTACACCAAAACCCAGTATTCTGATATCAAGTAAAATATGTTCCTCTGTTTCTCTCTATGACTTATGAAGGAGATGAGGTAAGGGGACGTGAATTTTCCCCATGAATTTAGAGAGGAAAAACCCCAATGAGGCACTTGTACATGGTTTCTCTGACTTCAATCTTTGTAAAGTGGATATGCTTCATCATGGCATCATGACATCGCTAGAATTTTATAGAAAATTGCTTTACTAACCCAAGTAAAAGGACTTATATCTATGCCTTACCCATGAGTGAATAATTTCTAAAGGCTTTGTGGGCAGGGATTGCATTCCCACTGAGGCCAAACACGGGCAATGCTTTAAAGAATGAACAATGTGATGATAATCACCATTTATTTTCAAGTGCTGCATATTTGTTTCAACAAATTTCAAAACATTTCCCAAGGGATTTTAAAGAAAGCCACCAAGTATGTTTAACAAAACAACATATGGAATGCTAATTTTGTTTTGATGCTATACTCTAATAGAGCAAGAAACAGATTTTTCGTAAAATCAGCAGATTTGCAAACACTAATTAAGAAACATTGAAAACTATCAAGGTCAATTTAAGAAAAAATCAGCAGTTGCAAACACTAATTAAGAAACATTGAAAACTATCAAGGTCAATTTAAGAATCCATTTGAAAACAAATACTCCTAGTCATGTTAATTCTAGTAATTTGTTACCAGGAATTTAATGCACATCAATAAACTTTTTTTCTCAGAGTTTTGTGGTGGAAATAAATAAATAAAGGTGAAATCTCAGTTTCTAATACAAAGCCAAGCTGTGAGGAAGTTTGAATGGAAATACCTAATCTGTCTCTATCCCTATCATCTCTCCTCACGACTGCAAGTTCCTTGAAGTATAGGATATTATTCAGTTTAAGATGAATTTCTCTTCAGAGACTTTCCAGGAGGTCTGTGCTTACCCACAGAGCATGCTCTGACACCATTAACTCTACAAGAATGATTCTCTGCCTTGTGTAGAAAAAGAAAGGACTGCTACATACTAGTTTTATCAATTCTGCCCTTTTCTCTCTGGCCATTTGTCTGTCTGTCTCCCTGTCCACAGGCCACATCACTACAAAATTCTCCACCTAAAAATCATGAGCAGGAGAGACACATATGGATATATATGTGTGTCACATGTGTACATATGTACATGTACATGTTTATAAAAGTGTATCACTTCGCAATTGCTCAGATTTTCATCTAATGTGTACTAATTAAACACGCACATGGCCTAGCTGTATTCTCAGGGCCACTCATGTCTGTTCATGGTTAACTCTGTGCACACAAGAGGATGGGGAGATAAATTATATTCACATTCTCCCAGAAGAGAACCAACAGTCACATCAAGATGTCTTGAACAGTATAATTCATAACAAGCTACTCTTTCACCTAAGAACCTTGGATCAACAACAGAAGAGCTGATTTGAATCCAGGTAACAAAGGGTAAATACATACCCAGGCTTCAAGGCTTTGCATGCTAAATAGTTTGACATAGCACTGTTTTATCTTTTTATGTTTTGTGTTGTTCCAGAAAGGATTCAAAGTAGTTCTGTTTGAAATAAGTGTGAGACTGGCTAAAGTTTTGAGAGATGTTGCTAAATGGAATTTGGCTTTTTGTTGCTATTTATTCCTTTTGATGAAAATTTATGTAAATCAGCACTATTTGAATGAGTGAGTCCTGGAAACAGAGACCTACAATACTAGACTGCTCAGGTGAAACTCAAAAAATTTTCATTAGATGCTGATGCAAAATTACAGAAAACAAAGTCATAAAAGTACACCAAAGTAAATAATGTTATAGCAATAAGTCAAACTTGATTCCTTGAGGGATCCTCATTCATAAACAAATATACCTTCTCTCTCGCTTCCATCATTCATTTCATTTCACTGCTTATAATAAAAATGAGGAGAATTTTAGCCTATAAGATGGGAGGACATGCGAGGCAGGTGCAGTGCCACTGAGCTAAATCCCGGCCCTCAAGAAGGACAATGAGTGACTCCATCAAATGTAATGTACTCTGATGTTGAGGGATTTTGTCAATAAAACAAAACAGAAACCAGCAACTAAAAAAAAACATTGGAAGTTCTGAACTATTATTGGACCAGGGGTTTGGCTCAGTGGTTCCACTGCCTGCCTCACAAGCGCAAGGGCCTGTGTTCAATCCCAGTACAAAAAAAGAAAAAAAGAAAAAAAAATATATATATATACTGCTAAGTCTAAAACACTCAAACACCTCAGCACAGCAATTGCCAACTATAAATTAGAGTTCGTGGGCTTTTTAAAAGTTTCTCTTAAGAGAACATTTCAGCTCTATGGAGAGGTGTGACACGTAAGAAGATGGAGCATCTGGCTAGAGACCAATGTGCCTACGAGCCCAGCTAAGTAGGCTCATATGGATAGTTTTTATAAAACCATAAACAGCAAAACATGAAGCAGGCTTAGACTACTTTATAGCATCAATAATTAAACTAGACTCATTGCACCCATGGGGTTGTTGCAAATTCTACCAAGACCTATCTAAAGAATTTCCAATAATCTATTCTCTTATTTATTCATTTTTATGTACAGTGAGGGGTTTCCCCTTCTTTTAACGGGAGGTTTAAAATTCACAGCTATGCAGCCACTTTGTTTAAATGTCCATAGATAACACACATAGACTTCCTTTATCTAAGGGAGAAACTCTATGACAGAGATACCAAAGTCCCAAGGCAGAACAGGAAGGGCAAATGCGATCCTAAATAAATGCATTCTTTTTGTTTGTTTGTTTTTTGGGGTTTTTTAAATAAATACATTTTTTACTGTGATAAAAATGCATATATCACATCAAACTTGCCATTTTAACATTGTTAAGTACATTTGCATGAATATATTCACAGTGTTGTACAATTATCACTACTATTGCCAGATCCATTTTTAATCATCTTGAGCAAAAACTTTTTACCTATCTGACGATGACTCTTCATTCTACCCTTCCCCCTAGTTCCTGACAATATCCTGTTTGCAATCTCTAAGACCTTGCACATTCTACAAACTGAACGTAAGTGGAATCGTAGCATTGCTATTTTGTGCCTGGTTTATTGATAGCATGTTTCCAAGTTCAGCCGTGATGTAGCTTGTATCAGAATCTTTACTTTTTATGGATGAATAATATTTCACTATATACTACATTTTGTTTATTCATCTATTGATGGACACTTGACTTGTTTCTATCTTTTGGCTGTTATGTTGAATGTTACAATTGCTGGTATATCTGTTTGAACCCTTGCTTTTAATTCTTTTGGATATACATACATACATACACACACACACACACACATATGGAATGTACATATACAGAATGACTAGGCTATATGGTAGTTCTGCTTCACTTTTTGAGAGACCACTAAAGTTTCTATACTAGTCACCATTTTATATTCTCACATTGCACAAGATTTTCAGTATCTCCACATTATTTTAAAAAACATGTTGGTATTTTTTTTTACTTTACAAGAATTTAATGTATAAACAAATACAAAAGAAAAAGCATTATAGCAACCAGTTTTGTTATAACACCAATAAGTTCTTTTCTATATATAAAGAAGCTGTCTCTGTAAAATAGTTTACCTTCCTAAGGAGTAACTTCACAGTCTCAGATCTTCAGCCAGAAAAATAAGGTTTATGCTGGTAAGTAAAACACATACAGATCCTGTCCTCATAATGATACCCTTTAAAATTATAAAAAGATCTTCCAAAAGGGGAAAGAATATACCTAGCAGGGCCTCCTAGAATAAACCCTTGCCCAGAGGGACTGCCCTACACCCTGCAGGACTAGCCCAGTGATGATGGACTAAAATCCAGGAAAAGTGATGTACCTTCAGTGCTTCTGCCTGAATCAAGAGTTAGAGGCAAACTTATAAAAAAGCAAGAAAACAGTGCAGAGATACGATTCCTATGGACTAAACAGTAATATTTAGCTGTGATTCTAAAGGAGCTGAAGAATAAAACAACTATGTTAATTATCATTTCCAAATGACAGCTCTGCCACTATTACTGAAAACTTTCTGTTCTTGGTAGAAGTTTGATGAGCTCCTTTAAACAGTAAGTCACACATAAGAATATAGTGCTAAACTAATGAGATGAGCTTCTAACCCATCTTGAAATATTTGTGGAAGTATTGCCATTGAAAGAGGTCTTCCTGAGACAGTTATGTTGCAAAGTCACACAAGACAACATAAATTTTCTGCAGTTTTCCCTACAAATAACAAAATAGGAAAATCTGATTACAATAACATATTTTACAAGGAAAACATGTTTTTAAAACTGTGTTTTCAGTTACAGTTAAGGTAAGAACCAAATTTAAGACCTGATCATTTTTATAAGCAAAGAGAATGTATACATAAGTTAAAATTCTGATTAGTGTTTAAAAACTTTTATAGGAAACTCTTTACAAGTGGAGAAACTAAGGCACAGAAACTTAACCCTGCTCAGGTTCAAGGCTGAATTTAATATTCTAGGTAGAAATAGAATCTAGGGCTCTGGGCTCAGGCAAATGTGTGATATCTTTCCAAAGAAAAAAATATATTCATTTTGGCTTGTGACATTTATAAGTTGCTTTTGAAATATACAATATGAAGTTTTTGAACATCTTTGTCATTTTTAGTTCTATGGAGGCTGAGGTTTGTAGGTATTTTCTCCCCAATATATAAAATGGTAAGGGGCGCTAGCTTTTAAATTAAAATAGGATTAATCTTAATTCCAAAATGACCTGGGTTCATTCTGCATTATTACACAACCAGCCATACAGAGGCCTGTGAGGACTGCAGAGGCCACTGCCCTCCCTGCAGCTCATACTTAGCTGCTGCTGTAAAGCTGATATAAATGGAACTTACTCCACCCTGCAGAAAGTACAAAATTAAACAGGATGTCTCAGTCTACCTTCATACACTCAACTATTTGAAGGTATCAAACTTATTACAGTGAGATCACATACACTGGAATGGTCTGAAGTGGCCCCAAATTCAAGTATTCTATTCATCCAGCATGCAAACCTCCTCACACTGAGGAGTGAACTGTGAAGTTAGAGCTCACATGGACATGTTTCCCCAGGTGTATGCTTCTAATCACAAAACTTTCACTCTCTTAAGTTTGCCTTTGTGAGAGCTCAGGTAAGTTTCTGTAGTCATAATGTAGTAGTACAATCCACGTAAAAGTAAAAAATAATTTTCAAGTTTGTTTTTAAAGTGCTCCTTGTGCTGCACTTTCAACCTTTACATTATAGGAAGACGTTATGACTCATAATAATCTTTAGAAAAGACCGGCAGTTAATGAAAAATGCTTTGCTCAAGTATGAATATATAGATGATTAAGAGATGCAAAAGCTGTTTAGGCACATTCAAATCCAACTTTTTCCAAAATCCACTAGCAGACCTAAGAGAGATGGCAGAGGCATTTAAGAGGAGCATGAGTGTTTCAGAGACTTGTTTACAAGGTAAGTGTAAGCTCAAAGCATTTTTACATATTTTGCAAACAAGTATTTGTTCAGCAAAACAGGGACAAAAATAAGCTAGGTACTCACTCCTTATCGGAAACAAATCAAATCAACTTTGTCCAAATACTCAGTAGGTGAAGCATAAACATTTTTTTTCTTTTTATTGAGTTTACTGGTACATTTTAGGTATACAGTACAATTACGTTCATTATTGGGATCTTGTACCTTTACATGATGGGTCTTCGTTCTCATTTTTTCCCATTGTCCCTGCCCTCCCTTCACCCCCTCCTCCCCTCCCCGTTTACAAACACTTTATTTCCATTTTTCATTTTCTCATATTTTTTTCTTTTCCCTTATTCCCTTTCCCCTACCCTTCCCACTTTCCCTACACCTTTAGCCCTTTTCTTTCTATTTTACGTTGTTAATTATTTCATTAGGATCTTGTGTACTATTATAGTTTTTCACACCAGAGAAACTATTCGGTATTTGCACATGTGTGACTTATTTATTTCACTTAGGAGTATATCCTCAAAATGTAACCATTTTTCTATGAATGAATCTAATTTATCATTCTTTATGGCTGAGTACTATTCCATTTTATAGAAAAACCACATCTTCTTTATCCAGTTTCCAACAGATGCACAAATGGGATGTTTCCAAGTTTTAGCTATTAGGCAATACACCAGGCAGCGTGTATAACAATTCCCAATTTGAAACTATACTACAAAGCCACTGTGATAAAAACAACATGGTACTGCCAAAGAAACAGACCTGAGGATCAGTGGAATAGACTGGAAGACAAAAAAAACAAATCCAGATGTACTCAGTTCCCTCATCTTTGACAAAGGAGCTGACTATACCCACTGGAGGAAAGTTAGCCTCTTTAATAAATGGTGTTGGAAAAACTGGATCTCCACCTGCCAAAGATTAAAATTAGACCCTATCTTTCACCATGCACTAAACTAAAATCCAAATAGACTACAGATCTAAATATTAAAACAGAAACACTAAACTTGCTGGAAGGTAAATTAGGCAGAACTCTTGAAGACATTGGCATAGGAAAAGACTTTATGAACAAATGCTCAGTAGCACGGGAACTAGTAGAAAGAATCAACTGGGATTTATTAAAAAGCTTCTGCACTGCAAAAGAAACCATCAGCAGAACTATGAGAAAACCTACAATGTGGGAAAAAATTTTTACCAGCTGCTCCTCAGACAAAGGACTATTATCTAGAATATATAAAGGACTCAAAACAATCATCCCCCAAATATAAAGACCCGATTCAAAAATGGGCATCTGAAATGAACAGACATTTCTCAGACAAAGAAGTAAAAGCAGCAAGAAAATATATGAAAAAATGTTCCACATCACTGGTCATTCAAGAGATGCAGAAGGAAACAACACTGAGATTCCACCTCACCCCACAAAGAATGGCTGCTATCAAGAAATCAACCAATAACAAATGTTGGCGGGGTTGTGGGGAGAAAGGAACCCTTCTCCATTGTTGGTGGGAGTGCAGACTGGTGCAACCACTATGGAAATCAATATGGAGATACCTCAAAGAGCTGGGACTGGAGGTTCCATTTGACCCAGCCATCCCTCTGATGGGTATCTTTCCAAAAGAACTAAAAGAATCCTATCACAGTGATGTATGCGCACCTATGTTTATAAACATTTTTTAAAGAAAGCTCATGGTTAATAGATTACTTCACCCACGTGGTCCTCACTGTCAACATCAAAATCACCCGTCTTCACAGAATGGGTTAATGCAGTCCTCTTCCTCTCCTAACTCCTCTTTGTCATCATCTTCCTGTTCTGCATCATCATCCTCATCGTCATCACCTTCTTTACTTTTCTCTCTGCTTCCTTCTTTCACTTCATTTTCCTTATCAGATTTTTCACCATCACTTGTCTTTCCCAATTCCCCAATTTGTTTCAACACATCTGCAGCATTAATGAGCAAAGAGACTTTGTCTGTGCCTTTTGGGTTTTTGGATTTTATGGCTTTTCTACATTTTTTTCCACAGCATCATCTCTCTTGGGAGTCTTCTCCAATATGGTATCCATTCTTCTCTGTATGTCTGCATGCATTTTCTACTATACCTTTCAATATCTGGCTTTTCTTCAGGTTTTTCAATAAAATAAGGCTTTCTTCTCATTGTTTCTCTCCATTCCTGTTTCAAGGCCAGCATGTAATCTTCACTTTCTCCTGTTTTCAGTGGCACTGGCTTATAATCTGTATCAGGATACAGTGGTGGTTGCTTCAACGCTACATCAGGCAACTTTTCACCTCTGCCAAAGCCAACTGCCTCAATATTAAAGGTGTAAGAAGCACGTCCTCCTCCTTTATTCCCAGTCATAAAAACTAGTTATACCAGGAGAGAAGAGAGAGCAAATGCTGCTAAGTCTCGAGCCTTGGGCAGAAGCTGGGCAATCCAAGTGCCAGCCAGACAAACAGGGGCATGAGCAGCAAAGTTCAGGGTCACGGGTTGCACCTCAGAGACGCACGTACCACCCTCCATGTTGGTGTATTTGTGTTTGTCTGTGATAGCCATTTGAGTGGGTGTGAGTGGTACCACATGTAATCCTGAAAGACATGATCTTGAATTCCATGATTGAGAAGACTGAAACTTAGTAACATCAAAATCCCTAAAGCCTAATATCCCCAAAGTTTAACATCCCCAAAATTATAATCTCAAATAAACTGAAACTCCAGGTGTTGAAAACTCTGAAAGCAGAAATCTCCAAAACTACAATTCTCATTTTTAAAAAAAGGTCACATACAAAGGGGTAGAGAGGCAAATTCTAGGAGAGGAGTTTTAGTTATCCATAGAATAGTTGCATGGCTAGGTTGAATGAACAACTTGAAACACAGTAAAGCATTATTTTTTTCTTAGCTATCTATAATCAGTTAAAGACTATCAGTCTTTGTGTTGAAAGTGAGATATATACAGATATATCTTTATAGATATAGACAGAGATAGAGATAGAGATATAAAGGTTTCCAGATAGGAGTGAGAGGAATAATGTAGGCCACCTACAATTTCTGGAAACCCATGGAGTAATTCTCATTGGTTATTATAAAAAAATTTTAAATCACTGATAAAGCAAATATTAAGCATATACAATGGTATTAAGCAAGGGCTTAATGTATCATTAAAACTCTTGTGTTGGGCTGGGGATTTAGCTCAGTGGTTCTGCTGCCTGCCTCGCAAATGCAAGGTCCTGAGTTCAATCCCCAGTACCAACAAAACAAAACAAAACAAAACAAAAAAAAAACAACTCCATACTCTTCTATATAATATGACTGGCAGAGACAATATTGATCCAGATATCAAATAAAGTTTTCTAACTAACAAAAGGCATCTTGTGTTATCTGAATATTTTTAAGGAAATGATTCCCTTAGATATTCTTCAATTATTCCTCCACTTGAAGCTATAAAATCAGTTCATCACTCCCTTTCTTTAAAGAATCAATGTTCATTTTGAAGAGAGGCACATTCAGCAGGACAAAAACTCAGAAAAACTCCATGATTTTTTTTAAAAAACTGGAACATAAACCCTAAGTTAATTATTACTTATCCTCCTACTTCACAAATTATTGTGGCCATTATTAACAATTTTTGTCAGTATTGTTTTAAACAAAATGCGCTCTAGAAGTAAATTATCTTCCACTCATGATGAGAAACAGAGATAATTCATCCTCATTCTTCAGGAGGATGACCATGAATCTGGAATGAAAGATGTGAGGTCAGCCAGGTACAAAATCTGCAATCACAGCTACAGCTTCATGTAAACAGAAATCAGGATTCCCCAAATCCTTTGATTAGGTCAGGAAGTCCCTGAACCAATTGATTAATACAACTATTATGGGTTCAGGAAACAAAGTGGGGCTGGGGTGATGGGTGGAAGTGGCTGGCAAGACAAGCTACACTTAAGTATAATTTTCCTTCTTCCTTCCATGCCTTTGGGGAAACTGTGATAGAAGACATTGCCTGCATCACAGCCTCTGTGTTTAGGTGCAGTTCTAGGTTATCATTTATATATCCTTTTTGCACTTTGATCCCAATCGTGCTGACAAAGGAAATTAGTGGAGCAAGTTAGGCAAACCCCCAATGCACAGAAATCATGACAGATGAGCACAGGGCTGAGCCATTCCGGCTGGCCTCACAGGCCATCAGCAGGCCCTGTGTGATCTATTAGCCAGGTGCCCAGGTGCAGAGACCCAGCTCCAGGCTCACGGAGAGCAGCCCCATCATTAACTGATGTAAGCATTGGGTAACTTATGAAAAAAGCATGCAGCATGAACGTCAGTCAGGAAATGGTTACAAATTAGAAAAAGAAAGAAGTATGGAGGGCAGAGGGGCCTCTTATGCCACAGTCATAAAAGCAACTTCCTCTTTTCCCTAATTTCAGAACCACAGACAGAATTCTCTCCATATGAAATTCCTCCCAAGTCACAGGCTGCGCTAAACCACAGCCTGTCCCTTTCTATGTGTTCACAATATAGTCACACAGAAACATATGTTCCTGCTTTACTGTCATGCTATTAAGGGAAAGTGTCATCCGACATGGGATGCAGTGACCTATGACCTCTGAAGAACAATTCCCCAGCACTTATTAGTTGCTTTTATTCTCTACAACTCTGGTTCCTTAAAGATTGATAAATCCCCCAAGATGATGCAGCTCAAATCTAATGATTCTTATAGACTGAATGAGCTGCCTAGGGGCCTCTTATAGTACGCAAGCAAGGTGTAATGTTGACCTGTGAAAGCTCCCATGTTCCTTTCTATCTCCATTAGTCAACTGTCCCATTGCTGGGGCATAATATTCAACATCAACAACTTAAAAAAGGAGATGCTTATTTGGTTCCCAGTTTCTAGGGATCCAGTCCATGGTCAGCTGGCTCCAAGGCAGGAATATCATGGCAGAAGGGCACAGTGGAACAAAGGTGCTTACTTCATGGTGGCCAGGGAGCCAAGCAGAGGAACAGTGCCAGAGAGAGACTAGATATCATATCCAAGATCACACATTCACGACCCCCCCACACACATACCCAAGAATATACTCCACCAATCCACAAGTTGGATCTCTATCCAATCTAGATGACAATCCACCTTCACAGCCACTCAAATTGTGTAACAGAGCACCCCAAAGCAGCTTCCCATGCTGGTCAGAATTATTCACTCTTTATCAAAGTCCTGTTTTCATATAATTACAGTGTGATGGCACTTCTCCCACACAACTGTCATCCATCATCTGTGTTTTTATTTGTGTCTCCAACCAGAAAGTCACTCCTCACAGAGAGAATCAAGGACAAGTGACATCCCATCCACAGGAGCAAGCTTCTACCATGTCCTCTCACCCAAAGAAGCAAGCACATATGGTGTCCCCAGGTAATGCTAAGTAAATAAATGGATATACTTCAGCCCAAATTATCAATGCTTATTATGATGGAGCACAATATATCTTTATTTCACTTTCTGTTCTAGATTGTATACTTCCTCGTGATTTAACTAAATCACTTCTCCATTTACAAACCTTTTGAGAGATAAAGATGTTCTAAAGTCATATCTGAATATAGATTAAATGCATCTATAAAAGTGATAGTATTCCTGATGGCATTCAGCCTGGATGTTATTTTTCTCCCTCTAACAAGATAGAATAGCCCAAGAGAAGATAAATAAAAGTATGTTTTAAGTTGGAATTTAGTTAACGCTCTTATACCAGAAAGCAGCTTTTCAACTTAAAAACCAAAACCCCCACTACCAAGTAAACTAAAGATAGAGTGGGAAATAGGAAGGTAAGAAGGTTTTAATCCATCACAGCAAAACTCATCCAAGAGGACAATCAGAAGGGATCCTTGGAAGCCCTGGGAAGCCATGAGCATGCCCACTTGGATACAGAGGGTCTAAGGACTCTCAGAGGGCAGACAAAGATGTAGCCTAATGAAGGCCTGGAGAGGTTGCCACAGGGGGCTGAGAAAGACAAGGAGAAAGAAGAGGAAAGAAGCAAAAGAAGAAAAGTGCTCCAATAAGATTTTGTATGCTAGATCAGTAGAGCTCTAAAACAGTAAAACAGTACTGAAGAAAAAAAGGTGAAATGTATGAGTATTTAACACCTAGAATATCCGGCAAATCAGCAAAAGAGACAGAGTAAAGAGCAGAGTGGCTATTCTTGATAGGGAGAATTGTGTAAGGAAAGTGAAAATGGTAAGTGATCAAATGGAATTACATTTGCATTTGCTTGCAATGTTCAAATAAATATTTAGTACATTTAGTTAATGGTTTTTTCACGTGGTTCTCAGATGACTATTTTTTTTTTGTTATGAGTCTCAGGGTCAGAACCCCATAAGGATATTATATTTATAATATATGCCTCAATGTAAGTGAAGGTGAGGTGCAACAGAAGATATCCTCCATCCAAACAGGAATCAGCAGTTTTTGGTGGGATCTGCCCCTACTCCTGCCTTCTTGCCCAAAAGAAAAGTGCGGTGGTACAGAATTTGTTCCATAAAACAAGTGGAAGCCCATGAAAGACCGGGTGTTTCATAGAAAGAAGTCTGCATTATTAGATAGCAGTAATACCTAGCATCACTGGTAACAATTAATACACACACACACACACACACACACACACACACACACCCTTAGCATGAGAAGAGTTACAACAAAAAGGAGATGAGAAGGTGTAAGCAAGGCATTGATACCTATAAAAGTACTGAAGGCTCCAAGGCATTCACAAAAACCAAGGAGGCTTAAATAATGTTAGTGTCTCTATATCAGGTGACATAACCACAACGGGAGAGAACAATTTTCTATCTTGTTGACAGTCACCCTGAACTATGTTTACTAAGCTTCACAACTTGTTGGAAGAGGGAGAGAGAGAAGCACAGAGAAAGGAAGTGGAAGAGGGAGGAGAAAAGGAAAGGAGAGAAAGTCATTGTCTGACTCTTAAAACCCATCTTTTGTGACAAAGTCAGAGTAAATATCATAGGAAACAAGGCTAACCATGCTATCTTCTCCCTAAAATTCTTTCCTGGTTGCCTTCCTTGCCTATAACATGAATTCTGAACTGCTGAAGAGCAGCAGTGGATATTCCTCAGAGTTTCTCCTCAAACTACCCCTCCAGTTGTATCTTCTTTTTTCTTTTGTGCACTGCACTCTTCAGTAGTCCAAAAACAATCATATATTCCTATACCTATGCTGCCTTCTTATACTGCTCTTATACTTACACTTCACTTTTCACAATTCCCAGGCCAGCTCCTATTTTTTCTTTAAAGGCCTTTTTCAGATGTCTTTTACTCATCAAACCTCTGCTTGATCCTCTTTATCACAATATTTGTTCTTCCCCTTTTGTCCAAAGGACAATATGTTAATGTCTGATTGTATCACCATTGCAAACTGACATACTAGAGTTGTGTACATCCAAATGTCCAACTAAATAATGCACAACTTAGTCAGATGTACACTGTTTTGTCTTTGTATCTTCCACCTAAAGAAAGCGTCAACCAAAAGGTTGCATTTCTTGAACGGTCACTCTAATTTCTTATTCAAATGAAATTTAGCCATTCCAAAACTCATTAATGCTTATTTTTGGTTATTCTTTAAAAAGCTCCATTTTAACATAAATTTCGTATCTATAATTCATTAGTCATGCATCTAAATATCAAATAAAAGTACAAGTAGTACACTGACCACAAATGTCATATTCAGAAATGGCAGCATCAATGTCACTAGTTAATGGAACAATTTTCTCACAGAATGGCATGCAAAGACAAGCACAATTAATCTTGACTAAAAATAATTTGGCATTCATTGTATATGGCCCGTATTGTCAGCTGTATGTTTATATAAAGAAACAGTATTTCTTGTGTGTCATTGCAGTATGACCTGTGCAATAACATACACAAAGTGCTTGGTAATTTGTGGTAATTGATGGGAAGACTGAGAAATGTACAACACACATTTAAATTGTCTTGCACCAGTCAGAAGTTCAAAGGTGATAGAAGCTATACATTTCAGTTTCTTTAGGTTTCAGTCTATTGAACTGAAAATAGTCAAACAACTACATTGTTTCACTAATCAGTTATTTCCTATTTGCTCATACTTAGACATAAAAGTAGAAAATAAGAGTCTTTTCTTCAAGAAACAGAGATAAAACGACATAGAATGGAGGTTAAGGAAGGATAGAAGGGAAGAGCACAAAGAACTTTTAGGGGAGTAAAACTAGGATGATACTACAATGAGAGATATGTGCCATCATACATTAGTCAAAACCTATAAACTGCACAGCACTAAAAGTGACCCCTACTATAAACTGTGGGCTTTGGATAATAATGCATGGGTAGAGGTTCATAGATTGTACCACTGTGATGGGGGCTGTTCACAATGGGGAAGGTTATGCATGTGTAGTTGGAAGGGAAATGTGAGAAATCTCTGTATCTTCCACTCAATTTTTCCGTGAATCTAAAATTCTCCTTAAAATAAAGTCTTCAAAAAGGATAAGCAGAGAAGCATAGGATAGCTTTCTTAGAGGACTAAAATCAACATAAGTGAAAAATACAAAACTAAACACAAGAAGTCACTACATTAGAAGACTTGAAAGTTATAGAAAATATGCCCATCATTACATGTAAGATTGAAGCCAAATCATAAAGGGCTGATGTAATATATGAAATAACAATTCCACTTCTAAGAGTTTTTTTTTCCAAAAGAATCACACGTATGCACAAAAGTATAGGTACACAGCTTTAGAAACAACATTCAGTAGTGATTTAGTTAAATAAATCACGTAATATAAGGCAAGTACTGGTCAATGCTTAAAAAGAATACTGTATATGTGAGTGAACAGAAAATAATACTGCATTAGAATATAATATGAAATAACAATTCCACTTCTAAGAGTTTTTTTTTCCAAAAGAATCACACGTATGCACAAAAGTATAGGTACACAGCTTTAGAAACAACATTCAGTAGTGATTTAGTTAAATAAATCACGTAATATAAGGCAAGTACTGGTCAATGCTTAAAAAGAATACTGTATATGTGAGTGAACAGAAAATAATAATGCATTAGAATATATATTATGTCTAATGTTTTATAAAAGTAATCACACACACACACACACACACACACACACACACACACAAATCCAAAACCCTACAGAGGTTAGCTCTGATCTCTGAATTAAGGAAAACATTTACTTCCTTCTTTTTAATTCTACTGTGAGAATTTTATGATAAACATTTACTTCTTTCATAATAAAAAACAAACACTAAACAAGTCAGTACTCCCTCCTTTATGTGTCTGAGATAAGATTAAGTCAAAAAAAAAAAAGGTTTGAGATGAATAAAATGCTCTACCAAAAAGAAAAAGAAAAGTTGTAGCTATTATTATTTTTTAAGGAAAGTGTAATGGTTAATTTATGTCTTGAGTCAAATGAACCAGGAGGTGCCCAAACATTTGATCCAACATTATCTGGTATGTCTGTGAGGCTCTTATTGGATAAAGCCAACAGCTGACTCTAACAGCCTCCATAAAGTGGTTGACTCTCATCCAATCAGTTGAAAACCTGAAGGGATCAAAATGTCTGAGTGAGAGATAACTTTGCTTTTCTGACTTCTTGAACTGGAGCACTGGCCTCCGACCGGAGCTATACCACCAGCTCTCCTAGGTCTCCAGCTTGCCAGATGGAGATAGTGGAACTTCTGGAACCTCCATAATTACATAATCTAATTCCCTCCAATACATCATATGTATATAAGTATAGGATTCTACATATAAATATATATAATTACTCACCTATATTAAAACTAATATATAAAGTGAAAGTAAGATTCTGGCAGACCAAACAGCCCTTATTACAGGTCTGCTAAACATGGAGACACATTATGAGTCTGAGTCTGAGCTATCCTAGGAGCTTTGCTGTATCATATATGATCTATGTGAGATTTACAATAAGGAATACTATGTAGAATATATACATGATATATGATATATATCAGATATATATGTGTGTATCTAGGTATATTTTATTGATTTGTTTCTCTGGAGAAACTTATCTAATGCAGAAAGGACTCCTGGTAAAAAATCACATATAAGATGGTTAACATTACTGCAATAGGGAAAGGCCATAGTTTAAGGATCCAGCCAGAAAGATGCTACAAATTTTGCACACAAAAAGAACAAAGTCAGTCATTTCCCTTCTCCAAACCTCTGATTTCTATAGATAATATGAGTATGTGAGAGCATAAATCCCTCAGGATGCTTCTTTGTCCTATAAATTTAAAATTCAACTATCAAAGAAAAACAATATTTAGAGGCTCTTCTTCAAACTGTTAATACATTGGATTGACTTTGTTGCTACATACTACACTGAAATTCCATCAGTGCTCAATAAATAATACATTAAGCAAGCTCTTTTGGACATCTTGGTCTAATTGTCAGCCCTGGAAAAACCCTGGCTTTTGGCAAAGTCTTCACAATATCAATTACTTTATTAATTTTGCAAACATATAATGGAAAAATAAGCACATTACTTTCAAATAAGTCTATTTTAATTTAATTCACTTTCTTAATCATAGAAAAAAATTGTGATAATAACATATATTACATCAGATTATTTCTAATAGAACATTAAATTACTTCAGCATTTGATGCAATTTGCAGATACTCTATGTGGGTTACAGTGAGGTTTCAGTAGTCCAAGCAGACTGATAGATATAGTTATTGCTATATGTAGTAAACCTGAGTCTGAATTAGCCTAGGAGAAAAAAAAACATGCTAAGTTCCAAATAGAAATCCTGTTGTCAAAATTGAAAGACTTTGAATACTGTACTCAAAGATTAACTTCCCACACTTTGAGAGTCACATGTTCAATAAAATATAAAATTCCAGTTTTAGAAATACACATGGATGAATATATTTGACCAAATTAAGACAATCTCACAAATATATTTCTACGCCAGAGACGACGTTAAAGAAGAAAAGCTCACAGTAAAGGCACCACCTCAAACCCATTCATAGTAATCTTCATTCTAGTCATACAGTTTTCTGAGTATCTGTAAGTGAGAAGCTTAAAAGAAAATACATGTGATACTTCTGTGGTTAACATACTTATTCTCTGTATTGTTGTAAAAATCAAATAAAGGAAGGAATAAAGGAAAGAACAAAGAGAAGGAAGGAGGGAGGGAAGAAAGATACATTAAATCTCTTTTCAGCCTGTTTTCTGATCTCTTAAAACATGGACACATGGACCAGTTCTTGCTTTCATGAAATTCTTTTCCTTCCTATGTCTTAAGGTTTGTTTTTTTTTTAACAACTAAGCCTTGATTTAACAGCACTTAATGTCATGAAGTTTTCAGGTAAGGGCACATTTTACATCATATTATATTTGGTGTCTTGGCAGTGACCTTGGAATTAGCCATGAAGTCAAGCTTTCTCATCCAGTTAACTCCAAGAGAAAGTACACTACAAAGAAAGCAAGAGCCAGAGGCCTTGACCTCAGGAAATATAATAAACCAGAAGGAAAGTGTTTTCTTATTGTACTCCAATAGGAAAGGAGAAAAAGGCTCAACATTTCCGTATCAAAGGACTTCTTCTAGCAGAGGGGCTCCATGGAAAACCTTCCATTGACTTTCATCCAGGAATACTGAGCGTGTCATGACTCTCTTCATCCCCACCTCCTCAGTCCATGCTATCAATTGAGGTTTACAAGAGCCAAGCTATTATTTTTAAAGAGGGAGGAAAAAGAAGAATTTGTTCCCAAAATATCTAGTTCTCCACCCCCCCCACTCTTTTCATTTATAAAACAAGCCATCTAAATGTCTCAGGCTGTTTTTCTACAGGCTTGTTTATAATGTGGTAATGATTATGCTAATACCAGCAGGGAATACATCTATGTGGACATGTGTGAGTGTGTCGGAGACTTGGGGCGGGGAAGGGACATATAAGTGCATGAGGTGAACTTTTCAATAAAATTACAGTACATGTGTAGCCCTCTTTCCATATTTAAGCTTGTTTAAAATGTGGTAATGATTATGCTAATACCAGCAGGGAATACATCTATGTGGACATGTGTGAGTGTGTCGGAGACTTGGGGCGGGGAAGGGACATATAAGTGCATGAGGTGAACTTTTCAATAAAATTACAGTACATGTGTAGCCCTCTTTCCATATTTACTAGTTTTTGTAAGCTCCTTCTCAAGTGGGAAATAGGCCATGTTTCCTTTGCATAAGGGTAGTTATTGGGTAACAAAGACCATGTGTAAGGCTACGTCTTATTTGTCTGAAGAGTCTGCAGCTATTTTCTAAACCAAATTAATAACAGTATACCAAACTTATTTCCCCAGTGAAAACTTCTGGCTACTAAGGATGTCAGTATATGTACCTCACTGTCACCGAAAGCACAGCTAACCACTATGTAACCAAAGTCTGTGATGGCACCCGGGTGGGGAGGGTGCAGTTTTCATGGTCCACAAGGGAAAACTGACACCTGCTAATTAAATAACTGTTTACATAAGCAATAGCGTGTTATACCACTTTCCCTATGAGGAGAAGAGAATGTGAAATTTCAGAAAAGATAGATAGCTATTTAATGTGGAACTTGTCACCACCGTCAGTTTTGGCATAATAAAACACACATGGAAAATCCCTTGCAGGGAGCTCTGCAGAGCAGATTCTTCCTCGGCCTTGGTCAGAGAGTGTCTGTGACTCTGAAGGAGATGGGATCTCTCCTTCCCTCACACGCCCACTTGCACAATGAGCCTCCAATAGCTTTTCTGTGATGTGTCTGCTAAATGCCAGGACACAGTGGCAAGAGGCTGGCAGTGAGTCTCCTGGACAGTTCAGAGAAAACAAAAAAACAAAAAATGGCATTTCTTGCACATCAAAAAAAAGCACACATACATGACAGCTAAGATGGGGTGTATAGAAACTGCCCTCCCTTTTTAACCTACCCAGAGTCACGCAAAGGGTAAACAAAGGATACAATTCTGGTAACAAATTGACCTCATAAAGGATTTTTAATTTTTTGCTGTATTATTCCAAACTAGAGTGCCTCCTTACAAATTATGACTTTTAGCTGAGCGTGGGTATGCACACTTATAATCCCAGCACCCTGGGAAGCTGAAGCAGGAGGATCACAATTTCAAGCCTAGCCCAGGCAACTTACTAACTTAGTGAGATAGTCTCAAAATAAAAAAGGGCTTGGCACATATTCAGTGTGATGGCCTTAAATTCAATTTCCCAATACAACACACACACACACACAAACACACACACACACGTTTGCTGCATCAATATAAACGCATTTTTCTGAAAACAAGTAGGCTCCTGTCCTCTCAGTTTAATGTTCAATAAGTGCTGACAGCAATAAGAGGTTTTGTAACATGCTCATATTTCAAATGTGATATTTTTGTTCACAACCTATTATATAGGCTTATATGATCACCATTAAAATCCACTCTATAAAATCCCTATTAAATTTTTTAGTTCCATTTGGACATAACAACTGAAATATTCTACTCATTCCATAGCATGCTCATTTTCTCAAAGTAAAAATTCTCTCTGGTGTTTTCTGATATAAACTTTAAAAGTTCGTTATAATTTACAAGTGAAAAATCTCTTTCTAACAGAATCAAAGGTAGCAAGAGTTAATGGTCCTGTCCAGTGGATAAACTTTTGCAGGTCTCCATCTGAAAATCATAACATAACCTTTTATTCTGTGTGTCATTGGTGCAGAAGGTTTTTCAAGGCAGAGTTCTTCAAACTAAAAGATGTTAAACAGATGTGCTGCAGAGTCTTCCAGGTCTAAACTATGAAGAGTCTGTTTTCAGTCTGTGTGTTGTAGCCTTCATTTTTTAAAAAATTCTTTTATCAAGATCTTCAGATTTGGATATTTGTTTTGCTGTTGATGTTTTTAAGCTGAATATTTGTTTAGAAGAACCAGATTTTCAAAACATATTTCTTTTGAACTACAGAAGGCACATTAATTTAAATTTTGTCATTTTAAAGCATATTTTCAGCAGGACAATCCAGCTTCCTATAGCAGGTGCTGGAAGCCAAATCCCAGATGTTTTGATGTGTAAATAGCAAGGGAAGAATTTGAGAAATGGGTAGAGATGGGAGAAGGAGGAAGGCATAAATAAAAAACAGACTTGCTGAAATTTTAGTTTATATGGGTCGGTCACCAAGAGCCATTTCTAAACATTTTGGCTTTTGTTTTCCATTGGTGGGCTTCTCTACTTAACTGTTTTCTCATGTTATAAACGTCCTTTTTAGCCATAGTGACTGGTTTAAGTGTTCACCTAGGTATTAATTTCCAATGAACTGAATTCTATTCTAACATTGACCAGTTTAAGTCCTATATTCAAGTTCAATATGGTGAGACTCAGAATCCTACTTCGTTGATGTCACTATCTTCTCCATCTTTAACTGCATAAGAACTGAAGTTTAAATGTACCAAGTCAGCATGATAAATGGGATTCTCTAACACTTTAGCCTCAGTCATTGTAGTTGAAAGGCCAGTTTTGCCCTTTTTGTTCTTACCTATTTTCTACTTGAAGGGATTTCAGAATTCATAGTTCTAACATGGTTAAAAGGGTGCTTAGAGATGTTTTCTCTTTATTTAGCTTGAAGTTGGCAGGGCTCCTCCATCATTTCAATGAGAGACACATGAGCAGAAAGACTTCTATAATATAGGCAGGCCTTTATAATATGGGCAGCTTCCTTCTCGAATATCCTTTTTGCTATCAAACTAATCAGTGCTGGGGGTAATTAAAGCCATACCTTACATAGGGCTGAGTTTGACTTCTTTAACCACTTCATCACCAGCTCCTTCTTCATCTACTTGGATGGGAATAGGGAGCACAGATTTATTTTTCAAAAGGGCCAGTGTCTGGAGAAAGGGAGTCTAGCATGATTCAGTCATACATACTTAACTTTTTTCCATGATGATACTTGCCTGATGTGTGGCTGCAAAGTTTACCTCTTTGAGATGTGGTTCTCATTATCTTTAAAGAAGGTGAAGATGGTAAGGATGGTGATGATGGTGGTAGTGATGATGACAACTAGGGATATGATTTTTTTTCTATGGATATGATTAGACAGTCTCTACCATGTGGCTACTGTGAGGAATAATTAATATGTTACATAAAGGGCTCAATTTTAAATAACTGTTGGCTATTAGGACATTGCTGTAGGTATAGCCCATGCTCCAACCAAAGTGAACTCATCTTTCTCTTTCAAATGACCCTACCCATTGCCATGCATTCCAAACATTTGCTAACTCTTGTCTTTAGAAGGCTTCTTCACATATTCTACCATCTATTTCCTGTGCAAGCTCCCATCCTCCCAATATCTGTCAAAAATTTTACCCATCCTTGAAGATACATCACGAATGGCCCTTCTTCCATCAAGTATTTCCTTAGCTCTTCAAGTTGTGATCTCTTAACCCCTTGAATCTGCAAAAAGTTCTTTGTAGTATAGAAAAGTGGATTAAACATACTCCTTATTTAATGACAATCATCGCTTCACAGATAGCCCACCTGTTATATTTGTTTTCTCTTTTACTTTAAGCCTCCTTTCCTCTTCTTCCAATAGGAGAACATCTCAGTATTTGATTTGGATCTTTTTATTAACAAGTAATCTTGCAAAATAGGTGCTGCTTTTATGTCTTTATTTATTTTAACTTATGTCACTGGATTCTATACTAGGTCTCAACGTTCTTTATTGCTCTGTGCTATTGCTGCAGCCCTTCCAAGCTGCTGCAGGTTCCTCTAACTGTTGCCTAGTACTTCTTTATGGATACTGCCCACATGTGGCCTATACTGAACTCTCAGCCACCAGAAATGACTTCTCTTCATAAATGACCCCTCACAGACCTTTTTGAGAATTTTATTGTGATATATACCAAGAGCAGAATTGAAATGTCATAATAGGGAAATTTCCTAAGTAATATCAAAACATTCTCCAGAACATCAGCATCAGTATGCCTTAGCAACTTGGCTCCTAAGTTCTCACACCTAGCCAACACCTAGACCTACCTACCTACCTAGACGTCTAACTCCTGAGACTTTATTCATTGTTGCTTCAGTGACTTATTATTTTCACTTGTACCTCTCCATTTACTAATGCATTTAAATTACATGGTTCTGTTTTTCTTGAGCATTTAACTTAAATAGCCAGAAATATTTCTTAAGTAATATATGTATCTTTCCTCTTCACTCCATGCAAAATTATAAATTCCACTTATGGAGAAGCTGTATTTTCGCTTATTTTTGCACTCATTGTGGCACTTATCATGGCACATGAGGAAACAAAAAATAACACATAAATAAAGTGAGGTTGTGATAGTATAAGTGGATATTAATGTCACAGAGAAAAATGAGTGCTCTGAATTCTGAAATAACAAGTTAGATGTGGCTCATCTTTTCCTTTCTAACACGATGATTTCTCTTGCCCAGCTGAACTTGAAATGGCAACACTTTTTCTGTCTCCAAAGCCACAGTTAAGAGAAGAAAGAAAGTGCTGTTATGCTGAATTCTAATTTGAGACTCTACTGTGACCTATATAGTAAGTCCCCTTAAGTCAGATATGCAAGAATATTCTCTTCATAATTTATTTTTGGGGCCTGTTGAAAATGAGGCTGCCAGCTTTATCTTGGTTACTCTCAAAGCCCTTCTTTTAAATACAGATACAAATATTAGTGCAAGAAAACTGCTATTTGCCAACATCAATACACCCCAGGGAGTAATTAGACATTTACCCAGTAGCCAGTGCAGGACGCTATACAGTCTATAATTTTCCTGCTGACAGAAGAACAACAACAGTCTAACAATTAACTTTATCATCCAGCACACTTGTTTGATGTCCATCATGACAGCTGCCAAACCGCACAACATGATGACTAAGAATGAGAGACCCAGAGTCAGACTAGTCAGCATTTTGACTCTGCTACATACCTACCATTTTACTCTTTTGGTTTTTTTTAATCTTAGCATCAGTTTTTTCGGGTGAAAATGGGGACAACACTTACCTTACCAAATTATAACAACTAAATGAAATAATAGCATAATACTTGATAAATGGTAATTTTTTATTATGCCTATTCTCCAACTTATTTCATTTTATCAGGACTCCAGCAACAGACAAAAGTATACTTTTCATATATGTGGTGGAAAGAAATGCTTCTACCTATGATAAGTGATTGGGAAGTTTTCATCACAAAACTGAATTACATTTGCTACAGTGAGAAGAACATATTATTGTAAATATTTGGTTCCAGTACCACTTCTTTGCTGCCTAAGTTCAAACAAGTGCCCTAACCTCCAACCATAAGGCAAACACTGTGAATAAGGATAATATTATCTACTCCACAAAGACACTACAAAAAATTCTCATACAAAAAATATGAAAGCACTTTGCAAACTGCAAAATAGCATAAACCATGTTAATTATCATTGATCTCCATAGTTTGACAGTATCTTATTTATTAATAGTATTTCATTAGTATTGAGAACAGTAACCTAGTGTGACCATGATTCAAAATGTCAGAAGCATTTTACTAGGGATGAAATAATGCCAGCAAAAACTCTTTTTGTTTTACCTTGTCTTTGAGAGATTTCCAACTTCTACTTAGCATTCCAGGAGGTTGAAAGTTTTGGTCTAACATTTGAGCCTAAGGAAGAAGGGTGGCCATCTTCCGAGGTGTACAGAGACTAACAAAATAACTGTTCTCCTTTAGTGCTAGTGAAGAGTCTTGCTTCTCTAGGACAACTATTCATTTTAACCTTACAAAAATGGGGATGCTCATAACTTATCTGGCTTTGTTTTCTCTTTTTTTGCTCACTGCTCCAAATCTCTGAACTGAATTTGAGATGATCACTTCTGAATGTGTTGGACTATGCACAACATTAATTGTGTGCTCTCACCTCAACCCTAGACACATTTTTGTATCCCTATCCATATTTTTCTTGCCCAGACTTTCCTATTGCTCTGTCATCATCTTAAATAAGAAAGCTTAAAAAAATAAATAGAAAGCACAATGTCAATATTAGTTAGAGGAGCGTGAGTTTGGGCTTTGATTCTGAACCATTTAAATGCCAGGCATCATCTCTCTGGAAAAGCAATGCATCCCTCTGTCTTCATCTGCGTACCCATCTTCTAGGGCCAGGAGTCTTTTGGGCTCAGTCTTGACTCAAAAAAATGTCTTTGGTGAAATATTAATGCTTACTTTTTATCATTCCTTTGTACTGAAAGCACCAACCCTTAATCACTGTTTTGACTTTTGTTTAGAAGAATTTCTTTAAAATCTACCCCAGACTTATAGCTTTCATATTCTGAACTACATGCAAAGCTAAACATAGCTTGTCTACATGCAGTGCTTATATAACAATGGTGTTTATTTTGTTTTACATAGCTTCAACCTCTGAGCAACAACTTAGAGGGCAGAATGCCCTGCTCTAACAAAAAAAATTGGTGACCATAACTGTGACCTTATCTAGTTAAGAAAATGTTAGAAAGGGAGGGAATATTTTGACTGCAAAGATAAAATCAAAACTCTTCATTTTCAACCTCAGACTATGAAGAAATTTTAAACTTTCTATATTGTTTTATACCTATCATACAAAGATATTTAGTTGGCAAGCAGTAACAGCCTTAATGTTTGCATCCTTCAAATTGTTTTCAAACACAGTTTCAAAATCCAAGCATTAAAAATTATTCATGCTTTTAAAAGCATTAATGACATCATACTACAGTGATGTTTGCATACCTATGTTTATAGCAATGCAATTTATACTACCTAAATCTTGGAAGAAGCCTATATGTCCATCCACAAATGAGTGGATTAAGAAGAAAATGTGATATTAACACACAATGGAGTACTGACTTAAAGAAAGATAAACTTGAGTCGCTTGCAAGAAAATGGATGTACCTTGAGACCATAATGTTAAGTGAAGTAAATCAGAAATACAAAAAATTACTGTAATCCAGCATGGACAATGTATCTCATAGTAGACCTTGACAGTATAATTGTCATATGTATTTTATGTTTTTGGCCTGTTGGTCTGGCTGTTATTCCATATGTATGATAATTAACTTTATAAAAATTTATAAGATGCATAAATGAATCTGATGCTGGCAAAAAAGGGGGGTAAAAGGGGATAAAGGGGAAGAGGGAAAAAGAACTGAAATACGTTATGTACATGTACTCATTCCTCACAATGTATGTAATCATTAGATACTGCAAACATGTACTCATAAAAATTTTAAAATTGTTGATGCTAAGAGAATATTCTCATTACTTCAACTGTGACAATTATTTCTTATGTCAAAAATATTAGTATTAAATGATGAAAAAAATAAGTTATCATTATTATAAATCATAGTAAAATCAGACTTCCAAAATCAGACTCATGGTATTATTTGTCCTATGTATATTTCTTACTTGACTTACTATAAGAAAAGCACCAATAATAATGTTACACTTATCACCTACAAATGGATGTCACTTGGGTTATAAAGGAATTAGATCAATGGCCAGGATTTAGCTTAGTGGTTCCTCCACCTGCCTCCCAAGGGGAAGGACCTGAGTTCAATCCCCAGTACCAAAAAAAAAGGGGGGGGGAACTAAATCAGACAAAAGAAATAATGTATTTTGCAGATATCCTTTATCATCAGTTTTCATCAAAAGAAAGGAACACAGAAATTCAAATTTGTGCATTCAAATAAAATTATTCATAATGATTAAATACATAAAACATAGATATTATTTTACTAATTTCCCTTAAATAGCAATTCCACCACAAATACTATAATTAAATGGTTTAAATTTAATTAAGCACAAGCTAGTATGTCTTGACTTTTTAAAAATATTAGAAATATTAGATTATCATTACTGGATACTTTTTTGACAGTATTAAATGCTAGCAAATGTTTAATAATTATTTGGAATACATTAAATTCAAAATCTTTAAAATCTCTGTTAATAAGAGAGCATATTCAAATGTTAAGGAGGATCCCTCATTAGAGGCTTAACAATGTTTTATCTACTCAGAGCTGTATGATCACAAAAAATTCTTTCTCAAATAAAAATGTGAGAGTCTACATCTACATCAAAGATTCTAATGTATATTTGTTTTCTACTGTTTAAATTACAGCAGATGTTGACATGGTATGTATTCAGAATTATTTTCAAGCAATTAGTTCCTATATTAAAATAAATATGAAGTTTTTAGAATTACTGAATGAAGAAAACCTTAAAAATACCAAATTAATTCAATCCATGGGAAGAATTCATGTTAATCTTTAACTGTACTTAGTAGTTTTGCCACAAATATTTACAAAAAGATAAGCAAATCATCAATGTTTGTTACTGTAATGGTAAGCCAAATGTTCCCATCAGATTCCATGGGCAGACTGGATAGGAATACACTTTTCCTGAACCTGGGATGTGAGAGGTTGTCACATGGCTGCAGAAAAGGGAAATTTTCCTTCTCAAATAGAAATGTACAGACTTACTGGTATATAATATGAAAGTGCTTACATTAATAGAGGGCTCCTCTCTCAAAAATGTAGAAAGACCAAGACCTGTAATATTAAACTAGAGCAACTTCCACATTTTCCCAGTGGTGTGAACCAACAACTTCCTTTTTTGCTTCCTCTCTAACCCACTTTTCATTGTATTTGTTACTACCAGCTGAAAGAGTGACATGTTCATATTCTTTTTTTCTTAAAGTTTTGTGCCTTGTTAATTTCCCACTAACCTTTTGTTATTTAATACATAACAGACTATTTTAATTTTCTGCTCCTAATTTACTTAAAATTAGATAATCTTATTTGAAACACATATAAAGCTGAGCTAAATTGATACATAAAAGGAGACTAAAAAAGCTCTCCTTCAAGAAAAAATATACCTACCTCTCTATTCTCAACAAGCTGAGAAAAGTGTCTCTCCTGCCACAGGAGAATGTCCTAGGTAACTAAGGATTTACAGGTCAGTAAATGCTGAAAGACCTGGACCAGTTCTTTTCTCTCTGTACAGAGCTTGATATTAATATATAGCAAGTGTTCAGAAAGTGCCCATCAAATTAATGGGTCTCCATACTACATACCTAACCATTTCCTTGGCTTTCATTGAACATCTCATCTCAAATTCAGTCATTCCAAAACTCATTTCTTAAAACCTGCTAATCACTTTGCATTCTTCTCTTGCACTTCTAAGTGGTTTTGCCTCCTACTTAAGAAAATGACTCATATTTTGTAAGGACACTGAGAAGGGGAGCTAGGCAGGGACGGCTGTCTGCCTAGTGGCTGACAGAACATGACTGATGCTGCAGACAGCTACAGAAAGGACCACTTGTTTACTAAAAGAAACTGCTCTTTGCGAAACCTTTGCAGGTATAAGACAGTTGTATTTAGGGGCCCACTTGCATGCATATACTGGAAAGCCCCTAAGACTCCATGCCCCTTAGCTCACCCTAGCAACAGCTCACTCCAGCAACAGCTCTTCCCAGCAACAAAGACTGAGTCTGGTTGGCTTAGAACTCCTATAAGAATGGGCAGAGCAAAGATCACAAGTTGAAAAATCTCTGCCTTCACCATCTCATAAATAAACTTCTGCTTTACACTTCTTTCATCATTCTGCACCCAGGAAGACCTGAGTTCTTCATTTTCCACTTGGAGGATCTCCAGCTTTGAAACAGCCTCACCTCACTCCATTTTTTGCCAGAGAGTAGGGCAACAACTTGAGGAATGGGGGTTGCACCAGGCGAGATCCCTAGGTCCGCAAAACCCCACTGTGACATTACCTTATGAGCTTCTTCTATTTTCTGTACTGTATTTTCAACACTGTATTCTTGCCAGTCAATCTCAGAGCATAAAATATCCCTCTGTCTTATGTTCTTTATTTATCCCTTATTCCTACAACTCCAGGTTCAGGATTATTTCTCTTCTCACCTCCTTCTTTCTCTAGAAAGCTGCAACCTCTTCCTCCCTGTTATTATCTTCTCAGAAGTCTGCAAGTCTCTCCCATGGTTGACCCAATAGCTTTCGATTAGCCCTTTGACATTCCTTTCACAGCCGAGCTTCTGAAAAGATCAGTTCAACAGTTCCTCACTCCTATGAACTTCTGAATATATTCTACTAGGGTTCTGCCTCTCCTCTCCTAAAGAAACCTCTTGCTAGGACTTACACAATTCTACAAACCTTTCCGTGGTTCTGCCACCTGCCTTGCAAGTGCAAGGACCTGAGTTCAATCCCTGGTACCAAAAAACAAAAACAAAAACAAACAATTCTACAAACTTATCTCTTTCAGTAATGCAATATTTGGTCAATGATTTAGACGCCTTTCTTATTGACCTTATGTCAATAATATAAAAATAAAACTTCATGTTACAATGTTTTACAAAAAATGTAGAATCAAACAATATAGCTAATGGAGTAAAGGTGAAAAAATAGAATATTCATTTAACATAGACCAGTGCTCTTTTAGGTCTGGGTTCTTCATAAGGTGGAAAATACATAAATATAAGTGATATTATATACATATATATATATGTTTTATAAATTATACAATTTTAAGACAGAGTATATTTTAAAGCATCTTAATATTTATGATAACCTAGATATTAAATTTAAATAGATGAAATATTTTTCTGTCATCAAACAGTTAATGCATAGAAAAAAGTCACTCAAAAATATTTAAAATATTCAGAAAATATACAAATAAATATATTTGAAAGCATTGAGCATTTGGGGTGAATCCTTTTGTGTTACCAATAAATTATAAAAACATGTTAAGAAAAACAGAGTAGGCAAAACTTATGGTTGAAAACTTCTTTTTGAAGACATGTTTACTATTAAAATGGCATGTCTATTTTCAACTGTGACTAAAGGTATTTTTAATTAAATTTGTATTGTTATGGATACAGTTGCAGTACATAATGATTTTATTTCTCGTGGGGAGTTGATACATGCACCTAACATATCTTAACTCCTCTTTCATTCCCTTCCCTTTCTTCCCTTCCCCATCCATATTTTGGTTCCCTTCTCTTTTTCAAGACATCTGTCTTCCTTTTTCCTATTACCTATCTTTTATTTTTCTCTTTGTCTATATTTTTTAATTCTCATATAAAACCTGTGCTACTTAAGCTTCTTTGTCTGATTTATTTCACTTAACATTATGGTTTCAAGGTGCTTCCATTTTCCTACAAATGAAATTATTGGAAATAAGAAGTTAAATAAAAATATTTATCTAATTAATAATTTGATATCTATAAATATGCTTAAATATGAAATAATTCACATTATAAAGAGCAAATTCTTGATGAACACTATTCATGAAGTCAAATTCTTAGGTTTATTAAATATCATATGTGAAAACCAATACCATACTATAAAACAAAATCTGTAAAGTATAAATTGTAGACATCAGAAACCATCTTATGGGATGAAGTGGAATTTCTGTGTTGTTTTCATCTGCATCTTTCGAATGACCAGTGATGTGGAACATTTTTTCATATATTTACGAGAAATTAGATTCGTTCATAGGAAAATGGATACATATTGAAGATATACTCCTAAGTAAAATAAATAAGTCACACATGTGTAAATACCAAATAGTTTCTCTGGTGTGAAAAACTATATAGTACATAAGATCCTAATGAGATAATTGACAATGTGAAATAGGAAGAAAAGGGCTAAAGGTGTAGGGGAAATGGGAAGGGTAGGGGAAAGATAGTAAGGGAAAGGAAAAAAATATGAGAAAATGAAAAAATGGAAATAAAATGTTTGTAAATCGGGAGGTGAGGAGGGGGTGAAGGGAGGGCAGGGACAAGGGGAAAAAATGAGAACCAAGACCTGTCATGTAAAGGTACAAGATCCCAATAATGAATGTAACTGTACTGTATACCTAAAATGTGCCAATAAACTCAATGAGGAAAATAAATAAATAATAAATAAACCATCTTATGCATTATTGATTTATTTAAAAGTGACAAGGAGTAATCCCAGAGCATATTCTATGCAGGTACTATACTGCTGAACTACACCTCCAACTTTAGAAAAAATCTTTTTTGAGAAAGAATCTCCCTATATAGTTCTGGTTGGCACTGAATTCATTATGTAGCCCAGGCTGGCCTAGAACTCATAGCAATCTTCCTGTCTCACCCGCCAAAGTGCTGAGATCACAGGCATGCACCACCATACCTTGCTGGCCCTAGAATCCACTGAGAGACTGTTGAGTACATTATGTTAGTCTTCAGTGAATAATGGGATCACCCATGAAGGCTTCCTTTTGTGTTGTTCACTGCAACAATTCAAAATTATTTTCCTAAAAATTTAAGCCAGACCCAAGATAGTGTCATTAACACATACAGATATTTGGTGTATATATCTAGTCATCTATGTCTTTTGGATTTAGTAGTGATAAACTTTGCAGCAGAAGTGCTAATTAAAGGACTACAAACCGCTTGCAATACTGTCAAGTCTTTACATGAGCTGAGAGAGTAATGACATTGTATTGATTGTTCATTTTTCAAAATTTTAACAAGTAAAAAATAATCATGTGCAAGAAAAAATATTCTGGAATGCTATCACGGTGCATTTATTAGGTGTGACTAAAATGTTTCCAAGAGTTAGTAAAACACTGAATGTGGTAGGAAATTATTCTTCAATCAAACAAATAAATGGTTGGAAAATCAAGCAGTTTGATGTTTTTAAATATGAATTTATATTTTGTTTAAGATTTTTATCATATGTATACTTATAAGAATCCTAAACTTTAGAAAAGTCAACACCGAGTTATAGATATTTTCTTTTGCACTAAAAATTAGAATATTTCTTCAGCTCAATTTCAAAACACATTTGCAAAGAGTGGAAGAATGTCAACATTTTTTTCAGACTGTATTAAAGCCTAGAAAACCTCCTTAGAAGAGAAAAAACATAAAACAAAATTATGGCTTTTGCATTTATATATTTTGTCAGTTATAAAGTATGAATGTTAGAATGTGCTTTTCTTAAATTGGACACAATATTAACAAACAAATTTAAAGTTTGAGGTCAATAATTTTAGCAAGATGAAAGAAACTTTAGAGCCACCTTTTAAAAGAAAGGAATACATAAAAAACCAACTGAAGATGTGGAAAAAATTTTATACATGAGAGAAATCTGACTCCTGACTTTAATTTTAGTGAAAAATACAAAATTGAATTTCATGCATGGTCATATTGTCTTTATACACTAATGATGTGGTATCGAGTTAATTTTAACAAATTAAAATATTGTATTTGTTATTTACTTAACAAACATTAATTTACAGGTTGTACAGCTTTACTGTTGTCTAACATAACATTGATACCATTGCTTTGATAACAGAATAACTGTTACTTTATGAAATCCTTTCTTAATACTGAATATTAAATTATTTTGTCAAATGTTAGTCTAACAAATTAAAAGTAATCTGACCCTATGAGCGTGCACACACACACACACACACACACACATTGGCTCAGTATACTGTGCCATACTTGAAATGTTTCTCAATCTTTTATAATGTATTGGATCCCTTTAATAATGTAAATAACTCCACAGCTTTTCTCTTTTCAAAATATTACGTCCACATATACAATTAGCTAAAGTCTAAAACTGGACTGCTACTAAGAAGAAAGGGTTTAAAAATTTTCCCTTAAAACAATGGTAATTTTCCGCTGCAGTCACTCAAAGGAGCATAAGGCATGACTAAAGTTTTGTTTTGTTTTTGTTAAACTAAATTCTTTTAATATTTCTGCTGTTTTAAATCACTCTTAGATATCTAATCATTCACTAGTGTCAAGATCCTTATTCTGGAAGAAGAAATCATGAAATAATTTTTCCAACGTCATCTAAAATCTGCATGAAGCCACCCTTCCAGTATGCCCTATCCCTTAGATCTGTTGCCTCAGCTTTTTAACCTCATCTCCCTGGTCTGGAGGTGGCTATTCAGAAGGTCTGAGCTAAAGACTGTCTCATACATGTGAGAGAAATACATGCTCAGTTCAAACTAGAAGCACATGGCTGTGTAGGTGTATCGGAACTTCTTAGCTACAACAAAAACAAGAGCTATTGTTATTTTTTATTAATAAATTTTGAGTACTCTGACTGTCCAAATAGAATTCTTCACTCCTGAGTAAATCTCATTCAATATGTTCTCACCTTTCATGATTGATCATATTGTTTAAAGCAAAAAGGGCCATTAAGAGACAAAACTGCCCATAACTTTTCTGCTTGTGGCAGTGAGACAAGCACTGAATTTCAGGCCCAAAGAGCCAATCTGCTACTTCTGTGTGGCCCTCAGTAAATTGTCTGAACTCTCCAGATGTATTTCCTCATCTGTAAAATAGGCATAACACCACCTACTCTACAGAGTTCTTGTGATGCTTGAACTGGATAGTTTATGATTATTTTGCCACTTTCTCAAATACATTTTACATTCTGGTCAGATCAAACTCCTTGAGGTTCTTTCAGGTGTCACCTTTACTCTTCCCCTCTGCTTTCAATGCTTCTTTTCCTGTCTACCTGGATAGTAGTATTAATTCATTGAAAATCAAGGAACTTTTCCCATGAACTCCTCCAAGCTGAGTCATATCATCCTCTAGGCACCAATAACATCCTGTGCAAATCTTTCTCCTGTTATTTACCTGTTCATTAGTCCAACTCCATGGTACTTTATATTCTTTATGTCCCTAAACTATGCCTTCCATGTTTCCTATCTCAGAGGTACCTAGTACATACCTAACCCAGGGTAAACATACAAAACCTGCATGACTGGTGAAATGAATGCATAATACACACAAGAACATTCAGAATGGCTGTGTGTAATATAGCAGGAATTCAATTTAGGTTAACTGGACCTGAAATTTAAACCCTTAGAGATGATAGATCCATGGCTCATCATGATATCCCTTTATTTTGTGTTTTAAACTTTTGAACAATAACTGTCAGTGGTCCAGAGATGTTTTATAAAGAAAATGAAAAACACCATCAAATGAATCCCACATATGGTCAGCACACGCTGTTGAGAATATTGTATCTTGTTTGTGTTAAGTTAGCATCAAGGTCTGTCAGTTTACGAATCCTATAAAATAGGCAGACCGACATAAGAAACTTCAATATAGCACAAATTGAGAGCATGCTTTTCTCAAGTTTCAGCATGGTCACTGCATTCCATTGCTTAGCTGTGGTATATGAAGGGTTATATGTACTTCCTGCTGTTGGATAGTTTGATTCCCCATTAAAATAATTGTGTCATCATGACCAGAAACCATATATTATGTTTAGAATAACAGCAAAGGCATAGGAAGAAAACAACTGATTCTAAATAGTCATTGTCTTTAGCTAAAAATTACAGAACTATTCCCAACTTGCTGTAAGTTACAACTAGAAACATTCAAAATTAATGAAGAAAAGAGCAATGAAACAAGAAACCTTAAGAGGGAATCACAGTACTTCTAGCATCACTGAGATTCTTGAGGGAGGCACTTGACAGGAGACCAACAACAGCATGACAATTATATGGGCTGCAAAGTGCAGGACAGAATGTAAAGGAGTGAAGTTAAAGTCATGTGAAGAATTAGGTTAATAATCTCCAGGCTCAGGGACTCTAGGATATATAGTACACATTGGAGCTACAGGTCCTTTGTTTATACTGTTACATTTCTAGCCATTGAAAAACCTAATTTCTGTTGTACTTTTGAACACAGGGTGACTATCTTAACTAATATTTCCTGTGAGGGGGATAAAATTTATATTCCATAACTCATTTACTCTAATTTTTATTACTACTATCACTTTCATTACAGGCCTTCTTTTTATGGATTAAATACAAACAAAAAAATCCTTTAACTTTACAATTAAAAGGAAAATGTCTCCTTCATCTTCCCAAGATGGTGTTGTCTTAGTGAAGAGGTACAGCTGGCTCCTCCATCCTCTGGGATCTCACTGGCTGCTGCTGAGATGTCCTGCAATCTGTCTAATCCACTGGGAATCCTCTGCTCATGACAGTACTTTGTACAGACTGGTTTTTTATGTTCTCAGGCTGGTACCACTGGTGACAACCCTAAATCTTACCAATAAGCCTGTCAGTGAGATTTCTGCATTCAGCATCCTCCCCTACCCAGATGTTTGCTCCACTGGTCCTCACAGAATGGGAGCAATGGAGAGGATGTTCTGTACTGCATCATAATTCCATCTCAAGTTCTATTTTTTAAAGAAATTATGACACACACCTCCTCCTCTTTCCTATGTGAAAAAAATATGTCTTTTGCAGGTGAATGGTGCTTGCTCGAAGACGACACCCTATAATAAAGGTTCCAAATTCTATTTGAACATTAAATTCAAATGCTATCTCCATCATTTAATTGTCAGCTGGTCTGATCTCCCCAAGAAGAAATGCTACTGAATTAGTGAGTTGAAGAAATCAAAGAACAAGAATTTAGGATCAATATGAATCTAAATATGTTATCTTAATAGCTCTAAAATTTTATCCTCAGTATGCACCTCAAGTTCAGTTTGGAAGGATTAATTTTCATAAAGTTATATTTACTTGAGCCATAATTAAAGGTTTCAGTAATATCAGCAAATTGCCCTCTTTGGCACTTTTCTCTGCCTTAAATAGAACAGAAATATAGCTCATAGAGCCTATCTCACTAAACAAATTTATAATCTACTGGCCTACAACAATATTTTCTATTCTTAAGGCAGGGAGAAATTACAACAAAATGACTTTTAGTATGTATGTATATCTTTAAACCCAAGACCAAAAGACCACATATTCAATTTTCCAAAAGATGACAATCTAAATTAATAATATTTAAGCCATTTCCAGCTTGAACTACTCCCAAATGATATCCAACCAAAGACCAAGACCACATATTCAATTTTCCAAAAGATGACAATCTAAATTAATAATATTTAAGCCATTTCCAGCTTGAACTACTCCCAAATGATATCCTAAATAGTGACTTACACTGAGGTTGTCATAATCTCCCCTCCATACTGGGGGTTTCTACAAATCAAACTAGAAAGTTTAATCAAAGTAACAATAGGGCCACCATTGACTGAGTACCTATCATGTGCCAGCAACTATTCTAAGAGCACTATCTTATTTCGTTTTCATTGCATCTTTTAAGGTAAATGTACTTGTTATTTTCATATTACAAATTAGGAAATGGAGGTATAAAAAGTTAAGTAGTTTCTTCAACCTTACTCAATTAGAATTTTAACCCAAGAAAATTCATCCCATAGTTCTTCCATTTATCTACTGCACTGTACTGCCTCACACATAAATAAGGGAGATGTAAAGGCAATGAGTTCAATATGTAAAAAGAAAAGAATGAGGCATAAAAGACTGCCATCTTTATAAGGACAAAAGAAGGGACTGAGATTCCATATTTAGAGTTGGCATGCATAATAATTCCATAACCATATGTTTCTAATGACCCGATCATTGGGTCTTTCATTTCTAATCATTTGACATTTTAAAGTATGAATCATCTAATGAAAAAATTACAAGGCTTTCTTTTGAACACATTGTTTATTTGTCACCAAGAGATCTCAGATATACTTTAAACAAATTCCTTCTATAAAGGAAAGACTACATACCCTCATGAATGGCATGATCCAAAAATAGAAATTATTTAAAACAGCTCTAACACCTTTTCTAAATTTCCTACATTGTGAAATGACAGCAGTGTCTCCTTTTCAACACTGCCTTCCAGTCAATGCAAAAAGAAATAAACCATCCCCACATGCTCATATTTGGTGTTTACTTTTCCATCAGTCATCTAAAATGGGACACAAGAAAAGGGATGTGTCTGTCTCTGTTAGAAAGAGAAGAAAAGTGAGGGAAAGAAAATCTAATGCAACAAGAGTGCTGCCAGATTTGGAACTGATTGAAAGAGTTGTGTGTCACCAAACATTTTTCAAAGACCTATCAATCTGCAACTCTTTTTATAAACCAACCTGTAATGAGTGGTGTTTCCACACATTTTCTTCACACAGTTGCTTCTGAGTTTGGCAGTGCCTTTGATTTGAAAAAGAATTTCAAACTTTAGATGATCACACAGAACCTTTTTGGTATCATGGAAAAGAATATTTAGATCATAAAGACTTAAAGGAATGTAAGCTAGAGTTCTCTGTAGTTTAAACTTTCATTACAGAGACTCTGAAAGCCACATTGCTATGCTTACAGAAAGTAAGTTTATAAGTGATGCCTTTTGTAACTTTAATTAAATAACGATTAAAAAAGATGTAAGAAAATATGTAGATAAAAATTAATAGAAAATATAAATTCTACAATATATCAAATACTAAGACCCAAATAGCACCATAATATTCCTCGTCACATCTTTTGGAACTAAGAGAAAACCACCTTGGAAAAACCAACAAATTCTTAAAATAACAGAAAAGTGCCAGCACTAACAGTGGTATACTTAGCACTCCCTGGGAAAATCCAAAGAAAGTAGAGTAATGAAATTTGTCACCTGCTGACTGGTTTCGGCTGCTTCACAAAATAAAAAACACAGCAAACTTGGGTTCAGAATGTACAGCCAGAGAGAACAGAATTCCTAACTGCAGAGTAACTGAATCCATTATAAACACATATCTCACACCCTTCACTTCTCCCAAAACACCGCTTTGGTCCCCAGCCAACAGTATCAACATCTTCTGGTGACTTATTTGAGATATACATTTTCTGGCCCTACCCAAGACCACCTAAATCCCTTTGGGGAGGAAACCCAGAAATCTGTGTTCATCCTAGTACACACTAAAGCTTGAGATGTACTGCCCTAAATTCATGATATGATCAGTAAAAGATACAGAAGTTTGGATGTCAGACAATCTTCATCATGACAGCACTTCACACTTATCAAGGGATTACTATGAGAAAGTACACTTCATGTAATATTACTTATTTCAACACTATAGCAACCAGACAGGTACCATGTCCATGCCACTCTTCAGCTACACAGGATGTAGGGAAAATTATTTACAATAAAAAAGCTGTGAAAACAGTGACTTCCCTAAATGTACACCTACCAATAGCAATTGAATGGGGAAAATCCTATAAGGCCTTTAAAGAGAATTTTCACATACCTTTAAGCAATTTTTACTGATAAGCTTCTTATTTAATTCTAAAGTTTGAGAGGCCAAGGTCTAGTTTCTCATGAATCAAATTTCCTGAATGTATTCCATTCTGACAAGCTTCATTATGGTCCAGAGTGGGAGATTTACTAAGTCCAGCTAAACAGTTGTACTGAACAGCTTTGATGACAGGATGGCAGAAACTGCAAACCGACTGTCCCCGGGTCTGAGCAGCACACAGATCAAACACCATCTCCTCCAACTTTGCACCCTTCTGTAACTAGTGTTAGTGTGAGTAGACGGAAACAAAAAAAATCAAGAAATAAAGCATGATTGTGACTAAGTGTTTACATGACACATAAACCAGGAAATAGCCCTTCTTTCTGAGCATTTTAATTGGTTCTGCAACTCTGTTGTTTATTTTCAAAAAGTTGGGCTTGAAACCTTTATATTTCTTGAGTATTCCTTTTTCTTCACTCTCTTATCCAAAAAGTCAACAAATCCTAACATTCTTTTGTTCAAAATCCTCCATGTACTTTCTTTCTATTCCAACCCCTAACTCTCTCTCTCCCTCCCTCCCTCCCCTCTCCCCTCCTCTCATCTCATGTACATGCCCTCTTTATGTCATCCAAGACTACAGCAACAGTCTCTTCATGCCCTCATTTCCATTGTACTTATCGCAGACACCAGTGAAAAAGCTACTGTCCCTATGATTTATCCTTGCTCAAAACTTATCACTATTTCATAATTCCTAGGGCTCTAACTCCTTAAACACAAATGTAAACATCCTGATAACTTGGCCTCGACTATATCTGAAATTCACTCTTTATGCAAATTCTAAACTCCAATCATAGCTCTATATACACCGTCCCCAAAATATGTCATGAATATTCCAGTGAGTCTTTTTATCCTTCTCCATAGCTCTGGACAAAGAATAACTGATGCAAAGCATCCCAAAGTGATGAAAGGCATTGAAGCAAAGAATAAACTAAGACCTCCTCTTATCCAGGACTTTATTACAGAGAACTACTTCATTATTCTGCTATAATAAATTTATAATTATTAGAGGAAAACAATGATTTATAAAGATATTTTCCTATCCTATACGACAGCATTTTAATTAATTAAGCCACTGATATTCCTGATGCCAAGTATAAACATATTTATAATGGAAAAAGGCTTCTGTTCTGGAGCTTACAGTTTTGAAGTGAAGCAAAAACCCCACTCTACTTCCCAGCATACACAAAAAGGCAAGCATTCCTGAGATTTAACCAAATTCATTGCCAAAAAAAATAGGAATTTCTACTTGTGACTAGGAGATACCTTCATTCCCTATTAAAACCACTTGATGGAATCTTTCAAACACAGCTATTAAAAAATTACCAAGAGTCACCAATATTTTAGGAAACCCAGCAGATATGTCATAAAAACACCGTAAGTAACAGCAGGAGAACTACGGATGACAATAATTAATCATATATTTGAAATCCAATAGAGAAGATATTGAATGTTTCCAACAAAACAGAAAAATGTCTGAGGCAATGGATGTGTCAATTAACCTAGTCTAATCATTACACTTTGTGTATATGTATTAAAATGTTGCACCGTACCGCCATAAACACATATAATTTCATATCAATTTAAAGTAAATGTCTACTTTTTAAAAATGTGAAATGTAGAACTAATTCTGAAGGAATCTGAATTTTTGAAGTAAATAAACTTTAAAGTAATTATAATATTGTAATCAATAAGGCTGAAGCACTTCATTTCTTTAAAAACACTCTTCAGAAATAAAAAGAATTGGAAGAAAAAGGAAGACGTGGAAGAACAGGAAAGAGGAAAGAGGAATAATTAACATATTTGGAAGTTAAAAACATTGTTTTAAAAATAAAGGGGGTTACTATGAAAATAAATATGGATAAAGACTAAATAAATGATTTGGAAGATCTATGAAATCTCTTAGAACAAAAAGTAGTTCCTAGCATGTCTAACATCATAAGAAAAAATTTTAAAAAATCTTTTCTAATGTCCTGGTAGAATTCAGCACTGAATCTGTCAGGACCTGGGCTTTTTGTTGTTGGATGGTTTTTAATTACATTGTAAAATTTCATTGACTGATATTGGGTTAATTAGCATTCAGATATATAGATAGATAGATAGATAGATAGATCGATCTATCTATATATATATGCACTATCTATCTATATATATATATATATATATGCATTTTTTTTGTACCAGGGATTGAACTCAGGACCTTGCACTTGCAGGCAGGCAGCAGAACCACTGAGCTAAATCCCTAGTCCATTTTTATATCTTCTTGATCCAGCTTTAGTAATTCATATGTCTCTAGGAATTTGTCTATTTCTTTTGTGTTTTCTGTCTCATTAACCAGGGATTACTCAGGACCTTGCACTTGCAGGCAGGCAGCAGAACCACTGAGCTAAATCCCTAGTCCATTTTTATATCTTCTTGATCCAGCTTTAGTAATTCATATGTCTCTAGGAATTTGTCTATTTCTTTTGTGTTTTCTGTCTCATTAAAATAAAGTTTCTCAAAGCAAGTATTGACGATCTTCTGGATTTCAGCAGGATCTGTTGATTTCACCCTTTTCATTTCTAACTGCAAAGATTTGAATCTTTTCTTTCCTTTTTGATAAGGTTGGCTAAGAGTTTATTAATTTTATTTAATCATTCATAGAACCAACACTTCATTAATTCTTTGTATTAGTTTCTTAGTCTCAATTGCATTAATTTCTGCTCTGATCATTATCATTTCCTCCCTTGTACAAGCTACAGGCTTGACTCCTTCTTATTTTAGTAGTCTGAGGTTCAACATTAGGTTGTATATCTGAGCTCACTGTGTTTTCCTGATGTGAGACTTCAATGCTATGAATTTCCCTTGTAGGATTTCTTCCATTGCATCCCGTAATTTCCTGTATGTTGTATTGATATTATCATTTAATTATAAAAACTATTTAATATATTCTTTAATTTTATGTGTGGCCCATTGCTTGTTCAGGAAGGTATTACTTAATTTTGATGTATTTATGTATTTTTGTGGTTTCTTTTGCCATTGATTCTCAATTTTGTTGGTTTGATAATTTCAATTCCTTTTCATTTACTTAAGCATGTTCTATGAGCTTGTCTATTGTCTATTTTGGAGAACAATCCATGGGCAGCTGAGAAGAATGCCTATTCTGTTGTTCTGGGGTGGAACACTGTAAACCTATACTAAGTCCATTTGTTCTAAGGTCTGGTTCAGTTCTGATATTTCTTTATTTTTTTGTCTAGTTGATCTGTCTATTTCTACATGGGGTACTGAGTCCCCCCTCCATCCAATTATATTAGTGCTTATTTGATTTTTTCATGTCTGTTAATATCTGCTCTGTATAGTTGGGTGCACTGGTATTGGTGCATATATATTTATATAGTTACCTCTTCCTCTTGGAGTTTCCCTTTACAGGTATGTAGTGACCTTTTCTCTCTCTTTTGATCAGTCTTGACTTGAAGTTCATTTTGTCTTCAAATAGGATAGCTACCACTGCTATATCTGGGTTCTTGTCATATGAAGCATTGTTTTGCATCCTTGGACTTTCAGTCTATGAATTTCTTTTTGAGTTAAATGTTTCCTGTATGCACAAATTGTTGGATTTTGTTTCTTAAATCATTCCTCCAGTCTGTTTCTTTTGATTTATGAATTGAGACCATTTACATCAATGGTTATAACTGATATGTACTGGCATGTCTTCATCACATTTTTTTCTGTTGTTGGTTCCCTTTCTTATCCCTCTGTTTAATTGCTTGCCTTGCCTGGGACATTCTTTCTATTGTTGTTCTTGGAATTAATGATGTTTGTTATCTCAACATATCCTTCAGAATATTGTGTATAGCTAGTTTAGTGGTCATGAATTTCTTTAGTTGTTCTTTTCAATAGTAAACACCACAGAACTAGAGAAAACATTAATAAAATTCCCTTGGAACCAAAAGAGTCCCAGAATAGCAAAAGCAGTTCTGGCCAACAAAGGCATGGCAGAGGGTATCACAATCCCTGACTTAAAGTTATACTACAAAACTACTGTGATAAAAACAGCATGGTACTAGCAATTAAAAAAAGGATCAATACAACAGATTAGAAGATGCAGAAGCAATCCCAAACACACTCAGCCTTGTTATCTTTGTCAAAGGGGCTAAATACCTTCACTGAGAAAAAGATAGACTCTTTAATAAATGGTGCTGGATGAGAACTAGCACAAAGAATCAATAAATGGGATCTCATCTCATTAAAAATCTTCTTCAGCACTGCAAGGGAAACCACCAACAGCGTGAAGAGACAATCTACAATGTGGGAGAAAAAAATTTTATCAGCTGTTCCCCAGACAAAGGACTACTATCTAGAATATATAAAGAAATTTTAAAAATCAGGCCCCAATTTAAAAGGCCCAATGCAAAAATGGGCCTCTGAAATGAACAGGCATTTCTCAGACAAAAAGTAGAAGCAGCAAAGAAATATATGAAAAAATGTTCAAAATTACTAGTCATTAGAGATATGCAGATGAAAACAACACTGAGATTCCACTTCACTCCATAAAGAATGGCTACTATCGAGAAATCAACCAACAACAAATGCTGGCAGGGTTGTGGCGAGAAAGAAATCCTTCTCCATTGTTGATGGGGATGCAGACTGGTGCAATCACTGTGGAAATCAATATGGAGTTTTCAAAAAACTAAGATTAGAGTTCTCATTTGACCCAGCTAACCACTTGCTGGGTATCTTCCCAAAAGAATGAAAAGAATCATGTCACAGTGATATATGTACAACCATGTTATGGCGGTACAGTTTGTAATAGCTAAAACTTGCAAACAGCCCAAATTTTTCATCAACTAAAGACTGGATAAATAAAACATGTTTTTTTTATAAAACCCAGCCATGAAGAGTGAGAAACTAGAGATATTTATAGTTAAATAGATGTATGTTGGGCTGGCGATTTAGCTCAGTGGTTCGGTGGCCTGCCTAGCAAGTGCAAGGACCCAAGTTCAATCCCTGGTACCAAAAAAAAAAGATGTATGTTGAGGAAATGCTCTTAAAAGAAATAAATAGGACAGAAATGTGTAAATGCCATATAGATTCTCTGGTGTGAGAAACTGAAAGTGTAAATAAGGATCAAAATGTAAAATAATGCGAAATAAGAAGAAAAGGTACAAATGGGAAGGGGAAGTGAGACAGGTAGGAAAAAGGAAAGAAGGGAAAGGAAAATATGAGAAAAGGAAAAAATGTAAACAAAGTCTTTCTAAATAGGGAGGGTGGAGCGTTTAAAGGCAGGGCAGGAGAATGGGGAAAAAATAAGAATAAAGATATATTATGTAAAGACACAAATTCCCAATGATGAATTCATTGGGTTCTATACCTAAAATGCACCAATAAACTTAATGAAAAAAAATAACAAAAGGTAAATTTGTATGTAAATAAATAGAAAAATAAATAAATGATGTTAGAAAAGATTTGTTTTGTACATGCCAAACATTAAAACTAAACCCATGCACTAAATTAAAATCAAATGGATCAAAGATCTGAATATTAAAACAGAAACACTAAGTCTGGTGGAAGAGAGAATAGGTAGAACTCTTGAAGACATAGGTGTAGGCAAAGACTTAATAAACAAAATACCAGTAACACAGGAATTCTTACAAAGAACAAACAACTGTCATTTTCTCTATTAAAAAACTTTTGCATAGCAAAATAAATCACCAACAGAGTGGGAAACAATTTTGTCAGTTGCTTCTCAGACAGAAGACTGATATCTAGAATATATAAACAACTAAAAAAATTAAACTCCCCAAATTAAAAAACACATACAAAAATAGACAACTGAGATGAATATTCACCTATCACATGAAGAAGTACAAGTGGCAAGTAAATATATGAAAAAATGTTCCCTATCACTGGTCATTGGAGAGAGATGCAAATTAAAATAACATTGAGATTCCGTCTCACTCCAGAAACAATGACTATTATCAAGAAATCAACCAATATCAAATGCCAGTGAGAATACAAAGGAAAAGGAACCCTTTTCCACTGTTGGTATTAGTATAGACTGGTGCAACTGCTGTGGAAATTAGTGTAAAGATTCATCAAAAACCTAGGACTAGAGGTTCCATTTGACCCAACCACCCTCATTTTCAGTATATTAAAAGAATTAAAAGTAATATATTCACACCTACATTCATAGCAGCACAGTTCGTAAGAGCTAAATTGGGAAATAATTTAAATGCCCTGCAACCAATGAACAATGAATAAAGACTTTTTAATAAAATGGAGTACTACTCAGCTATGAAGAAGATAAACTTGACACATTTACAGCTAAATGGATGTACCTAGAGAACATAGTTTTAAGTGAAATAAATCAGACAATCATGTGTAAATATCACATTGCTTCTGTGATGTGAGAAACCACAGGTCTAAAAAAGGACCAAAATGTATTATAGATGATGTGAAATAGTAAAAAAAAAGTTTAAATGGTAAGGGGAGCTAGGGAGAGAAGAGGCGGAAATGAAAAAGCAAAAGGGGAAAATGAGGAAAGAAAGCTAAAGTGGAAACAAAGCTTGTCTAAATAAAGAAAGGAAGAAGGATTGAAGGGAGAAGGGAATGGAAAAAAATAAGAAAAAAGATATATCATGTACAGGTACAAATTCTATATGATGACTGTGATTATTATGTATATCTAAATTGTACTAATAAACTCAATTTTAGAAAGAAAATTTAACTTAAGAAACTATGTATTTATAAAAATTAAAAATTAGGAAATTAGTAGCTCAGGAACATAGAGACTGATTAGTAAACAGAATAGAATGTTGAGTAAAAGACTGCTGAATAGGTGGAACTTATCTTAAAAGTTATTTTCTCCTTTTTGCCTAACTACCCCAACTCTCTGAAATATTTGCAAATAGGCTTTAAAGTTTTGATTTTCATGTTTGTTTCTATATCATAAAATTTTAGTAAGAATCCTGCTAAGTAAGTAGTTTAACCATTCTCCAGATCTGATCTTTCTCAAAATCTAATCCGATTCCTCATCCTCCACCCACCACCACATCCAGTCTTCTCACCCTGGATCAGACAGGAATCTTGTTAGATTAATTTAGTCAGAACCTCTTCTCATCACTGATGCTTTGTTTAGGAATATTTGTGTACTCACTATCACACTGCTCCTGGGTCATAAATTCCCAATCTTTCTTGTATTCAAAGTTGAGCTCATCTCTCTGCCCCACTCTAAGACCCCAATGCAGGGGTCCTCTATTTAAATTTTTTTCCTAAAGATCTCAGTCTTTGTTACCAGGAGATTCTTCACACCTTTCTTAATTCTAGTGACCCTGTTATAAAATCATTTATTATTAAAATAGGGATCTAGCTGGGCGTGGTGCCGCACGCCTGTAATCCCAGCAATCGGGAGGTTGAGGCAGGAGGATTGCTGTGAGTTTGAGACCAGCCTGGGCTACATAGTGAGTTCCAGGTCAGTCTCAACTACATAGTGAGACCCTGTCTCAAAAAAAAAAAAAACAGGGATCAAATAAGACATTTACTTGCTACTATATTTCATTATCAATTTCACTTTAACATTATGGCAGACATTAATTATAATATATCATTGAATTTTATGCATAAGACTATATTTTTGTAACAGTCTTTAAATCCTGAAATTTCTAGAAAGCAAGCAAAGTGTTTGTATGAGCTGGAATTTCTTAAATAATATTTAATAAATAAACCAGTATGGGAATTTACTGAAGCTAGCACTACCTTCCTACAACAATGATATGAACCAATTCATAAAAGAAACAAAAATGACTTGTAAATATGTTAGTGGAAATGCACTTTGTACCTTGTCATCTGGAGGGCTATCTCTATGGCTAGTGCAGGTAAGCCTACGTATTAGCCAAACCCAGAGGAGAAGGAACAACTCAGTCTATTGCTCTATTAGTGAAAAATCTCAAACATTTATGAGATATTTCCTTTTATGATATATTTTCTATTTAGTACACAATATTTATTTATATACATTTTTTATTTCCTATACAACATTTTCACCAAATTAAATTCTTTTTTTCTCTTTTTAGGATTTGTTTGGGGTACATAGTGATTACATTCACTGTAGGGAACTAGTAGATGTATATAACACATATCAATTCTTCCCCCCCCTTACTACCACTCCCTTTTATTTCTCCAGCAGCCAAGGTAAATTCTTTTTCTGAGACTTTCTATAGCAGAAAGGGCCAAGATAGGATGCCTAAATGATATACTTTCTCTGTTCAGAGGTAATTTAAAAAAGTAATAATTTAACAAAAAAAATGAAGCTGTTAACTAGGTAATTGAAAGGAAGGGAAACTAATGTATTACAAAGGTAACAACAACAGCAAGCAGTAACCAGTCCTCAAGCTCTGGAGAAACCATGTGAAACATGAAATAACTAATTTAGGAACATAGAAGAGCTAAAACTCATCTCTAAAGAGGGGGTGCTGGATAGTTACAAGTGGTTTCTCTGAGGCAGGATATTCTGCAACTGATTCTGTGTGTTATAAGAAAACTGCAAATTTGATTCAGCTGCTAGTACATGAAAGTACAGCTGCAGCAAAGGTGAAATGTCCCTGGGTGATGATTACAAAACCACAAATGGGCTGGAGCCCAGGAGAAATAAGCAAAAAACAAGAAAGTCTTTTTGTCCTCTTCTCACCTTGCCAACTCCCCCTAATCTTCTTAAGTAAGATTCAAACAGTAAGTCAGGTGGCAAGGTGAAGATATGGCTTGAAGAATCTCAGCTCCAACATTACAGAGCAGAATATATAAGGGCAAATGTGCTTCTGAGAAAACAATTCAGTAACTAGCACAGTGCACCCCTTTGGTGACTCACATCACATATTCCCTTTCACAAAACAACTATGCTTCCACTTAACAAGACATACAAATGAAGACACCCTCTCTTCAAAATGAGGAGAAATAAATCCCAAGAGTCACGGTGCCCATACCTCCACTATGCTACTCTATAAATTCAATCCCAGTCCTATTTGAATATTACCTCACCTAGTACAAAACAGAAAATTTAATCCTAAAAACTACAAGAAAGTTAACATATATATATATATACCATACACATATACCAAGTAAAAACATATACATTGTTGTTACAGTCCTTAGGTATGCAACTGGTCATTAAGTTGTCAAAAATGTTTATAATTTAATTCTTTCACTAACTACTTCATGTGTCTTCTATCTTCAGCCAACATTTCAGTTAGTCAAGGTTTTTACCTGTTAAGGTAACCAAACCTTCATTCCCAAGGTGTCTAGATCCTGCTCTGGTAGATGTAGTTTTGTTATTAACTTCTACTGTTCTTATGTGGAAGTGCTATGAAAATTCCAAAGAATGGCCTGGATCCCTTGAACCCCTCAAGCATCAAGAGCCCAATATTCCTTTGGTAATCAAGATCGTTTGCCATAGTTAGCAGTAATCACTTTTGTTGTTTATGCTTCTGTGATATAAGAAACCCAAAACCATCAGGTGGTAGTTTCATCTTTCAATTCAATGGAATCATTACTGTGTCAGCTGGTAAAGACATTTCTTTCTTGAGAAACAATACTGCTAAGCCAGGGGAGTTTAAAGCTGTGGACAGAAAGAAATACCTAAGAATGGATTATTAGACATTGGAAATAAAAGAGCCACTCCCAACTTCTTTATTTGCAAACGCAGAGCATTTTGACAATAGCAGAGACCACCCCATGCATTATATTCTAGTTGAAAGCATATATTGCTTCCTGTAAGCTGTAACTTGACCCTGCCAGTGTGTTATCTCTGTTATACCTATCAGGAAAAGTGCTCCTGGATGACAAGACATGCAATAAGACAAGTTAATTTCATAAGCATGATCCTGCTGCTGCACATATTTCTGGTGAAATGATTTTCTTGATCAGATCTACATTTATCAACTGGACTTAATGTTTTCACAAATTATCCTGAGCATACAACAAAGCAAGAAATATTTATTCAAGTGAAACTTACTAAGTCTCATTAGCAACATAATTGCCTAGACATCAGACTAAAAAATAAACATGACAAAATAACCATTAAAATTTGTTCAGAAAACTGAGAGAAATCAACATCCTTTTCTTACAAAAAAAGATCCCACCACTAAATATACAAAGGGACTTCCTGATTCTAATAAAGACATCTACAAGGATTAGGACAAAAATCATATTTAATGAAAGATTGAATGCTTTGTTCCTTGGACCAGGAATAAAAACAGGAATGTCTACTATTACCATTTCTATTCAATATTATACCGGAGGTTATAGCCACATGAACAGGTGGGGAAAAAAAAAGGAAATGAGTGGCATCCAAAAGAAGACAATTTATACAAAATCCTAAGGAATACACATGAAAGAAGAAAAATTTTATTGGAACTAATAAAAGGCTGGCACATAGAAAGGTATAATTATTATGAAAAATAAGATTTATCTGCAACAGCAATTAAAAATATAAAAGTGAAATTAATATGTCATTTATAAATTTCAAGATATTTTTAAAGAAATGAAATAAATTTTTACTATTAAAAGATAGAGCACATTCATGTATTAGAAGAATTTGTATCACTAAGATGATGAAACCACTCAAACTGATCTGTATATTCAGTATAATTCCTATCAAAACCCCACTGGGTTTATAGTGTAAATTGCTTTGCTACTCCTAAAATCCATGAAGAAATGTAAAGAGTTTAGAAAAACCAAACAATCTTCAAAGGGAAGAACAAATTTGATATACATACTTCTTCATTTCAAAATTTATAAAGATGGATATGAAAGTTAATGAAACAAAATAGACCCTCACATTTATGTTCATAATGAATTGATCATGAACAAACAATCCAAGACAATTAGAAAGGAAAACAATCTTTGTGACGATGGTTGTTGTGACAACTGGGTATCAAATGTACAGAAGATAGAAGTTAAAATCTACATCTCACCATATATCAAAAATCACTCCAAATGAGAAATTTAAATGTAAAACGTAAAACTATAAAATGGTTTCAATAAAATAAAATCATCAATTGTCATATCCTTGCATTAGACAGTGGGTTTTGGGACATGTTCAAAGCACAAGAAACAAAAGGAAAGGTAAATAAATGGAACACCATCAAAATTAGTAATTTTTGTGCTTCAAGGGATGTTGTCAAGAAAATGAAAAAACAACTCATGAAATGGAAGAAAATATTGAAAGTCATATATTTGATTAGGGACATGTACCCAGAAAATCTTAAAAATGCTTATAACTTAATAAATATAAACAAATAAACTTATTTCCAAAAGGACAAAAGATTTGAATAGACTTGTATCCACAGGAGACATACAAATGACCACTAATGCTTCAAGATTTTCAACACCATAGTCATTAGTAAAATGCAAGTCAAAACTACAATGAGACACTACTTTACAACTACTAGAATGGCTATTTTTTTAATGAAAGAAAATAAGGCAAGGAGATGGCGAAAAGAAGTGAAAAACAATAAGTGTTGGCAAGGATGTGGCGAGATTGGAACCCTCACACTTTGCTGGGGGAGGGTAAAATGAAACAGCCACTTTGGAAAACAGTTTAATCATTCAAAAATGTTAAAAGACAGAGTTACAATATGAACCAACAATTTTACACCTCTTTATTTACTGAAAAAAATCTGAAAGCATATGCAAGTACAAAAGCCTATATATGAATTTACATAAATGTCCTGCTCATAATACCCAAATATGGATAACTTAAATGTGCATCAAATAAGTAAAATGAGATATGTCAATACAATGAATATTACTCAGTCTTATAAAGAAATAACATTCCTATTGTACATTTTGCAAAATAGAAAAATCCTAAAAACATTATTCTATTTGAAACAAGACATTCACAAAAGGACACATTTTGAATGATTCTATTTATATGAAATGGCCAAGATAGGAAAATCTATAGGAAGGGAAAATAGATTACTGATTCCCAACAGCTAGGGGGAAGAAGAATGTGGAATGATGGCTAATGGTATTTTTCCTTTAGTTATAATTAAAATGTACTAAAATTAGGTGGTACCAATGGTTATGCAGGTCTGGTAATGTGCTAAAAATCACATATATATATTTTAAAAGGTAATTTTATGGAATTTCAATAATATCTCAATAAAGTAATTTTTAAAAGTCACATAATATGATTCCATTTACACATAATTCCTGAAATGACAAAATTATACAAACAGAAAACAAATATTTGCCATGGATTCGCACTGAAGGGCACTGTGGCTGTGACTATAATGGGTAGCATGAAAGCAAAAGAAAATAGAATTACCACTGAACAAATGGTAACGCAAATTTTCTATGATTACTAATTTTTACTGATGTATCCCCTGGTTTGGATTCAGCAAAAAGCAAACATGTGAGCCCTGGACAGCAGACAAACAATATTCCAGGAAAAGTTTTATAGTTCTTTCTGAAGAAATAGGAAAGGAAATGCATAAAAGGGAGAACATGGAAATCCACCACCCCCAAACACACACACACACACACACACACACACCCCTTTTTTTTTTAATCACTCTCCTACCCCTGGACCTCAGGCAACCATGCAATAATAGTGTTAGCAGCAACAGTATCAAAAGGGACTCTGAGAGCCAACAAAAGCCAAAGTCTAAGACAGAAGACCTTCCTCTAGGTTTGATGGAAATCATAATTTCAAAAGAGTAAACCCAAGTACCATTGCTCTTTTCTCTACTGCATCTGTCTTCCTACAACCTGGCTCAAAGCCAGAGGCAGTAATGGAAGTGTGCAAGAGACTGGGGCTAATAAAACAATGGTTTTCAGTCAAAAGACCAAAGAGAAACATCCAAAAAAACTTAAACTGTCAGATCATGAGAGAGGAACGTTGGAAAATGACTACTTAAAGCTGCTTAGGAGCTTCAGGCACATTGTCTCTACCAGAATATATCCTACAAATCTGCATATGTCAATTTCTGAGCCCTATGTAAACACATTCATTGGATCCAGAATTTAGTTTTCACAGGGTTTCTGAATGATTCTGGGCCAGGAATTCTTTGAGAGTTCATACCCAAAACACTACCATGAAACTTCTACATTTATCTCTCAGTAGTGTTCAAAAAGCAAGGAGTTGAGAGACCAAGTCTAGCAGATTAAGGACAAGTACAGTAAGAAACCTCGTAGGGAATGGTCAGAACTTTTTAGAAGAATAGGTGTAAGTAAAAGAGGATGAGCACCAAAAGCAAAATAGAAGGTATTCAGAAGATGGATATTCTGGGAGGGTAAAGATGATATCAAGTGTCCTGAAAAGAAGCACAGTGAGGCTTCCAGGAAGATGGCAAAGCAGTAAGTAGCAACAAATCAACCTCTCCAATATTCAGAATCCAGACCTGGAATATAATAATTTGGGGAAGAAAAGAAGGGAGGTGGATCATTGGGATTCAGCAAAGATCTGAAGGGAAAATTGGGACCCACAGAGAAAGTTAAGAGACAAAACACAATACAGAAAAAGGAGGGAACGAAGTAAAATTTCTTCCCAGGACCTAGCTCAGAGTGGGAGAGAGGAGGTTCAAATATATAGAGACACAGTGAGGGCAGGTTACTCCAGAGAGATTCAGGGAGAAATACACCAATGGAACACAGCACCAGATGTGGTAAGCTACAACATCTGGTGAGCAACTACAATGGCCATGTTCCCTGTAGAAGATGTTTTGCTGGACACCATTTTAGGGAGGGGACAACTGAACACAGGACTCAGAGCATCCATGGATTCGCATTATCTCAGGGCTCCCAGTGTTGAAATCCCACGGTAAGTGGGTGAAGGACAACTGCAGATGTTCAGGGTCAGGTAGCCAAGGTCAGTCCAACAAGAGATATCCAGCATTGTAAGCTGAACAACTCAGACCCAAACCCCACAACCAGTGGCAAGAATAAGCCTGAAGTTCTATGGACTTGAAGGTGCCAGAATTGGCATGCCACCCTAATCCTACTGCCACCTTGTTATGATCATCCAGCAAGGACATGGGCTCTGTCTGCCTCCTTTGTCTTCCACTGACAGAAGAATCATGCCCTTAATTGGACACTACCACAAAACAGTAGACCTCATAAGATAACCAGAGGCTTGAAATCACAGGGCAATCTTTTCTTTGGGGGGGGGTTCTTGTTATTGCTCATTTGCTTTTTTACTTGTTTTTGTTTTCTCATGATTATGAAAATTATTTTTAGCTTTTTGTTTTGTTTTGTTTTATTCTTGTCACTGCTTTTGCCTTATTTATTTTTTTATTTATTAGTTTATTTTTTAGGAGATCGAAGTCAGGACCTTGCACTTGCAAGGCAGGCAGCAGCACCACTAAGTTAAATCCTGGCCTTTTTTCCTTCTATCTTTAGCTCATGTCTTCTTCACCAGTTTCCTGAAGCTTGTCTAATGTTCCTCTGTCCTTTGACCATGTTTCTAATCTTTCTTTTCTTTTATTTCTCTATTTTCTCCTCTTATCTCTTTTATATTTTCTCCCCAGAAGATAAAATCACACTATTAAGTGGATATTCATTGTATATAATTTTCTTATTGGTTCTGTATTTTCTAAGTAAGTATACAGTTTATATCTATGGCTAAAGGTGGAAAATTAACAGTTATCAGAGTCTGCATTTTACAGACTGTGATTGATGCTATTGTTATTACTGATACACTACTTCAGCCAAGGTAACATATTTGTTGTGATCAGGTCTTCTTCTTTGTATTTCAATACTGAGGCTGTCGTGGAATCATAAACAATACCATACTCTAGTACCAAAGAAATGGATGCTAGGCCAAATGGGTAACAACTTCTCCTTCCCACCAAATTGAAGAGACAAGATCTTTGGAAAAACTGAAAAGTCACAAGCCAGCTATGCCTAGAAAACATCTCTGAAAAAAAATCTTTTCCTAGAGAGGTCTAGATAAAGAATAAGAAATTAGAGTCATTCATAGGAAAATGGATACATTTTGAGGCTATATTCCTAAGTGAAATAAATAAGTCACACATTTGTAAATACTGAATAGTTTCTCTGGTGTGAAAAACTATAATAGTACACAAGATCTTAATGAGATAATTAACAATATGAAATAGGAAGAAAAGGGCTAAAGGTGTAGGAAAAGTGGGAAGGGTGGAGGAAATGGAATAAGGGAAAAGAATAACTGTGATACAATGAAAAAAAGGAAATAAAGTGTTTGTAAATGGGGAGGAGAAGAGGGGGTCAAGGAAGGGCAGGGACAAGGGGAAAAAATGAGAACCAAGACCTGTCATGTAAAGGCACAAGATCCCAGTAATGAATGTAACTGTACTGTATACATAGAATGTACCAATAAACTTATTAAAGGAAAAAAAATAGGTGTTGATACTAATAAGAGGCTACATATATTAGCAATTTAAAAGCATAAATGCAGAAAAAATTAAAAATAGAAAATAACAAAACACAGAAGCAAAAGGCAAACTCAGACCTCCATCTTACCCAAGGCAAATCCAGGGGGACATGAAGTGGAAGAAATCAAAACTCAAGCAAATGAACTTTCTGAATTGTTAGCAGCAATAGTAACAAGGCAGATGAATAAGTCTCTAGAAAGTCTCTAGAAAAAAGAAGTCTCTAGAAAAAACAATTCAGAAATAATTACACGGATTACTAAAGAGATGATAAACATAATGAAGGCCATAGTGAATCTAGAGTACAGATTTTATATATATATATAT
>NW_022900929.1:12259192-12269481 GCF_012274545.1 Fukomys damarensis | reverse complement strand
ATAAAGAAGCTTAGGAAAGACATGGAAATCATGAATGACCAACAAAGAAAAGAAGTGAATTCTATAAAACAGACTCAAGTAGATATCCAAGACATTAAAAATTCTACTGAAAATATACATAGCATAATCAACTAATATGAAGATAGAATATCAGATCTAGAAGACAGGATTGTGGTTAGTGATCATCAAATGAAAGATCTCATAAAAATAGCAAGGGATCATCAAAAAACAATCTATACAACAGTTGCTAGATGATGGAAATAATAATGTAAGATCATTTTCTCAAGTTGTGTGAAATACTCTTGGAATTTCAATCAGGATTGCATTGAATCTGTATAGCGGTTTTGGAAGTATGGCCATTTTCTTAAGTGAAATAAATGGGACACATGAGTAAATACCAAATAGTTTTTCTGGCTTAAAAAACTAAAAGTGTAAATAAGGTTCAAATGGTACAAGTGACAGTGTCAAATAGTAAGAAAATGCCTAAAGGGGAAGTGGGAAGGGGAGGGAAAGGAAATAGGACAAATAAAAGATGTGTAAAAAGGGAAAAAAATGGAAACAAAGTCTTTGTAAAGGGTGAAGGTGGTGAAGGGAGGACAGATGTATAGGGAAAACATAAGAACCAAAATATATCCTATAAAGGTACAAGATCCCAATGATAAATGTAACTGTATTGTTTGCTTTAAATGTACCAATAAACTTAATGGGAAATAACAATAATAACATAAGATTAATTGGAATCAATGAAACATCAAAAAGTATTACAAGGGGCATAAAAAAAAAAAACCTATTCACAGAAGTAACAGCAGAAAATTTCCCAATCGTGGAAAAAGAATTTGACATACAGATAAGTGAAGCATAAAGAACTTCAGTTAGCCAAAATCAGAAAAAACTACATCAAGTGATATAAGATTTTCTTTAAAGATTACAAAAATTCAAACAATAAAATATCAAAAGCAACTAAAGAAAAGAAACAAATCACCCATAAAGTAAAACCAATCAGACAATAACAAACTTCCTAACACAAACACTTAAGTCAAGAAGAGCTTGGAGTGAAGTACTTAACGCCTGAAAAGAAAAAAGAAAAAAACCTCCGATCCAGATTGATGTATCCCACAAAATTACCTGTCATAATTGATGAAAAAATATGGTACTTGCATGATAAAGAACACCTGAAGAAACTCATGACTACCAAACCAGCACCAAACCACCAAATTTTCAGAAGGATATTCTTTTTTTTTTCTTTTTATTGAGTTTATTGGTACATTTTAGGTATACAGTACAATTACATTCATTATTGGGATCTCGTACCGTTACAGGACATGTCTTGGTTCTCATTTTTTCCCCTTGTCCCTGCCCTCCCTTCAACCCCTCCTCTCCTCCACATTTACAAACACTTTATTTCAATTTTTTCATTTTCTCATAGTTTTTTCTTTTCCCTTATTCCCTTCCCACTTTCCCTACACCTTTAGCCATTTTCTTCCTGTTTCATATTGTTAGCCATCTCATTAGGATCTTGTGTACTATTATAGTTTTTCACACCAGAGAAACTATTCAGTGTTTACACATGTGTGACTTATTTATTTCACTTAGGAGTATATCCTCAAAATGTATCCATTTTCCTATGAATGACTCTAATTTCTCATTCTTTATGGCTGAATAGTATTCCATTTTATAGAAAAACCACTGAGGAGCTGGGTGTGGTGGTTCACACCTGTAATCCCAGCACTCGGGAGGCTAAGGCTGAGGCAAGGATCACTGTGAGTTTGAGACCAGCCTGGGCTACATAGTGAGTTGCAGATCAGTCTCAATTACATAGAGACCCTGTCTCAAAAAACAAAAAAACAACAACAACAAAAAAAGGAAAACCACTGAAGGATCTATTTCAAAAGACAATGAAAACAATAATTTCATGAATTCCCCCAAAAATGAATCCACCAATCACAGCAGGGAATTAAACAGAAGGGAAAGAAAGGGAACCAAGAATAGGAAAATAATATGATGAGGATGAGTCAATACCTACCAGTTATAACTATAGTTCTGAATGGTCTCAATTCAATAATCAAAAGAAACAGATTGGCACAGTGGATCAAGAAACAAGATCCAAAAATATGGTGAATACAAAAAACACATTTAACTCACAAAGAAATTCATAAACTGAAAGTTCAAGGATGGAAAACAATACTCCATGCAACAGGAATTCAGAAAAAATGCAGACGTAGTTATTCTATTTGCAGACAAAGTGAATTTCAAATCAAGACTGACCAGAAGAGCCACAGAAGTTCACTACATCGTAGTTCACTCTATAGTATTTAAGGGGAAAGTGCAAGACGATGAGATAACAATCATAAATATACAATGCAAGAAATACCAGCACACTCCACTATATAAAACAAACTGTAATGCATATAAAAAAATCAAATAAACACTAATACTACAATTGGAATCGGGGACCTCAATAATCCACAAATAGAAATACACACATCAAATAGACAAAGAATCAACAAGGAAATATCAGAGCTGAACCAAACCTCTGAATAAATAGACTTACTAGGTAGCTACAGAGTGTTCCACCCCACAGGAAGAGAATACACATTCTTCTAAGCAGTTTATGGGACTTTCTGCAAAATAGACCACATACTAACTCACAGAACAAGCTTAAGTTGAATTGAAATTATCCCATGCATATTATAGATCATAGTGTAATGAAATTGGAAATCAATGGCAAAACAAATTACATAAACACATGAAAATTAAATAACTCCCTCTTGAACAAACAATGGGTCACAGAAGAAATTAAAGCATGAATTAAACAATTTCAATAATTAAATGATAATGCCAAGATAATGGGATGCCAAGAACTTATAGCATGCAAAAAAAGCAGCCCTAGAAGGGAAATTTATAGCTGTGAATTCCCACATTAGAGAAACAGTGAGCTCAAATAAATAACCTAATGTCGAACCTAAAGCTTCTAGAAAAAGAAGAGCAAGTCAAGCTCAAAGCTCATACAAGGGAGGAAATTATAAAGATCAGAACAAAAATTAATGCAATTGAGACTAAAACAACAATACAAAGAATCAATGAATTGAAGAGTTGGTTCTTTAAAAGATTAAATAAAATAGACAAAACATTAGCCAGCCTTATCACAAAAAGGAAAGAAAAGACTCAGATCCATGAAATTAGGAATGACAGGGGTAAAATCACAACAGATCCTGCAAAAATCCAGAAAATCATCAGTATCTACTTTGAGAATTTGTATTCTAATAAAATGGAAAACTAGAAGAAATGGACAGATTCCTGGATACATATGAATTACTAACACTGAATGAAGAAGACATAAAAATGTAAATGACTCATAGTTATCAAATAAATTGAAGAAGTAATTACAATCTACCAACAACAAAAAGCCCAGATGCTGATGGATCACTGCTGAATTCTACAGAACACTAGAGAATATCTAAGGCCACCACTCCTCGAATTATTTAATGAAATTGAAAGGGAGGAAATACTCACAATTTCATTCCTGAAATCAAGCATTACTCTGATACCAAAACCAGAAAACTATTCAACAAAAAAAAAAAGGAAAGAGAGTGAGAGAACTATACTGCAATCTCCTTAGTGAACACGTATTGAAAAATCTTCAATAAGATACTGGCAAAGAGAATGCAGCAAACCATGAAGAAGATTATTTACCATGACCAAGTAGGATTCATCTCAAAGATGCAGAGATGGTTCAATGTACACAAATTAATAAATGTTGGCCAATTTTTTTTGTACTGCGGATTGAACTTGGGTCCTTGTGCATGCAAGGCAGGAGGCAGAACCAATGAGCTAAATCCCTGGCCCTCAATAAATGTTAATATAGCACATTAACAGAAACAAGGACAAAGCTATATAAGCATCTCAATAGATGCAGAAAAAGCACCTGACAAAATCCAACACCCATTCACACACACACACACACACACACACAAAAAAAAACTGCAGATAATTGGAATACAAAGTCTTTATCGCAATCTAGTGAAAAAACCGCTATGACAAACCAATAGCTAACATCATACCAAAGGATAACAAAATGAAAGCTTTCACTCTAAAATCAGGAACAAGACAAAGATGTTCATTATCACTACTTCTGTCCAACATAGTTCTGGAAACATTAGCCAGAATAATTAGAAAAGAGAAAGAAATAAAAGAAATAGCGATAGAAAAGGAATAAGTTCTTTTTATTTGCTAATGAATAGTAACTCTGCACAGACTAAGATCTCAAAAAGTCCCCCCAAAAAGACTCCTACAATTAATAACCACATCTAGGAGAATAGCAGAACACAAAGTCAATGCTCAAAAATTAATAACCTTCCTCTACATAAATAAAAAAATCACTGAAAAAGAAATTAAGGAGACAACTTCTTTCATAACAGCATCAATAAAAATGAAATACTTAGAAATCAATTTAACACAGGAAGTTAAAGATCTATAGATTGAAAACTACAATACTCTGAAAAAGAAGATCAAAATGTAAAGATATCCCTTTTGATGGATAGGCAGAACTAGTATAGTGAAAATACTTCCAAATATTTCAAAAACTGTTATATAAATTTAATGCAATTCCAATGAAAATACCAATGGACTGTCTCACAGATCTAGAAAAAACAATTCCAACTTCCATATGGAGGCAAAAGAGACCTAGAATAGCAAAAGCAATTCTGAGTAACAAGAGCAGTGTTATACTACAAACTTACTGAGATAAAAACCGTATTGTACAGGCAAAAAGTTATATTACAAACATACTGAGTACTAGTATGATATTAGCAAAAAAACAGACCCAAAGATCAATGGACCAACTAGAAAATGCAGACATAACTCCAAACATACTCAGGCACCTTATGCTTGACAAAAGGGAAAAATACATTCACTGGAAGAAAGATAGCCTTTTTAATAAATGGTGCTAGGAAAACTGGCTTTCCACATTCTTAAAATTTAACCTATACCCAAACTTCCACCATAAACTAAACTAAACTAAAATTAAAAAGGATCAAAGATTTAAATATTAAAAGACATAATTGATCTGCTGGAACATAGAATAGTTAAACTCTAGAAGATACAGGAGTTGACAAAGATTTTATGAATACAACTCCAGTTGCACAGGAAATATTACAAAGAATCAACAACTTGGACAACATCAAATGAAAAAGCTTTTGCTTTGCAAACATAAGAGGCCTAGAATACCAAAAGCCATCCTAGGCAACAGAGACACAGTAGCCAGTATAACAATTCCCAATTTAAAACTATACTACAAAACCACTGTGATAAAAACAGCATGGTACTGGCAAAGAAACAGATCTGAGGATCAGTGGAACAGACTGGAAGACACAAAAGCAAATCCAGATGTACTCAGCTACCTCATCTTTGACAAAGGAGCCAACCATCCCCACTGGAGGAAAGATAGCCTCTTTAATAAAGGGTGTTGGAAAAACTGGATCTCAACCTGCCAAAGATTAAAACTAGACCCTTATCTTCCACAGTGCACTAAATTAAAATCCAAGTAGATTAAAGATCTAAATATTAAAACAGAAACACTAAACTTGCTGAAAGATAAGTTAGGCAGAACTCTTGAAGACACTGGCATAGGAAAAGATTTTATCAACAAATCCTCAGTAGCATGGGAATTAGCAGAAAGAATGAACTGGGATCGCATCTTACTAAAAAGTTCTCCACTGCAAAAGAAACCATCAACAGAACTAAGAGACAACCTACAATGTAGGAAAAAAATTTTACCAGCTGATCCTCAGACAAAGGACTATTATCTAGAATATATAATGAACTCAAAAAACGATCCCCCCAATATAAAGACCTGATTCAAAAATGGACATCTGAAATAAACAGACATTTCTCAGACAAAGAAGTAACAGAAGCAAGTAAATATATGAAAAAATGTTCCACATCACTGGTCACTCGAGAGATGCAGATGAAAAAAACACTGAGTTTCCACCTCACTCACAAAGAATGGCTACTATCAAGAAATCACACAATAACAAATGTTGGCGGGGTTGTGGGGAGAAAGGAACCATTCTCCATTGTTGGTGGAGACTGGTGCAACCACCATGGAAGTAAATCAGGAGGTATCGCAAAGAGCTGGGACTAGAGATTCCATTTGACCCAGTCATCCATCTGCTGGGCATCTTTCCAAAAGAATTAAAAGAATCATATCACAGAGATATATGTGCACCTATGTTTATAGCAGCACAGTTTGTAATAGCTAAAACTTGGAAACAGCCCATCTGCCCATCAGTTGGAGACTGGATAAAGAAGATGTGGTTTTTCTACAAAATGGAATATTACTCAGCCATAAAGAACGAGAAGTTAGATTTATTCATAGGAAAATGAATACATATTGAGCATATACTCCTAAGTGAAATAAATAAGGCACACATATGTAAATACTAAATAATTTTTCTGGTGTAAATAAACTATAATAGTACATATGATCCTAACGATATAATAGACAATGTGAAATAGGAAGAAAGGGGCTAAAAGTGTAGGGAAATTAGGAAGGGTAGGGAAAAGTAAGTAAGGAAGAGAAAAAAATACGAGAAAATGAAAAACTGAAAATAAAGTGTTTGTAAAGGGGGAGAGGAGGAGGGGTGAAGGGAGGGCAGTGACAAGGGGAAAAAATGAGAACCAAGGCCTGTCATGTAAAGGTACAAGATCCCAGTAATGAATGTAACTGTGCTGTATATTTAGTATGTACCAATAAACTAAATGAGGACAAAAATAAAAAATAATTTTAAATAATAAAAAGCTTTTACATAACAAAGAAAACATCAAGACAGTGAAGAGATTAACACACAGAATGGGAAAAATTTTATTAGGTATTCCTCAATGGACTAACACTTAGAATACATAAAGAACTCAAAAGGATCAGACCCAAAAAATTTAAAGACCCAATCCCAAAATGGGTATCTGAAATGAACAGACATTTCTCAGATGAAGAAGTATAAATAACAAAATATATAAGAAAAATTGCTGGACATCATTGGTCATTTGAGAGATGCAAATTAAAACAACACTAAGATTCCATCTCCCTCCACAAAGAATTGCTATTATTAAGAAACCAACCACCAACAAATGTGGATGAAGTTGTATGGAAAAAAAGAACTCTTCTCCATTGCTGATGGGAAGGTAAACTGGTACAATCACACTAGGAATAAGTATGGAGATTCTTCAAAAAATTAAAACAAGAGGTCCCATTTGATCCGGCTCTTCCCCTTCTAGGTATCTACCCAAAAGAGCTGAATATACATATCCATGTTCATAACAGCACAATTTATAATAGTTAAATCTTGGAAACAGTCAATATGCCCATCAAAATATGAATGGATAAAGAGAAGGTAATATTTATATGCAATGGGGGCCCCCCGATCCACCGCAGGAAGGAGAGCTACGCCTTCTCCTGCCCCAAACCACCATCGCTCCAGCACCAGGAAGGTAGCCGCACAGGCAGCCCTCAACGCCCACGGGCAACCCTCAACCCCCACAACTCCCCTTACCCGCCCCACCCTAAACCCCACCCCCAACCCCCATGCACTCTCAGACCTCCTGCTTGTCTTAGTCTTTGGATGCACTCTGCATAGGCAGAGGTGGTCATAAAGGGTATTTTTCTGAGTTCCCAACTTTGAACATCTTTAAAGAAAGGGCATGGGAAACCTGTAGTAGAACGGTGTAGAGTTCAACTGTTCAGAAGGTTAGGGAACTCAATCTGGGCGGTGCAGCCAGAGGTTAGTCTGCCTCATGGGGTTCAGGCATCAGCTAACTGAGATAAGGGGTCTTGCATCCTCACTCTGTCTGAGCCATTAAATGATAAATATACTATAATGAAAAGTTTGTTCACTGCAGACATGTACTGGACAGCTTCTTGATTTAAATTTAATTCAAATGCTTTAAAGGTGATAGACTAGTGACTACCATAGGTGGGCAATTTCCAAATTGGGCTTGATCATAATGCGTTGATGATTGTATCAGTCAGGATAAAGGATTGTGGTTGATTTGATGAGCTGTTTTCTCTGATTTTATGAAGATGAGAATGTTGGTGGGTTGTTAAGAGGCCCAGGAGCTAGGGCACAACTGTATCAGGAAGATTTGGGTGATAACCCAGAGATTAAACCAAGGAGAGCCTGATAACAAAAATAAAAATGAGGAAAAACTTAAGCAAGACACAAAGACAGACTTCCAGTTCACCAATGGCAAACAGTAGGGCAAATGAGGATGAAGAGGCTGCTAGTGAGCCAACAGTATACCCTGAACTCAAAGCACAGGAAGTAACAAAAGAGATTAATCAGACTCTAGAAAAATTCAAAACAAATAATTTCCAAGATAACCACAGAGACAGTGAGCAAAATGGAAGTCATGATTTGAAACACTAGAACAGAAACTGACAAAAAAATGGATGAGCTCAGGATCACGATAGAAGCCATGAAGGCCCAGCATAAGAAAGAAATGGAAATAATGAACGCCCAACGTAGGAGAGAAATGGAATCCATAAAACAGATTCAAACAGATATCCAGGAGATTAAACACTCCATTGAAAGTGTACACAAAGGAATAAAAGAATGAGAAGATAGACTCTCAGGTATAGAAGATAAGATTGCAGTCAGTGACAAGGAAAAGAGATGTCTCTTAAAAACAGTAGGGGATCATGAGATATCAATCCAACAACTCCAAAATGATGCAAAGAAGAATAACATAAGACTGATAGGAATCCATGAAGTAGCAGGAGAAAATACAAATGACTTAAAAAAGCTGTTCACAGAATTAATGACTGAAAACTTCCCAAACAGAGGGGAAGAATTTGACATTCAGATAACTGAGGCATAGAGGACCCCAAGTAGCCACAATCAAAAAAAATCTACACCTAGTTATATAATAATCAAGATCCCAGAAACCCAACAGAAGAAAAATATACTACAAGCAGTAAGAGAAAAGAAACAAATCACATGCAAAGGAAAGCCCATCAGAATCACAGCAGACTGTTCAACACAAACCCTTAAGGCAAGGAGAGCCTGGAGTGAGATATTTCAAGTACTAAAAGAGAACAACCTCCTACCTAGACTGACGTATCCTGCAAAACTCTCTTTCAAAATGGATGGGAAAATAAGATACTTCCAAGACAAAGAACACCTGAAAAACTTCATGAATATGAAACCAGCTACTACAAGCAATTCTAAACAAGATCCTAGAAAAAGACAAGGAAGGCAACAGCACCATGAGGCCCAACAGAGCAAATCAAATAGGCAAGGCAAGAAACTAAGAGGAGAAGGTGAAAAAGTAAAAAGAGTCAACAAAAGGTCAATAACAGGACAATAATAAATCAGTACATATCAGTTATAACCATCAACGTCAATGGCCTCACCAACCAAGAGAGATAGACTGGCAGAATGGAATAAGAAGCAAAATCCAACAGGATGTTGTATACAAGAAACATACCTAGTGCAAAAAGAAGCCCATAGACTGAGAGTGAAAGGATGGAAAACAATTCTCCATGTGACAGGAGCCCAGAAAAAAGCAGGGGTAGCAATCTTATTTGCAGACAAAGTGAATTTCAAACCAAAACTCATTCTAGTATTATAGATATAGGACAGGACTGTATCATACCTCTGTGAATGTAAAATATATTGTACCTGCTTTATGATATGTAGTAGTGACCGTGCTTTATCAGAGCTATTTTTAATGATGTTACTCTAGAATATTCTTTTTCCAGATGATGATTAAGATGCTAAAAAATAAAAAATGGTGCCAGGTACCACAACAGAAACAGAACTTTGCTGTTTTCTGGATATTATTCTTTTCTTTGTTTTTTTGTTTTTGTTTTTTTAATGAAATGTGCTGAATGTCTATAATTTTGTTCAGATGACTGCAGAACCTGGAAAGCTCTTGCTGCTATTGATGCATAACATACTGCTATTATTGGTCTTTTTATATAAATATAAATATATATACATACATATATGTATATAATTTGAATTTTTGGAAACTTTAACTGCTCTGTAACCTTTGGAAAAATGTAGCCCAATATACTGTGTTGAGTTGGCATTGTACAGAAATTAACAGCCATATTGGTCTACAAATGTTCATTTTTTTCCATTTGTACAGGGGTAAGACACTGTATTAAATATGTAAGGTCATATCTATGTGGGTTAGATTACAGAAACTAATAAAGTATTCTCTAAATAATGAAAAAAAATAATACTATAAGACTACAAGAGCAAGAAGCAATTTAAATATGTTCAGGGACC
>NW_022900929.1:12168753-12259117 GCF_012274545.1 Fukomys damarensis | reverse complement strand
GTTTTATTTTGATTCCCTATTTTTAATGTTCATACAGAGATTTCTTTGACTGAAATACCAAATAGTTTCTCTGGTGTGAAAAACTACAATAGTACACAGGATCCTAATAAGATAATTAATAATGTGAAATAGGAAGTAATGGGCTAAAGGTGTGGAGAAAGTGGGGAGGGTGGGGGAAAGGTAATAAGGGAGAGGAAAAAAATATGATAAATTGAAAAAATGGAAATAAAGTTTTTATAAATGGGGAGGGGAGGAAGGGGTGAAGGGAGGGCAGGGACAAGGGGAAAAACTGAGAATCAAGACCTATCATGTAAAGGTACAGGATTCCAATAATGAGTGTAACTGTATTGTATACCTAGATTGTACCAATAAACTCAATAAAAAGAAAAAAAAATATTTATATGCAATGGAATATTAGTCTGCCATAAACAAGGATAAACTTGAGTCATTTGTAGGAAAATGGATGCCACCTTGAGACCATAATCTTAAGTGTAGTAAATCAGACACATAAGTTTAAATATTGTATTGTTTCTCTTGAGTGAGGAGACCAAAAGGTAAATACAGAGCACAATGGAGAATAGATATTGGGAAGTCTGGAGAACATGTTTAAATCAGAATGAAAATAAAGGAAATGGGAAAGAGTGAGAGTAGGAAGGGAAAAGGTAAAAAGAGAATGGAAGGGAAAAAAATGGAAACATAGCTTTTATAAGTGGGAGGGGAATAAGAAATGAAGGGAGAGGAAGGGAATAGGAAACAAAGACTTAAGATATATTAGGCACAGATATAAATTCCCTATGATTTATGTGATCAATATGTATAACAAATATGTACTAATAAAAAGCAAAATTAAAGAAAAAGAAGCACAGTGAAGTATGCAGGACTGGACTTCTAAAATGACTGACCAAGGAGGTTAGTGGACAAACTTCCTAGCAAAATAGCAATTTACCAAGTGAAAGTAGTACATTTTGTTTTTGTTTGTATATTTATTTTTTGAGAGAGTGCCTTACTATGTAGTTCACAATGCCCTTAAACTTACTATGTAGCCTAGGCTGGCCTCAAACTCATGGTGATTTTGTCTCAGACTCCCAAGTGCTAAGATTACAGGCATTTACCACCACACCTGGCTCTAAAGAAAAGCATTTAAAAGCGTTGGAAACTGTGCTAAGGGTTGTACAACAAATGGTTAAACATTCATTTAGGAAAATCTACTTGATCCTAGTAAGAATAACTTAATCCACTAACCCTCACCATCCTCACAAACCCATAGAGCTCCATGTTACAAAAGCTTTTCCATAGAACTCTACTCCAGGCAAGTGCAACCAAAATAATGGGAGTCTTCTTACCACCCACTTTACCCTTCTACTCTGGTATTTTGGTTTTATAGGCTACTGTGTTTCTCACTCCCCCTTTCTACACTGCAGAAGCTAAAGTCCAAGCACACATAGACAAGGGGGCATGGTCTTCTCTCTTCTGTTATACTACTACATACAAGGCCAAAGCTTCACTCTAGATACAGCAGACTCTGAAAGGTGGACCTTTGTTGCACCTCCTATAGATTGTTTACAGGTGAAAAAAAGATCCACTCGAGAAGGAGCAAACCAGAAATGCATGCCACCACTCTTAGCCCAGAAGAGCTTGGGAAAAGCATGTCGAATACAGCAGCAAAAGACTTGTCTATGGTTGGTTAACTATTTGGAAAACAAAATAGAGAACTCTATGCCTAAGAGCACAGATCCTGTTGGACAGCAACTAAGAGAAAACTGGAAACCACAATACAAACAAAGCAGCAGACAACCCTTTTTATTAGACCAACCAGAGCAGCGGGTAAAGAAAAGTCAAGAAGAATCTTCTGGGGATCACAGTCAATTCCAATTGTCAGGAAGGATGTTTACCTGCACTAGGATGCACTCCAAGGATCAATAATAACAAAATATCAGGGCAGACATTAAAGCAGTCACCAAATTTCACCCTGACATATCAACAAGGTAGAAGCCTCCCTGGCACACAAGGAGCTTAAACAAACTTTTACCAGGAGTGATACCTAGAATGCTAGCCTTGATACTAAAATCACAATCATTCCTGGAAATCTGGGTAGTTATATACATATCCAAGGTGGTATCCTTGAAAAGATTACACAGAGAATCTCCAAATTACTAGTCCTTGTATGAATATGGAGCAAATAAAATGTTTAAACTTCCTGGGGTAGTAGCCTCTAACACACACACACACACACACACACACACACACACACACATCAAATTATAAAGGATAAAAATCTAACCTACTGAAAACAACTTTAGACCAGTAAATGGCTTGTGTTGACCAAGAAGTGACCCCTAGATAAAACAATACAATAATTTTAAACAATCAGAATTGGGGCTATGCACCACTGGAAAAATAGAGCTCACAAAATTTACTCATCCAAGTCACTATTGTTTGACTTAGCAAGCCACAAACAAAACAACCTCTTGGGTGTGTAGCGAAATCTAAAATCTCCAGTTATCTCTAAAGGATTATGAAAAGGTAAAGTGTGGCAAATATATGGAAAGAAGAAAAAGTTGGCAATGCAACTGCCTTAAAGAGGTACAGATGGTGGAGTTAGAAAAAAATATTCAAAGCATCTTCTATAAATATAGAGAACAAAAGGAAATTGTGGTTAAAGAATTAAAGGAAGGTATGATGACGTCTCATCAAAGAGATAATATATTTAAAGAGGTAAATATGATTCAAATTATTATACAGAACCAAAAGGACATTTTAGGTCAAAAAGTACAATAACTGAAATAAAAAATTCACTAGAAGAGCTCAGACATATATCTGAACTAGCAGAAAACCCAGCAAACTTGAAGATAGCTCAATAAAGATTATTCAACTTCAGAATATAAAGAAAAAAAGAATGAAGAAAAATGCATAGGAAGTTGGAAAAATATGAGTCATGATGAAATGTACCCATAATGGAAGCAGCAAAAGAAGACAAGAAATACAGATGAAAAAAATGATACAATAACTAGAAGCTTTTCAAATTTCATGAAAACCATTAATTCACACATCAAAGAAACTCAATGAACTCAAAATAGAATAAATACTACAAGAACCAGAAAGACCCAGACATATACTCAAAATCATGAAAGATAAGAAATCTTAAAAAGTAGAAAAACTAAATATAGTATCACACAAAAAAAACTGAGAAAACTTATTGCTATAACTTGTATTACACTGACTATCAAAGATAGTTATTTAAATTAAAATTTAAATGTGATCATATAGTGATTTGAATCCACATACAAAAATAGACTGCTAGTAATAGTAATCAGGTATTCAATTACATGAAACAGTGCAATTTCTTATTTCTTCTCCTCTTCATCTTAATTAATTTAAAAAGCAATTACAATAAACAATATGCATAGAAGTAGAAAGGCAAAATATTTTATATTAATTGCACCAAGACTGTAAGAACAAAAAGGTATACCAGAATAAGGTAAAAAAAATCTAACACTAATTCAAATTCAAAGGAAGAAATTAAGAGAACAAGACGGGAAAAATAAAAAGAATAAAATAGCAAATTCTTCAAATTTAGGCTTTCTCTCATTTCTTTAGTCAGCTCCTACAAAATATTTACTCTTATATAACATATATCAAAAAAATTATATCAGTGAATTGTTGAACTTTTAATATACATGAATGCATTGTATATAAATGTATTAAACATACAAATGTATTATATGTACATTCATTCATGTATTATATGTAATTTGTATATCATATATTTGTGTGTATATATACATAGATGTATAAAAAAAAAGGCTCCATGGGAGAAAAGTTTTCATATTCCATTGAAGCTAAATTAATATAAAACTGAAGCCAATTTTGAAAAGTTAAAGTGTTTATTACAAGGTTCTGAAGATGCAGCTATATCTGCAAATTCAGAACATTTAGCATGTGCAAGATCCTGGGTCTAATCCACATCTGTACACACACACACACAACCCACATAAATTCAAAATAAATCATAGGCCTAAAAGTCATACTTGCATTTTCAAAACTCTCAGATGAAAACAAAAGTGTAAATATTTCTGTTCTTAGATGAAGTAATCATGTTTTAGTATAATACCAAAGCACAAGAGATAAAATGAGATAGAGTGCTACAAATTACATTATATGAAAATAAAAAGAAAACCAAAAGGAATGAAATATGAAATATTTGCAAATCCAGATGTAGGTAAAAGTAACTTTTATCCAGAACATCTATGAACTCATATCTCAATTAAAAATAAAATATAACCATTAAAAATGATCAAAATGTTTGTTCTTTTTCCAAATATATAAATGATCAATGAGTACATGTCTTCATCATTAGATAAAAAATTTAAACCAGCCAGAAATTTGGCTCAATGGTTCTGCTGCTGATTTACAAGAGCAAGGGCCTGAGTTTGATCCCTGGTACCAAAAAAAATGTAAATCCAAGTCACTTCACACCCACTAGAGATCCTACTTCACATCTATTAAGATGACTACAAAAAAGGCAGACATTAATTAACAGTGCCAAAAAAACTTTAAATACTGAAGAAAGTACAAAAGACTGAAAGGAAAGGGAACAGAGAAGGGCAGAGAGAGGACAGGAGCATCTCAGAGGGGAGGAAAAAGAAGGAAAGGGGAGGAAACAGAAGAAAGAAAAGGAGGGAAGAGGAGGGGAGAGCAAGGATAGGGAGCAGAAGGGAAAAGAGTTCATTCACTGATCTATGAGAGTTCAGGGTCCATTTCTAACTTCTAAATTCTTAGAAATATAGGATTATTTTCTTTGTAATCTCTTTTATTACCTTTATATTTAGAAAGCCCATTGCTTCTCGCCCATTTGGCTAAGATCAAGTGTATATTTAGAAAGCCTTTACTTTTCCTGAAATGTAACTGTTTATCATTAATATTTCTGTTATTTAAGATTTCATTTTCTACAATAAACTGTACAACATTTATTACTTAACTTGGAAGAAAGTGAGACATTAATTTTATATGATAATGAGAAAACTCTTATGCTCTCAGATCAAATGCTTTCAAAATAAATAACAGCAAAGCCTGAAGCAGTCCATTGTCTTCTTCCTCATCGAGAGAGAATTTAATAATATGGTAGTAAACTGAATACAAGGAGCATTTAGAAAGATAAAGAGCTCTTTGGCAAGTTTCAAAAGCTAGACATTTTGCAGCTCTTCAGCATTTAAACTTTTGTTAAATCATTAGATAGGAAAATTTCATCATGCTGTATGTTGATTATTTATTGCTATTAGAAACATCAGAGCACTTATATGTAATCTGTGGCACCAAATGCTGTCTACCTTAGCTAGTCTGCAACCACTGGAGGGTTTGACACCATATTTTCTTGACTTGCTCTCCCATCACTGCCCCGCCCCATGCCAAACACAACACAACACCAGAACACAAGTGGGCCAACTTCACTACATTCTGACTGAAGAGTAAATGGCTGAATGAGTGAATAAGTGATCACCATCTCCCTTTTCCCCAAACCAGGTCTTTTACCTTTTCTTAAAACAATCACTCAGGCAATGTCCAAAGCATTTCAGGTGGATATCTAAATACAAGTAAGTACCCAACTGCTGCTGATCTAGCACCAGGAGGGTGAGTTCCGGGAACACGGCTGCTTTGGACTTCAGATCTCCCTCCGCTAGCTGGGGCTGGTTATGGATCCATGCAGCTGTGCCTTTCCCTGAGGACGCCATTGCTGCTGATCTAGCCCCAGGAGGATAGCCACACAGGTGCTGCTGAGCACCGACTCTGCCCCCAGATCCCCTGATTGTGCCAGTACTTGGACGTACTCCACAGAGGCCTGGCTGGCCATAAAGGGTGGTGATTGATCCCATTGTGTTCCTGATTGTATCAACCGGGATAAAGGATAGGGATTGTTTTGACAAGTTGTTTTCTCTACTATGAAAATGAGAATGCCTATGAGTCATTAGAGAATCAAAGACTGGGATGCAAGGATAACAGGAAGATTTAAAAACCCAGAGATTGAATCAAGGACAACCCAACAGCAAAATGAAGATGAGAAAACACTTAAGCAAGACAAAAAGACAGACTTCCAGTTCACCAATGGCAAACAGTAGGGCAAAAGAGGATGAAAATAGTGAACCAGGAACTCACAGCACAGGAAGTATCAAAACAGATCAATCAAGCTCTAGAAAAATTCAAAACAGAAATAATTTCCCAGATAACCATAGAGATGGTGAGCAAAATGAAAGTCATGAATCGAGACTCTAGAACAGAAACTGACAAAAAAATAGATGAGCCCAGTACCATAATAGAAACCATAAAGATCCAGCATAAGAAAGAAATGGAAACAATGAACACCCAACATAGGAAAGAAATGGAATCTATTAAACAGATGCAAACAGAAATACAGGAGATTAAAAACTCTATTGAAAGTATATGCAACAGAATAAAAGATTGTGAAGATAGAATCTCAGATATAGAAGATAGGATCTCAGATAGCAAATGTAACTGTATTATATACCTAGATTGTACCAATAAACTCAATAAAAAGAAAAAAACACAAGTAAGTACCCTATCTAAATAATTTATATTTAGTGTGATAGTTCAAAGCAGTGCCTCTTTAAAATGGGCCCAAATGTTGAAGATATACAGGCTTTTTAAAAAACATAAAATATCAGTAATGCTATTCTTTTTTTTTTTTTTTTTTTTTTTTTTTTTTTCAGGGAATTGAACTCCAGGACTTAATACTGAAACACATCCCAAGACCTTCTTAGTTTTTTATTTTGAGATAGGGTCAACCTAAATTGCCCTGGCTATTCTCAAACTTGTGATACTTCTGCCTCAGCCTCCCAGAATGCTGGCATTACAGGCATGTGCCACCATGTCAGGAGTCAGTAATGTTATTCTAAGTCCTTATTTTACATTCAACGTTTAAGCGAGTTTCCTATAAAAAAAACACACACAAAGTTTTTTACATTAGGACTCTTGTCAGTGAATGAACATATATCATTTCCTTTTACTATATTTTAATAAGAAATACTCTCAATTTTTATTTAATCACTTATTTATGAAATGCTTTTAAAATTTCTTTAAAAATGGAAAATGTCATACCCAAATATCATAAAACAAACACATATATGAAATATTTGAATTTATACATCATCTAAAATGCGTCTTGTACATTTGGAAGTAAACATAAAATGCACTTTATATCTCCTTTGTCTACTAGGAATTATTTCCAGGCAAATTAGTTTACCTCATACCTTTATTAACAGATTTCCAGTTACAGGGACCACTGTATGTATGCATTTCCCAGCAGCATTAGAGATAAGGATATAATTTTACTTGGCTTGTATTGTTCACAGAATGCTCTGCAACTGCACTTCTGCATTTCAGCAAATATTAAACGTCATCCAAAGTTGATATTTAAAAACATGAAATGCAGGTACAATGCGAAATAAGAAGAAAAGTGCTAAATGTGTAGGGAAAGTGGGAAGGGTGGGGAAAGGTAATAAGGGAAAAGAAAAAAATATGAAAAAATGGAAATAAATTGTTTGTAAATGGGGAGGGGAGAAGGGGGTGAAGGGAGGGCAGGAACAAGGGGAAAAAATGAGAACCAAGACCTGTCATGTAAAGGTACAAGATCCCAATAATGAATGCAACTGTACTGTACACCTAAAATGTACCAATAAACTCAATGAGAAAATAAATAAATAAAAATAAAAATGTGTCAGGTGTGTGTGTGTGTGTGTGTGTAGTAAAAAGGGTTTAAAAATAGCTCTGTGTTTTGGACTGCTTTTTTATGCTTACTGACAGCTCTGGATTTTGGGGTTCTTTTGACACTTATGTGAATATTGAAGGCCTTTTTTCCAAAATGCTCAGATATTTTGCCAAAATATGCTACAACAAAATCACTTAGAGAATATGAGCTAGCCCAGAGATTAATAAAACCTCCAACTTCACAGGCTTCCACAAATAATGAGATGAAAACAACAGATAATTTTTAGCCATCAAATATTTTAATACTTCACTCTCTCTCTATGACATATTTATCCCATATGAAATATTTGCAAAAGGAGTTGTAATGGCCTTCTGGGACAGGAAGAATAAGGTTTCTGTAGAAAATGTTAAATTAATTTTGATGGTGATGCAAAGTTAAGGAAGGGTTGTTAAGGGATGGCTTGCTGCCACAGGGTGGAGTTCTGTTTTGGTATCCTTTTAGAGCCTGCAGGTGTTTGGCACCAGTGAAAATCGGGGCCAGCTGTGATATTTCAATAATTCTGACATTTTCCTCCCCATAGTTCTCAGAAGTGATGCTTCATGGTGATGTCTTACACCTGATTATTCAACTTGTGTGGTACAAATGGGAAGATTTTGTTAAATAACAACAGTTATGTGACATCCTTCACCCTTCTTCCCTACTCTCAGGTCATGACATCAAGGGGAAAAAATACTAATCAAAGGCTCCAATCATTAATATTTTTAACTGAGCAGTTCAATCATAGATGATGATACAGTAGAATAAGCAAATATTTAGTCTTAGGAAGGGAAATCCTGAAAGCAGACTGAGGCATTCTCTTTTGATACTCAGTGTAAATAACGATGCTTTCAAACCCTCTCAGTGGTGACATCCATACCTATATTCAGGGGAAGTTGAAAAGTTTCTATTAAAAGCTGCATTTTCTTTTAAGTTTGTTTGGGTTGGAAACCCTCAAACCACAATGTATTTCATGCACATGTTCACAAGGGTATGTTAAACAGGACCATACTGAGGTCATCTAGTAAGTTTCTGAAACTTTTTAAGAATGCCTTTAATGTATTGCACAATCTTGGCCTGATTAAAAGAAGATATTTTAAGAAAGCTTTTGGAAAAATGACTGGCTATTAAAATCTACATGCAGATAATCTATATTGTACTATATAATGCACAGAGCTTGCCACAGATAATCTGTCATTGAGGAAAGAAAAACAATAAAACTACCATACCATTTTGAGTCAAAACTTCTCAGAACTATCAGTAAATGCAGAACAAAAGCCCCTGTAGTATTCTTGAGTGACTTACAATGGATGATTGTAGGATGAGCTTAACTGTATAAAAATATGTAGCATTTAATCAGAGCATAAAAGGTAGACAATCATTCATCTGTCCAGAAAAAGTACATTGTGTTGTTTTAATTCAGTTAAAAAATTCAAGTTTTCTTAGAACATGAGTCTATGATGAAACTGTTAGTTCTGCAATAGTTTCTACCATCAGAGGCATTTTTGTTGCCTACCAACATTTTCAAAACACAAATGATAAGTAGGCACACAAAATTCTTTTTTATTCCTGAGGGTTCAAATCCTCTTTTTCTCGCCCCGCTGGACATACCCCTTTCCACTTCATCAAAGCTTTCCTTCCTGCGCCACGTTCCAGGCCTTGTACTTCACCCAAAGTAATTTTCACTTGAATGAGCAGCTGTGCTGGCAGAGTGCACATGGAGAGCAGACCACTGCGCCAGCCCCGTGTTCCCACATCTGAGCACAAGTGGCCAGTTCCTTGTACCCAGGGCCAAGAAACTCTACAGCTCATCACAAGAAAGCAAGATTGGCTACCTCAAACGGAAATAATACTTATGAAAACTTTTGTGGAAAATGAAAAATAATAGGGTTTTCAGTAATCACAAAGGATGAAGAGTTGAGACCTTCCCGGTACAGAGCATGGATGCTTCTTCTTAACAGAATAGTAGAGTGTGATATTATGTAAATAAATGATGTCCATCCTGGTGGATACTTCTATCCACTAGGAAGGTAAGTAACAAAGGTCTTTGTACTAACAATACAGCCATATGGGCCACCATCATAATGGGATCTACACCTATAATAATGAGCATCTACCATCTAACAACCCCTGTGCTTATTCCCTTAGTAAACATCTCATTTTATACTCTCAACAGTATATAGATATGATCCTATTTCAGCACTTAACAGCTAAGAAAACTTAAGCCTACAAAGTTTATAAAACTGTCCAGCAATTTGGATAATTAAACATTATGTTATATTCAGCCCACAAGATCACCAAGAACAATTCAATCAGTGCTAAAGATAGTTTGTCAGCCCTAACCCGCACTTCCCAAACCAATTTATGCATCAGCTGATTCACCTATACATAAATATTTACCATGTACCTGCTGTTTAAATCAATTTTTAATTTGTTTTTCAGAGATGCAAAGAAGACTAAATTAATACTGAATCCCTAACACTTGGAATATAATAAATACAATAAAGACTTCTTGAATAACTGAAAGAATTTTCTCCATAGTCATTTTTAGATGCCATCTTTAGGTTATTTTAATACTCTCTAATTTTTCCACATTCAGATTCTCTTTAAAAATCAACATTTTATGGAATTCTTTCTAAAAGGTTATAAAAACTTCAAAGCATAAGGGAAATTTAGTTCTCTTGCTTCTTATAAGGAACACAAATGGAATATTTAAAATTTCCAAAGCCATCTTTGCTTATTTTCAAAATGTAATAGTAGAATATTATGCTAGTCTTTCTAAACTCTAGATAAATTGCGTGGATATATTTTTGTATTTAAATTCCAAAAAAAATGTATGAAAGAGAAAAATGTTCCTCTTGATATAAGGGTACAATTATCAAAAACAATTACAGTGTAATTAAATAATCTTGATATTAGAACTATAACAATTAAAATCCATTTTTGGTGGGTAAGAGGGTATCCTGTAGAAAGTTTGGAGGTAGTATTAAAAGATGCTATCCTAGCTTAGGCAATATCAATCTTCTCCATTTGCTAAGTAGACTAAGTATGAAAATATGCCACAGGAAAAAAAATAGAAGCTTCTTTATGGGTCCACAACAGTTGAGATATCAAGATAATAATTTAAGTTTCCCTGCAGTAACCAAACTAACAAGGTAAAATTAGATATGAAAATCCTAATTAGCCTATATTTGCTCTGACTGGCCCATGATAAGAACAATTATAAGGTAGCATGTGAAACTTTAGGTCACTATTTATCAGAGCCTGATAAAACAGATACCAGTAGAACACACCTACTGACATTTAAGAATGACCCTTTGCTTTGGTGATATTACATATGATCAAACACATCTGAAGCAACAGAAATGGTGATGGAATAACTCTCTGGAAATATCTCTAGAAAAATGTGCCCTAAAATTGAAATAAATGTTAATCCTACACACTTCAGTGTACAACAGCTTAAAGCAATGACTCATTCTGGTTCAAAGTTACAGTGTGAAAAAAACAGCCTTCTGGTCTATATTTGGAGTACACACACTGCCACCTCATCGCAAGAAATCACCAGGCTATAATGCAGTGAACTTGTGATCCCTTTCAAACTCACACAACACACACCAAGAGGGCCTGTTATCCCATATCCATACTGACCACTGTTTTAATATGAATAAAACGCACAGTCTTGGCAGAAAAATAGCACAGAGCAGAATTCATGAATTCACTCACCTTTTTCTGCAGTAAATATTATAACCACTGGAATAAATATACTCCAATTTCCTTTTAAAACAGATATTGATGTAAGATGAAGGTGCCAAAATTACAGTGACTGGTTTTCCAAAATTACTGTCCCTCAAAAAGTCATGTTCCGTTTTTAATAATTCATTTCAAATGAATACCTTCCACTATATAAATATAAAGAACCCAAGAAAAAAGTGCTATAGTTTTGAAATATTGGAAATTGACAAGACATGTGAATAATCATAACCACAGCTACACAGAAAAAGCAAAGTTCCTCCATATTGGGGGTTACTATGTGAATCTAAGATACAGTAAATTGCTTATCATTATGCTGGTCGAAGTAATAATATCAAAACTTGTTATGTTGACATCATCTAAAAAGAATCATGGAAACAATGCTATAGAAGAAATTGTTTTCTTCTTCTTCCACTCTCCCAAGAAGGAGGTTCTGAAGCAATGGATAGCACCAATCTCTATTCAGGGGAAATTTATGCCTCACAAATAATGCACTTTAATCAAAGCATATGAAAACTTCTAATTTGCAGAACTAACCATGGCTTACTTTGTATATTTGAAGATAGCCATACGATAAGATATGAGCTGTAACTAAAATTTCTCATATTTCTTTCAACAAAAAATTCTCTGAGAACCTGACTCCAGCCTCTCAATTGTCTATATTTTGGTAGTGGCTGACCAGAGAATATATTAGGTCTAACAGATGAAAAAAAGTATGTTTATAGACAGCCAGTTCTAAATTATGATTCATTTCAGATCCATAATTTGAACATATCAATGAAGTCATATTATGTGGCTTAAAGCTTAAGATCATTGGCTAATGTATGTTTATAAGAATCAGTCTGGACAGGAAAGCAACCAAAAACTTCAAAAATCAAACCTGGGGTTCTGCAAATACACCCTTCATGTTTTTGATTGGGCCATAAGGGATTCCACAGCCTTCAAAGATACACAACCACGTGGCAGTCATTTCTTCTTCAAACCTGGAAACAGACCAAAAGGAATGCATGTTCACAATCTAAAAAATGTAACATGACCTCTTTCTTCTCTCATGTGGGCCTCTTTCCAAGTAACTAATGGTGACAAAATATGATTCTGAAGCTTATTTGGCTCTGAGATTTGAGGGAGATTTAGGTATATGAAACAACTTATATGAACCTACAGTAAGTGGGTAAGAGCAGCTAGTCAGGCCTCAGGATTTAAAAACCAATTATTAGAAATGTAATTCCTCCTACTTCTATGCCTATATTCTTTGGAAGTGTCTGCTGGAAAAGAAACACCAGGTAGAAAATGGCATTAACTGAGTTCCAAATGTGGTTTTGAACAGTTTACAAATATAATAATAATGTTCTGTTTGAGCATGAAGTCATGGAGCAAATGTTTCTTAGGTCTTAGGTACAGTATCAGGTTAGGTTACACATCAATAATCAAAATTATTCCTCAAAATAAGAAAGTACAGCTATTTTTAAATAAAATAATGTGTAAAGTAAAAAGAATTAACAGCCACAATCATTGATCTCAAAACACTATTAGCTGTTTATTTATTTGCACTGTGATTTATGAATTATAACTCTATACTTGGAAAAGCCTACTATTTTAATTTAAGCCAACAAAATTCAAATCCATACATCCTTTCCCTCTGTTTTGTTTCTTCTATAGTTTAAAGTTGGGCTTAGACAGAAAAGCATATTTAATTTTATTCATTTTCTCTATTGGGTCTTAAAGAAAGAGGAGTTAATTCACCAATGATATTTACTTTTTTTTCTTTCTTCTCTGTTAAAATAAGAAATTCAAAAGCAAAATCTTAGATTCTTACAGACAACACACAACACAATCATAATTTCTAATGTATGAAGAAATTTATAACGATTAATTGTTGAAATAGCAAACTACTGCTAGTAATTCATCATCTGTGATAAAAGAGAATTTTTAAAAACACTACCTAAAACACATTATTGCCAGCAAATAATATGCCTTACCATTCTGAAAATACTAGTGCAATTATGGTTGAAATATTTAATTCATGGTATTCTATTCCACTTTCTTATACACAGCCAGGATTCACTTCAGATATGCAGACACTATAGGAAACTGTATTAAAGAAAAATGCTTCTTTCATCATTTTTTAAAAAGTACAAAAACAGGGCCGGGGATTTAGCTCAGCAGTTCGGTGGCCTGCCTTGCAAGCTCAAGGACCCGAGTTCAATCCCCTGCACCAAAATAAATAAATAACCCCCCAAAAAAACAACAAAACAAAAACTATAGGTACAGATATATTATAAAAGGGCCGGGGATTTAGCTCAGTGGTTCAGTGGCCTGCCTCACAAGCGCAAGGACCCAAGTTTGATCACCGGTACCAAAAGAAATACAAAAACAGTATTATTACTTGGAGGACTCTCTTCTGATTGATATCTAATAGATAAAGATGAAAAGAAAAGAAAAAAATGAAACTGATGTATTCTCTAAAGAACTAATATATGAATAATGATGTTCAATCATATAAATTTTTACATAAAAAGAAAATGTACATTTTAATGAAGTGTTACATTTCACTAGGAATCTAATTAGTCCTATCTACATTTAATGAGTGTGTTCTATAACCAAGCATTGATTCTAATCTTTAAATAATCTCTCCTTTTCCTCTCCAATTTTAATGGATAAAGATTTTTCACTATATATTTTCATTTCATTCAAGTAATGTTCACTATCCCCAGTTAGTACACGATAAAATACTTCTAAAGATAAAAAGTATTCTTTCATAAGAATATCATGATTCAAGTTTAAATGCCTTGCTTCTAATCAAGTCTTCACATTCATATTTTCTTTTCAATGACTGTTAACATCATCTCCCTAGCCAAGACTTCCTAAAATATCCATAGATTTTTATCATAAGAATGATATATGCTGAAAGAATAAAAGAGACTCTGAATCTAGAGCTTTTTCAATCAGGGTGTCACTTATTTAAATTTTCATAAATAGGGTGTTAAAATGGTTATTCTGATAAATTTCCAAGACAAGTGAATTTATCTCCACTGGTCTCTCACAAATGGCCTAAAAGATCTGCACAGAGAATGCATGTCAATATCCAAACAAAGCCATGACTTCAGGCAGCCAGCAGAGAACTCGGGGGAATAGTTGAAGGTTTAATATTTATATAAGCTTTTCACCACTGAGCAAAAGAGGGATTTATTTCAAGCTATGGAAAACAACAGATCCACTTTGGAAATGAGACTGAGAAAAGAGGCAGCGTCTAAAGTGCAATGTGACCACTGTCTGTATCTCTGCGTGGGTGTGGGTGTGGAAGGGCTCCTTAATGCCATAAACTCAATCACTCAGAGATGGAACATGCTACATTCCGCTGTTCCCATAGGTCAGGTTCATCATTTTTTTTCTGAAAATCTATCTCTTGATCTAAATCCGATGAGGAATCCTTTAATTTATCTATGCAAAAAAAAAAAAAAAGGGAGGAGTAGTAATCATGTTTTTATTAACCACAAAAATTCTGCAAAGAGAAAAAAGGGGAGAGTTGATCTAAACCACTCAGAGAAATCAAATCCTGAAGATAAGACAAATAGGGTGTTCTTAGATCCAGTTTATCAAGCTCAAAACCAGGGCTTCCTCTGCAAGAAAGTTATTTGGAGCCTTATGAACAATCCAGATTTAACCTAATAAACCACCCAATATATTTAATTTTAGATGTTTGTTGAACTTATTTGAAGCCAGGATTGAGTGTTATTAATCAGATAGTATGACTTAGACAGATGAAACACTGCTCATAAAGATAGACTGCATTAATTAAGTTTCTTAATTTCAAAATTTATCTTTAAAATGGACAAAAATACTTTCTTAACGAATTAATTGAAGTTTCAACGAAGCTAAATCTGCAAACAAAGAGAAATGGGTCACAAAGACAGGAGCTGGAAGTAATAGTAAACAATGGTGGTAACTAAGTGCTAGTGACTAAATTTAGTCTATATTTTGTCAATTTAATCCTTAAATGCTACTAGATAAATATGCATTATCATCATTTGAACAATTGGAAACTCAGGTTCATAAAAATTAATCAAATTCATAATGCTTTTAAAATCTGAGGTTGCATCTGATGCTGAGATTGCTGAACTAAAAAGCCACTTTCTAATACACAATGACTGTATCAGAATGTGTACAGAATACACAGCTCACATGTTGCATGTATTATGTATATCATAAGAATTTTAAAAAGAGAGAGCAGAGGTGAAACTGTACTAATGTAGTACTCTTTCACATCTTTTATACTTCAAAACATATTTCCTTATATTAATATTCATTCATTCCTGGTGTTTTTAGTTAAGGATTTGTTCTGTGTCAGCCATGGAGGTTAAAACAAAAAGGCAGTCTTTGTATTCAGGGATCACATAGTCTAACAGATAACACAGCTATGGAAACAAATAAATTAAAATTTGGGATGCTAAGACAAAAGATATGAGCAACAACTTACAGTTGAAAATTCAAAGAAGGAGCCTCGCACTGGGCTAGGGGAGGCAGGAAAGGACTCAAAAAAGAGGTGACATTTGAGCCAAGTGTTGAAGGATGAATTAGAATTTTCCATGGGAAAGATGAAGGAAGGGATTTCCAGGTGGAGAAAGCAATGTGTACAAAGATCCAACCTGAGAAGAATGAGAATTCTCCTGTGCCCTCAGTGGCAGAAGGTGAAATGAGACAGGGAATTTAGAACCAGAGTGCAGAACATCTTGTCTGTTGGGCTAAAAGTTTCTGGCAACAAGAAACCCAAAGAGGTCTTTAGGCAGGGGATTGGCATATTCAGCATCAATACAAAAGACGGAGTGATACAGAAGAATCTAGAGATAGGAAACTTTCCAGTAGGCAACATACTATGTCTATCTGAAGCATCTCAAATCTACCAATTTCCCATACTACAGTCAATAATAAAAAAGTTCTGTTTGAAATACAAATTTTCATGACATCCTTACTCTTTTAAGTTATTATCCTATTTACTGGAGACTCTAAAATCTGGCTTGTTCAGTAGCGCCTTGTTACCCAGCTTCCATTAACTTCAGTAGTCACTTGTCAATTTCCTTTTTAGATTCCTCATCCTTCCTCCCTGAATAGTACTTGATACCACTAACTATTCTATTTTCAAATCCTGTGACACTCCTTACTCAGTTTTTTGTTTCCTTTAATATCTCTTTAGACATTTGTTTCTTAAATTCTTTAGTCAGAACCAAGATTCCTTGTTATCTTTTACTCATTGCTGTGGTTGAGATAAATATCACTCACAGGCCCATACATTAAAGACTTGGTCACCAACCCATGGCAGTATTGGAGGATGGTGAAAAAGAGGAAGCTGAGCGGGAAGAAGTTAGACCATCGCAGGTGTGTTCTTAAAGGGGATATAGAGAGCTCAGCCTACTGTGATATGCTGCCTCACCTCAGATCCGAAAATGACAGAGTCAACTGATCACATGGAAGGAAATTCTGAAACCATGAGCAAAAAAAATAAAAGCATTTCCTCCTTAAATGTTGATTTAAGGAGTACACTCAGGTATTTTGTCAGAGTAACACAATGCTAGCTAACACTCTCACCTAAGTGATCTTACTATCTCTGTGCAGATCCATTCTCTGAGACTTATCTATTTTTGCCAGTTCCCCTTTTTCTAGTTACCATAGGATAATTTCACTCAGATGCACTATCATACCTATAAATGCAGTCTGCCCACAGATGACTTTATCATTCCCATTTTCCCAAAACCTAATATTCACCCATTGCCTGAACTTAAATCCTTGCTAAATCTGGAACTCCTGCCTTTCCATCATTTCTTATAATTGTCTGTTTGATCAATGTTTCAAAGGTTAAATTTTATTCTCCACCTTCACTATAACTATCACAGTCTTGGCATCTGATACTTCACACTTGGACAGTGGTCCAGCCAGGCATAGTGACACACACCTGTAATCCCAGCACTTAGAGGCTGAGGCAGCAGGATCACTGCCACAAAGTCAAGGCCAGCCTGAGCTACACAGTGAATTCAAGACCAGCCTGAACTACACAGTGAGAGCCTGTCTCCAAAAAATAAATAAATAAATAAAATTTTTAAAAAAGGAAAGAGAGAACATATATATACATGCATATTCATACATAGCCTCCAATCTTCCCCATTCCACTAAGTCACCAACTTTAGGTATGTCTCAAATCTGTTCAATTATTCCTTCCCCAAGATCATCACTTTCTCTCAAGCTAAAGAAACATACTGTTCATTGACAACTATATGCTCAGAAAGAAAGAATGAATGGATGTGAATATTTGGGAAAAGCAATAGGTTCTCCATCATATTATCCTGAATTAATGTTATAGATTATTTTCTCCTAAATCCTCCATAAAACAAGATTTAATCCAACACTAAGGTAGGAAGAAGGAATACAAGCATCTTCTCTTCTTTCCTCTTTTTCTCAATTGTTCCCTAAATTCTGTATAGGAATACGTGTTGGGAAAAGTAAATTTCATGTTCCAAATAACTTACTAAAAATGCTTAGAACATGATGTTTCAATTTACAGACTGCCTGTGCTATCCAGAGAATCATAAGATCTCAAGAATTCAAGGACCTCTAAAATCCATTGTTTCCTATGATCCGACAAAACCATCATTTTGTATAGACTGGAAATATTTCTACTCATACGGAACTCACTTGCAGCCAGGTTACCAGAAATATTCAAACACAGGAAGCATGCTACAACAGAAAAGGCATGAGCTTTGAAGATAATTTCGTTTGAACAGGCCAAACTATGCAAGCACCTCCTATCCATACATATGACCTTTATAAAAATATCAATTAATGGGCCAGGGATTTAGCTCAGTGGTTCTGCTGCCTGCCTCACAAGGGCAAGGTCCTGAGTTCAATCCCAGGTATGTATATATATATATAAAATATATATATATATATATATATATGCACAATTAACAATGTTACAAATGAAAGCAGCTATCTATTAAGCATGTACAAAGTAAATGGCTCTATGCTAAAAAATACTTACCTATATTATGTCAATTAATTCTAACAACAATCCTACAAGGGAGGTACTATTATATGCTTATTTTAAAGATAAGCAAACCCAGGTTTAAAGAGTTTAATCTTTTGAACTTACACAAGCATTATGTGGCCAAACAGAAATATACTGGACCCAAAGCCCATATGTTAACCACCACTATCTACTGCTTGACTTCTGGCACCAAGGTTCAGGACAACAGACCAAACAAAGCTCTGAGTGATGTGCTGCTGTGGAGCATTTTGTATCAAATGCCACAAGAAATACTTCATATCCATTATTTCTAGACCTTATGACTCTATGAGGTTAGAAAATTTTGACATGAGAATCCTATCGATGTGAGAATTATGACCCTCAGGGTTGAGGAAACTAAGTCAGAAAAGAGGTCAAATAAGTCAGTTCATGGATTAGAAGGTTCAACCCTATCAGCAGATGGGCAGATGGGCCTCAGGACTGGTTTTTCTCTAGGTTCTGCAGGGTAGACGTAATAGATGTTAATAGACTCCAATCAGACTGCAGCACGTGGTGCCACCTACAAACCAATTGCACTACTATCTGTGCCCCAGGTTTGGAGGCAGGAGAAAGGGGTAGGGACAACTCTGTACTGGGTGAATTACCTACACTCCGATCATTCCTGACCTCTTTACAGCTGACCATTGTTCAACTCTATGCTCTATAAAGCCAAGAGCTCATCTCGCTTCACACTGTGTTATATAGAGAAGGTAATCAGTTAATCAATTAATCAATAAAACTTTGTGCAAAGAAAGTATGACTTTAATCCTAACCTCACCATTTAATCTCACTTGGCTTTGTGATTTGTATCACTGCGTTCCAGTTTTCTTAGTTCCAGAGAAATTACAATAGCTGTAAATTGCTTAGTGCAGCACACTGCAAGTACCCAATTAATAGTATTTGTTAAAATAAAATAAATATAATATCAAAATATCATGCCTATAATTGCAAATCCAAGAAAAAATTTTAATAATTCATATGGTAGTCTTATTTATTTCTGATCACCTCTCGGATATTTTACGGTTATGTTTTGGGACATCTGAAACATATTTACATGCTTGATGTTGTTTACTGTTGTCATTTATTTGCTTCTTATCTGGAAAACATCTGTGCTTGTTCTGAAACCCTAGAGTTTTCATGATGACTGGTGTCAGGAAGCCCACCTGATACTCACTACTCTGTTGCTGGGAGTATTGACACAGAGATTCTAAGTGCAGCTGGAAATGCTAAAGCAGGCACATTTTACCAGGCCAATAAACAGGATAGTTCAGAATCAATTTGAAGAGGTACCAATGTCAGTGTAGTTTCCGTGGCCAGGTCAAAGAGATTAAAGATATTTTTATCTCATCCTAACTGCTGAGATCACATCCAGAGTCCTTCCAGTAAGTGATGAGAAAGGACAGCCTGTTCGTTCTCACGCTGGATCCATAGCTGGTTGTGGCCCCTGGAAAAAAATCTACTGACTTCAAAAATCAATGACCACAACTTGGAGTAAATTAAATGTTTCCTTTTTTTCATCTCTTATAAGATTTTAGAAGGTACTTAAAGATCCAAGATTTTCAAAATTTTCTTGTAGAGGATGGGGCAGGTTTGTGACAGAAGTAACATTATATACTGCTTGATTTCATGCATTCCTCTCCACTTTTGAATCAGAAAAGTATTTCAAAGACCAACTATACATGCAGACTCTGGCAAGACTAAAGGTTTGAATCTTCTCACTAATTTCCCACATGTATATTCAGGACCCTTAAAATGTACATTATTGGAAGGGTCTAGTTGTCTTTTCAGAGAGGTTTTATAACATATAAAAATCCAAATGAAATATAGTAACATACACAATCTGATGTTATGTTGCAATGTTTGCTTTTCTCCTACTAATGATCCATTAGCTCCAATTTCTTACTTCTCACAGAGCTTCCACGGAAGCCAATACATGTTTCTGTTGATATAAGATTGATAGCCTACAGCAGATATAAAGAAGTGAAAATGCCAACTCATCAAGCTCGAGCCTCTTCAATTACATTACACTTTGCCAAATTAGTATCTGAAATTGTGGGTGCCAGTAGCTACTTTCACCACACTCCATACTTTTGTCAACTTTTATCAGTGTTAAAGTTCTGTCCATATGATAGAAGTGCAATGGTATTTCATGAATATTTTAAAATACATTTCCCACAACTGAAGAAAGTGTCATTTCATAAACTTAATGGCCATTGGATGTTAGGTTTGTTTTGTTTCTCCTTCATATCTCTTGCTCATTTTTTGCTCAAAATGTTTGTCTTTTCTTCCTAATTTACATGAGTTTTTGCATAAATACAAATCCTGTATCAATCAGAATCATTCAAATGCCTTTTTCTAGACTACATAGCTTATCTTTTAGCTTTTACATATAGCAGCTATTAACTTTAACATAGGCAAATTATGATTCTTGTCCTTTATAATTTTGGCTTCATGTTGCTTTAAGATACAGTGCCAAAGTTTCCAAGTTTGTTGTGGAGAGAAGGTATTTAGAACAGAGCATAAATAGATACTATATACCTGTTCAGTAAGTTAGTTCTACTTACTAAAACTCTGGAGAGTCAAACAGTTGGTAGGGAGAGGGAAGAGACTAAAGTAGTAGATGCTTTAGAAATAAAGATGTGGTATAGAGCTACATTCCATAAATTAATTGACAATGTCCCTTTAGACAAATCAAAGTAAACCCAAACCAAACCAATGGGACTCCATAAGATCGAAGCTAGAATCTACAATTCAGTAACTATAAACAGGCCTGTGACACTTCTATAACCTACAGAGAAACAGCTGGAATTTGTTGGTCAGCATTTCTACGGTAAACAAAATCACAGATTTAATATTTCCTGTGATTTCCTAAGACCTTATTTCCTCTTAGGAATTTATCTCTACATATTACTGATAAATTATGGTTAAAGTCATCCGTTTTTTCCCCTGAACAATCTCTAGCTCTATTGTCTGAATGTTAATTTGCAGGCCACACAGAAGATGGAGTAAAGGCCTATCCAGGATATCCAGTCTCTGCCTTTTCTCTGAAGGTCACTTTGAATTCTTTGTATAACTTGCTTTTAAACACATCAAGATACTCAGTGGAGTAGCCAATGTGTTGTTAAAACTCATATTAATTATTGGCTCATTAACAACTCTGGGTCACACCAATTATCCTTCATGGTTCAGAAATAAGCTATTTTGTGCAGTTTTAAACTAAACAGTGGATTGTATGTCATGATGCTAGGCCCCTCTAGAATTATTATAGTAAGGACTAAGCAGCATCATTGAAACACAATGTGAGAAAGTTACCTACATTGCCTATGTCCAGGGATATCTTACACCAGAGGCTGTTTATTCTAAAAAGTGATCCTTCTTAGTTAAGATTCCTTTATGAAGAACTCCTAGTAAAGCAATACAGAATTACAGTAGGATATTTAATAGACATCAAAGAAGACATAAAATTAACCTTATCAAACAGATATAATTTGACTTTGCATATTTTAGCATTTTATATAAACATGTATTTCTTTAAACAAAAGGAGACCACAATTTTTGTAACCACTTAAATTTAGCAATCATAGTAGGGGAAGTGGGAAGGGTAGGGGAAAGGAAATAAGAGAAAAGAAAAAATATGAGAAAAGGAAAAAAAATGAAAACAAAGTCTTTGTAGATAGGGAAGGGTGGAGAGGGTGAAGGGAGACCAGGGCTAAGGGGAAAAAATGAGAACCAAGATTTATAATGTAAAGGTACAAGATCCCAGTGATGAATGTGACTATACTGTATACCGAAAAAGTACCAATAAACTCTGCAAATTTTTTTTGAATTTTAGCAATCATATGTCCATGTCAGAAAATGTTACATATTATACTGTTTTAATGGTTAAAGGGTGTTTATTATAAAGATCTATTGTAAGCTACTTAAGCAAAATACTCTTAGACATTTATTTTGTGAATACTACTACAATAAACATTCTTACAGATAAATCTCCATGGATCTTATTCCTAGTATTCATTCCTAGAAATGTAAATCTTTACAATGTATGTAATTTTAAAATGTTATAATTAATTGAACAAGTACTTAATGAGCCACCTCTACAGGCTAGGAACTGTCTAGTTTTATAACCTGTTTTGAAGGTTAAATAAATACCTGTGACATAGATTAAATTTATTTCAGATCTGGCACATGGCAGGAAATACTAAGATAAAAATTAAATGTTTCTAACTGTTGGTGATGCTACTGTGATATTACTTGCTCTAATAGCTATTTGTCATCTATTGACTCATCTACCAGACAGAATAATAAGTAACCAAAGTCACTTAAAATACACATTCAGACTATAAGCTACATATCAAACATAACCTATACTCAAGTACACGGTATCAGAAAGCAACACACATAAAACACCACCCTGCAACCCCTCTTTAATAGTTTCTGTTTCAAAATCCTGTTTTTAATATGTCTCTACTGAATTTAATTTAAACTTATTAAAGAGAGGAAATTTTCAAATGAAGTATGAAAATCTACTACTTTACAGATTTACCCTTTTTCTCATCTGGTGCCTTCCATGCATGAATAGCCTTAGGAAAGGGAACATAATTTTGTTACTGTACATAATATGCTAACATGAAAATGGTAGAAAGAAAAGGAGGTATAGGATAGAAAATGTTATCTGTGACTTGAAAGGACTCCAAAGGAGAAATAGATTTTACTGGCAATTTCCTCGAGCCCTGGAAACCCAGACGAGATGTCATCCAACCTCCTCCTGCAGATCTACAGCACAGGAAATATTCTGCAAGGGCAGGCAGCTTCCAAAGCAACTCACCTACATGTAGAAATTTCTAAAGGAGGACCCCAGCTTCCCCTTCTTTCTGCTCCTTCCCCATTCTCCCTAACTCACCCACAACATTGTCCTTCTTCCAATGTTGAGTGCGAGATTCCTCCCAGGTGAGACCTAATGCCCTAAATGTGAGGATACAACTGTTCATGTTCATCCAGGAACTGGCCCTTGAAAACCTGCTCTAAATGGTCCTTGTCAACTCCTGAGGAGTCTCAAGCAACGTTCTTCCCTGTAACAATCCTTAAACATTTTTAAACAACAGTCATGCCTTTTCGCCAAATCATCTCTTCTATAAGCTCTGTACTCCTCTGTCCTTTACTTATGCTCAATAGTATATATAAAGTATTTTGACAATCCATACACCACTTACCAGTGAGGCATAACATTTTATTCAAAGGAAAAATATGAAGATAAATAATCACAGGGAAACATGCTCAGATCTACTTAGAATTTTAAAGATGCAGACTCAGTCATTTTGAGGCATCATATGGTACAGAGTTGCAAAAATGAGTGGTTACATAGTACTACAGATTAATTTTATTGAAAACAATCTGCTGATAAAAACTATAAATCTGTTCATTAAGTTTGATTGCATGATTCCTTTTGTACAGATATTCAAATCAAATGCTTCTAATAGTAACAGAAAATTTTAAAAACCTTAAATGCCAAAAATAGTCAAATTTCTTAGTTACCTAAGGAATATTTATACAACAGATCAGTATATGAGCAATGTAAAGTGAATATATAGCCAATATATACTATATATACTATATATATATATATATATATACTATATATACTATATATACAATATATACTATACACACACACACAAATGCTGTAAATAAATCCAAAAACAAAACTCACAATTATATGTACATACGATTATATCTGTTAAACATATACATTAATAAAACTCCAAAAATCAATTTGGAAAAATATAAATAGAAATGAACGTCCATCACTTGGGCGGGCAATGTGTACCTATAAACCAACACTCTGGCAGGCTGAGACTGGAGGATTACAACTTTAAGCCTGGGCAATCTGCCAACTTAGTGACAGCCAATCTCAAAAAACAACGGCTAGAGATATAAGTCAGGGTAAAGGCCTAGGGTTTTATTTCCAGTACTACAGAAAAAGAAAGGTGAGAGAGAGGGAGGGAAGGGAGGCAAGAGAAATAAAAAGACAAAGAGGGCAGAGAGGGAGGGGAGGAGAGAGAAGGAGAGGGAAGGAAGGCAGGGAGGGAGGAAGGGAAGAAGAAAGGAAAGAAAGGAGGAGGGAAGGGAAAGTCCAGCATATTATTTTTCCAATATTTTTCAAACATAAAAGAAGCAAATAAAAGTACATAGGGATCCCCAGTAACTCTAAACACTACAGGGCAAGAAACAAGTCCAACTTGCTCCCTGCTGTAGTCTTTTACCAGGACAGCACCTGACATCTGATGGCTGACATTTTTATGGACTACCCTATATGCCAGGCACTGGTTTAGGCACTTTACATAGACTCCACAATCAGCCCAACATCCCTGTACCATGAATACTACATCACCCCCACGTAGACCAGGAGGCTGAAGCATGGAGGTGTTTAAGTGATTTGCCAACGTCGCACAGCAAGCCAAGGACAGGATTAGATCACAGACAGCACGAACTCCAGAATCCATGCTCTTCTCACTCTACTCCACCTCCAACTGTACCACTTCACAAAAGGAGAGAGTGAGCAACAAAAAGGGGACTAACTGTGTACATGGGTGGATCAATGAAGAGAGAAATCAATTGATCGGTCAATCTATCAATAGATGAATTATTTGTGTGCATGCTCTGTGCAAGCTGGAAGAGGAAAGTGACCTATGAAGCACCTCTCTGCTCTGATCCTCTACTAAGTCCTTTTATACATTTTATCACTGAATGATAGCAACAGCTTTGTAAAACTGCAACATCATTGTTCATTTTAGAAGACAAGAAACTGGATGTTGACAATTTGAGGTTGCTTCTTGGAAAAGTCATTCTGGAACTCAAAATAATGCTTGGCATAGTGGAAGCTAAATGTGTATTTTGTTGATGAAGGAGGTTTAAGTACCCTTTTCATATTTAGAAAAGGATATGATAATAATTAGTAGTTAGTATAGTTTTCTTACATGCAAGTAATGCCAACCCAATTTTGTTTTATTTTTTGATTGAATTCTAAACAGATGTAGAAAGGAAATTAGAAGGGCAGACTTTTACTGGGTTTTCCCAAAGCTAACAAAAGGTTACCCAAAACATCTCTGTGGATATGTCAGAGGAATCTTCGCATAGATGACAAAGGTGTACGAATGCTAAGGTAGTCACACCATTGCCCACATAAGGGGTTCATTTCACTTTTGAGTAATGAGCATGGTTTCTCCTCCTGAGCCTAAATGAGGACTTGGATAATGTCATGTTAGATTTATGAATACCAAGAAGCCGGTAGAGACAGTAATCAGGTTTGTTTAAACAGAGCTGATTTTGTTGTAAACAAAAGGAGCAAAAAACACATTTAAGTCCAAAATTAATAAATGCATAAGGAGAAATAAAACTTAGTAGAAGCCACAGTTTTAAAAGAGGGGAGAGGTTGTGGTTCAGACATTAATACAAGTGAAAGTAGCTAGCCAAGTAAGAGTGAAAACTTACAGGCTGGGGATATAGCTCAGTGGCACAATGCCTGCCTGACAAACACAAGGTCCTGAGTTTGATCCCTGGCACCAAAAAAAAGTGTAAAAATGTAGACTTCATTAATAGAACTATGTTACCCAAAACTAACTCACCACCACCACACTGTAGGCTGCCTTGCTTGGCCTGTTATGTTATTCTTTACATGCTTGCCATATACCAGGAACTTTTCTAGATTCATTCATTTAATAACCTCAACGTTTCCAGACATAGGCATTATGAGTATTATCCCAATTTACAAATGAAAACAATCTGAAACATAGAAACTGCATAACTTGACTACTGTAATACCTTAATAGCATGTTTCAGGGTTGCAATCTGAGATGTTTAATTCAAACTGCAATCTATATTAACCATGAATGACTCTGTTTAGCTTCTTTTATCCTCAGACATCAACAGTTGCAAAGGCTAGCAATGCCACATCTCACATCCCCCTGACCAACCTGAGTTCTGAGTTTAGACAGCTCTCTCCTGCAGACAGCTTCCCATTTCAGGTGACTGGACCTGTTCTTTCATGTGCTTTTCTTCATCTCTGTGCAAGTTTGGTAGACTGCAATAGGGACACCCTTCAAGTACAAAGGACAGGGGCTGGTAGAAAAATGCCCAGCATCCCCACCGTCCAGTGGCATGAACCTCATGTATGACCTACACTTTTTTCCAAGTGTCCTCAGATGATGGAGACCCAGCTACTCACAATGACAATATGCTCATCAATGCCCATCTCTCTGCCCTACTTTTCCCTGGCTCATTTGTTTTCTGGAATCACCTTAATAAATCACCTGCACCCAAGACTTCAATTTGGCTTATGTTTTAGGCAAACTGAAACTAAGATACTACCCTCTGCTGTTTCTGAATCATTCTTAAATCTTTTACTAAATGTTAGTAATTACATAATTGCTTAATTAAATTATTTTAAAAGTTGAAGTAATTTATCTTTTGCAGCATAGCATAGATAGCTCTGGCATTAATTAAACATTCTTTGTTTTATATTATGAGTTAAACTGTAGCTTGACTTGGGGGATTGGGAGGAACTAGTATGACTTCCTCCAGGCCACCTACCAAATCAACTGGTAGCAGAGAAAAAGAAGGAAGGGAAAAGAGCAATATAACTGGAGAGGACTATGTTACAGGGATTCTGAACTTAATCGCCACAACTCAAGTAAAACTTAAGTCTTTGAATATTCTATCAAGCCACTAGTGATCTCCCAGAATCAAATTATAAAACTGGCTCATTTTCAGCAATAATTATGAGAAGAGTCACTTCTTAAAATCATTTTCTTTTTTAGATTTACCAAGAAGGGGCTATTGGCATTTAGAAATATATGACAAATCTGGCTGCAAACTGAAAAATTATTTCTTGGCCTTGGTTAAATCATGCTGCTCTGTTTTATTCCTGCTTCTGTATTTGTAGCTCACAGTTATGCTCTTCTAACCCCAGAAGCACTTAAAGGAAGTGGCAAAAAGTGCTACTGATAAGTCAGTAATGCTGGCAAGCTACTGACTTATAGAAGGAATAGTTCAGACTTATAAACATGTTGAGAATGGGAAGAATAAAAGTCATTGGAAGAAGGCAACTAAACACATTGAAAGAAGTCAAGTAAATATGGTCTTACTATTTATTTTATTACTTTGAATAAATAGTAATTTGTGTTATATTTAGCTGTTCTGTGGATCAAGAGTTATATTTAGTAAAATTAAGGTAACTATCACAAAATCATTAACATTTCTCAAATGTATAGCTTTTGCATGTTAATATTGCTTTACGATATTTCATATGGTTACTGTTAAAATAAGTATCTAAGTTTATTCAAAAATAGTAAACAACCACAAAAAGCATGCACAAATTATTAGTATATTCTGCTACTTATGGCAGAAGTCATTGGTGTACTGTGTTTCATCAAACATTTTCTGTCCCCCATAATATAAAAAAATTTTATAGCACACAAATTAGAGACATGGTATTTTTGCCTCTTACCAAGTTTATACTTTCCCTCCCATAAAATGTCAAAGCAAGATTCTTAATGAATCTTTAAGGGAGAAAACTATAACTGAAAATAAATAAATTCTATAGGATATTATTATAAAAATTTAGCCATGATTCCAGAGTAACATAAAAGTTATAATATAGTTAGAGATATTTTTGCTATTGACATTCACAAGAAGTGAAAGTTCAGAACATGAATTAATGACAAGAGGCATTTCCATGAATAGCATTCTTTTTCTTACATTTTTGTTTTTTGCCATTTTTGACCCTTATTGACAAAAACATAGAATGAAATTGTTAGTATGCTTAGAAGTTGGTTCAGAGTGTGAAATTTTGAATGATTATTTTCAGCTTTTAAAAAATTGGTGCATATTGTGGTGTTAGTTTTTCAATTATTTATTATCAAGGTGCTCATATTAAAATTTGTAAAACAGAGATAAATATTAAATAAATAAATGTTAAACTTAAAATGACCTATAAGGTTACCCAGGGGAAACCACAGTTAAAATTTAGGTTTCCTTTCCTAGAAACTATCTTCTTTGATATACATAGGATATTGGTCTCAGGATCTGGAAAACACCAACAGCCTTAGATGTACCTTAAGCAAATGGCATTGTATCTGTCATTAGTCTATATACTGTGTGTATTTTAGATCATATGTAGATTACTTAGAATATAAATGCCATGTAAATAGTCATTATACCATATTGTTTAGGAAATAATGACAAGGGGGAAAGCGTGTACATGATCAACAAATAATTTTTTTCTAATATATATTATCTGCAGTTGGTTGAACACAGAGATATGGAAGGCCAACTGTAACATGTAAGTTTGCCTTTTAAAATAATATTATAAACATGAGTGTTTTTAATTCTTTCAGGACACAGTTTGTATTAGCTAAATCTTGGAAACAACTCGAATGCCCATCAACCAATGAATGGATTAAAAGGAAGTGCTTTTTTATACAGTGGAGTACTACTCCTCCATAAAGAAAGACATTTATAGCTAATATTGATGCACTTTGAAACCATACTCTTAAGTGAAGTAAATATGACATATATTTGTAAATACTGCATCATTGTCTCTCTGCTCTGAGAAACTGAAAGGGTAAATAGGACCAAAATGTATAATAGATAATGTGAAATAGGAAGAAAAGGTTCAAAAGGAAAATAAAATTATGAAGGGGGGGAAGGAAGGGAAAAGTAAAGCATGAGAAAATAGAAACAAAGCTTTTATAAATAAGAAGGGGAGAGGGAGGAAAAGGGATTGGGAGAAAAAGAGGAATCAAGATACATCATGTACAGCCACTCTTTGATGAATGTGATTGTTATGTATATATAAATTCTACCTAAAAATAATTATTTTAAAAATATTATATAATAAGCATTTCCTGTGCAATAAAAAAACTAGGAGTTTTGGTTGGTTGATGGGTTGGTTGGTTTTGTAATAGAATTCCTGGGTCACTAAGAATGACACTTTAAAGTTGTATATGTTTATTGACCAACTGCTTTCTCCTCAGCAAAGTATGAATCTTTGTGTTTTAGTGTACATTTTTAGTCTATTCTTGAAAATTAACTTTATAGTTGGTTAAATTCTGAAAACAACCCTGTTAAAATGATGTTTGGAATTTTGCTAAAAAGTTAATACAAGAAAATTGACATATATAAAATGCTTAGTCTTCCTAGCCAAGCAAGTTTTCTATTTTGGGTTTTCTGTTTCTGTTGTTTTGTTTTGTTTTGTCATTTAAATCTCATACATGTCTTCTCACTATTCCTTAGATATTTTAATCTTTGTTGCTGCTGCTAACCATGCATACAATCTCTATCATTACATTTTTCAATTAAATAGAAAAGTACTGTTGTAACTGATCACATATTAAACTCTATTAGTTGTTCATTTTTAAGAATTATTTTAAAACATTTCATATTTTAGTGCTTTTTTTGTCTAACAAATGTAACAATTTGAGTGAACAATCTATACTTACTAATGTCCATACAGCAACCAACTTTACTCTTTCTCTTCTATTTTAGATAATAACATATTATTAAAGAATTATCTCTAACAATTTCTCTCTGATTTACTAATAGTTCTAAACTTCTATTATCTTAAAATGTATTTCTATATTTTGATGTGTTTAAAATAGTTTGCAACCACCCCTTACTCTTATTTTCCCAAAAACAGTGCATATCAATGACTACAAAAACGGGCCAATCCCAGAGCCACAAAGATCCAGGCCAGCATTTTGATTTTCCTTTTTTGTTTCCATTCATTAAATTGAACAGAGTACTGAGACTTAAATAAACTCAGACATTCCAATGTCTGGATTTTTCTTTTTCCAAAGTTAGCAAATGAGAAAAGAAAAACAATTCACAAAAGAGGAAAGAAAGATCATTTAAAAAGGAAAATGTAAATTTATAAAGTAAAAGATTAAAGGTTGTGTATATGTGAGTGTGTGTGTGGGGAGAGAAAAAGAAGGGAGGAAAAAGAATAGTAAAATGAAAAAAGAGAAAGGGGAAGTGAGAAAAGGAAGGAGAAAGAAAATGATACTCACTCATTTTCGTTTCCTATCCAGGATTATTCTAAACACAAAATTTATGATAGAGAAAAGAGGAATAACCAATTATTCTGTGAATGCTATGGAAAAAGGCAATGACAATCAAAAGGCTCCAACTTAGAAAGAAAATGATGCTCACTCATTTTCGTTTCCTATCCAGGATTATTCTAAACACAAAATTTATGATAGAGAAAAGAGGAATAACCAATTATTCTGTGAATGCTATGGAAAAAGGCAATGACAATCAAAAGGCTCCAACTTGAGCCTCACCAATGAGTTGTGTTGTGAGGATATAACGTATAATATAAGCTGGGTAGGCTGTAGCAATGGAAGCAGTGAGCAACTTGCCAAAACTACTGTGGATTGTCCAAGGGATGATGGCCAGAAGCATCCGGCCACTAGAATGTTTCAGGATGCTGGACAGCTGGTGGAAATCAAGACTCAGCAGGGATGTCAGCTGTCAGTACTGGATGAGAGGTAGAGTCTGCTCTTACTAGAAACATCAGTTGGTGTGAGATCAAAGGCTCAAGGAAGGCCTATGCTGAAAAGCGAGTTCTAAGAGGACATAAGAATAGAACCCAAGTGGGGGCAGAGTAGTTATAAAATAGAAATCAACCTGAGCCATAAGCAGACAGACAATTGGTTAGCACAGGGAAGTGTCAGGAAGTCTAAGGAACAAACCAGAGCATCAGGAGACCGAGTCAAATTCCAGATTCCCTATTCAACGCATGAGTCAAGAGCAAAAAAAGTTCAGCCAGAAAAGTCTGAAGAACTATACCTACATCCTCCCAGAAGGAAGGCCTTTAGCATTGGCTTACAGAGCCTCCCACCAGGTTCCAGAAGATATCTAGCCATGATACTGATAAATTTAAGTGGTTACGTTAAGGAAAGGGTTAAATTTGATAATATCCAAAATTGTGTCCAGCTCCCCAAGTGTTTAAGGCTCTAACATTCTATAAATCTTAAAAATATACATTAAGCTCCAATAGAGAGATGAGGGTATTAAATGTTTTATCCAGGGAAATAGAGTTTACTAGACTCCTTCCACCACTATAATTCCCTCCCTACACAAGCATATAAACATCCTGCAAACACCACCTAATTCTTTCTACTAAGAGGCAGTGCAGAATGGTTTATAGCCCTCCTGGAAAAAAAAAATGAAGGGAGGCTAGAGCAGTGGGATGACATTCCATTCCCTCCTGATTCACTTAAAGACATCATTTGATTCTCAGTCACAAAGAACTCTCTTAACAGGGTGGAAGGAGTCCTGGTCACGAGGAGCTTGTTTGGAGTTGCAGAGGTTCCCTTTGCAGTCTCTAAGCCAAAGGCATGCTTTCCAAAGCCCTGTTTCTTTCTTTTACCCTCAAGGCTGATTTTATACTAACAAAAACATTGCCACTTAAATCTCTCTCCAAATAACCAACATTTAGAAGATGTACTACATAAAATATAGACATTTTACAAGGAACCATCTATTAGCTGATAATGGCAGAGCTGCCAAGGAATGCATAAGAAAACAAATGTGACCCTTACCTAACATCAGATCCATTTATCCAGATTAGACCTGCCACAGTGGATGCCAGATAAACCTACAATAATATGATTCAAGGCATTACGAGGGGTTGGAGGCGGTTATAATAAATAAAATATGTAGGTTGAAGATATTTATAAATCACATGAAATGAAACCTTGTTAGATGTTAATAGAAGTCAGAAAAAAAGCCTGGCAGGAAAGATTTTAAAATGCAATCATATGGAATATTAGACCAGAAAAAATTTTGAGAGAAAACAATGTTTCTCTCTCCCTCCCTTTCTCTTTCCATAGGAAGATAGACAAATGGATGGATAGAGATAGATAGATAGATAGATAGATAGATAGATAGATAGATAGATAGATTAAAAACATGTGCAAATAGGAGAACCAATAGTTGCCAGATTAAGGGAGGGGTTGAATTCATCAGAGATAAAAAAGCCTCCCAGCCCTGGGCAATGGTCCGAAGAAAAAGCTTCATCTCTGAGAGCCTAATAGCTTTTTATTCCACTCCTCTTCACCCAATTTAGGGAGCCAGTGCTTTGAAGATTTCTCTCTGTCTCCACATTAAAATTCAATCTGAGGAAAAGGTCTTGGAAAATTTATCTACACTAAGAAATCAGAGATCATTCTTTTATCTCCATGTATTGTTTAAAACTTAAGAGTGGACAAACAGCTAAATCATTTTTTTTTTTAAAAAAAAGACCTATTGCTAAAGAATTTGAAACCTACAAAGCTATATTTAAGAAGGGTATGTTCTGTGGAATGAAGATTCCTTTCAGCCCTTGTAAATTATATCATTAAGGTACTCAGTGATAAAAATCTTCCCCATTCCGTAGGCAAATTAGGCAGCAAATGAAGACCTCATGTAAATAAGTGAAAACTAGTATGTATTCATTAGTGTTTAATTTCTTTTACTGATATGATTTTATTTTGTTCAGAATTTTAGTATAAACTTCCATTCAAATATCAGCAGTGTATTGAGTGACCAGAATCTTTTGCAGAAAAGTCCTGGCATGAGTGGGTCTGTACAATTTATAGATCTTATGTTTGTATCCTTTCACTGACTTGTGATATTTTACTTTTCTTTTCCTCCATTAAATTTACTGGTACATTTAAAGCAAAAAATACAGTTACATTTACCATTGGGATCTTGTACCTTTACATGATATGTCTTGGTTCTTATTTTTCCCCATACCCCTGCCCTTCCTTTACCCGCTTCACCCTTGCCTATTTACAAAGACTTTGTTTCCAGTTTTTTCCTTTTTTCACATTTTTTTCTTTTCCCTTATTTCCTTTCCCACCCCTTCCCTTTTCCCCATTAGCCATTTTCTTCCTATTTCACACTTTCAATTATACCATTTGAACCTTATTTACACTGTTAGTTTTTCACACCAGAGAAATGCTCAAACTCTGAAAGGCCAAAAAAGGGTCAGCAGATGGAGCAGGAAAGGAAGGCAGGAGAGAGGAATGCAATAGGGATCTAGAAAAGAGCAAAGGGGGAGGGTAGGAGATAAACAGCTGTTAGAAATTAAACATGAGGTAGTTTCATTTTCTATTAAAAGTAAGGAAATAAGAGATGCTATTTAACAGGAAAAGTAAAGTCAATAGCTCTTGGGAAGGTGAAAGATGCCCATTAAAGTTTTGAAAAACTTACCCATAAAAATAACACAGGAGAACTCATGGGTGTATTTTTACTTGAGATGAAAGACCCTGGCCTAAGCTTTTCATGGAAGCTCTTAAGACAGCATAGCAACTAAGGGATACAAAAAAGTGTTTCATTCTTTATGAAAGTATAACCACAAGTGCAAGAATAACTCAAGTGGAGTGTTCACAAGTAACAAATTCATTGCCAATGGTGAGAAACAAGTGTCTCTTGAAGGGAACAAAATATGAGCTCTTAAGACCCATTTGGGACTTTAAAAAATTGAACACTCAATATCTTTCATTAGGAAAGTAATACAAACTTAAATGCATTCCTAATTATGTGAGCTATTTTTAATTTTTCAAAAAGTTGAAAAGAAATCATCTGTCTACCTATAACAAAGCCATGCAGGCCAACCAAAATATCTGGCTTTACTTCTGTTAGAATAAAATCTAATCAGCGCTATTGCTCCAGTACCAGGAAGGCTGTCTGGGCCCCGATCCACTGTGGGAAGGATAGCCACACCCTCTCCTGCCGGAGCCACCATCGCTCCAGCACCAGAAAGGAAGCCGCAGGGCACCCCTCAATCCCACAACTCCCTTAACTCCCCCCCGATGCCCACTCTCAGAACTCCTGATTGTGCCAGTCTTTGGACTCACTCTGCAGAGGCAGAGGTGGTCATAAAGGGTATTTTTCTGAGTTCTCAACTTTGAACATCTTTAAAGAAAGGGCATGGGAAACCTGTAGTAGAACAGAGTGGAGTTCAACCCTTTAGGAGGTTGGGGAACTCAATCTGGGCCTTGCAGCCCAAGGTCAGTCTGCGTCATGGGGTTCAGCCATCAGCTAACTGAGAGCAGGGGTCTTGCATTCTAGTTCTGTTTGAGCCCCCATCCTAAATGGTAAATATACTATATTGAAAAGTCTGTTCACTGCAGACATGTTTTGGACTGCTTCCTGATTTCAATTTAATTCAAATGGTTTACGGGTGATAGACTAGTGACTACCACAGGTGGTCAGTTTCCAAGTTGCGCTTGATCATATTATGTTGATGATTGTTATTAGTTGGGATAAAGGATTGTGGTTGATTTGATGAGCTGTTTTCTCTGATTTTATGAAGATGAGAATGCCTGTGGGTCGTTAAAGACCCAGAAGCTAGGGCACAACTATATCAGGAAGATTTGGGAGATAACCCAGAGATTAAACAAAGGACAGCCCGACATCAAAAATAAAAATGAGAAAAAACTTAAGCAAGACACAAAGACAGACTTCCAGTTCACCAATGGCAAACACTAGAGCAAATGAGGATGAAAAGGCTGATAGTGAACCATCAGGACACCCTGAACTAAAAGCACAGGAAATATCAAAAGAGATCAATGAGGCTCTAGAAAAATTCAAAACAGAAATAATTTCCAAGATAACCATAGAGATGGTGAGCAAAATGAAAGTCGTGATTCGAGACTCAAGAACAGAAACTGACAAAAAAAATAGATGAGCTCAGGATCACAATAGAAGCCATGAAGACCCAGCACAAGAAAGAAATGGAAACAATAAACGCCAAACACAGGAGAGAAATGGAATCCATAAAACAGATTCAAACAGATATCCAGGAGATTAAACGCTCCATTGAAAGTGTACGCAAAAGAATAAAAGAATGAGAAGATAGACTCTCAGGTATAGAAGATAAGATTGCAGTCAGTGACAAGGAAAAGAGAGGTCTCTTAAAAACAGTAGGGGATCATGAGAAATAGATCCAACAACTCCTAGATGATGCAAAGAAGAATAACATAAGACTGATAGGAATGGATAAAGTAGCAGGAGAAAATGCAAATGACTTAAAAAAGCTGTTCACAGAATTAATTATAGAAAACTTCCCAAACAGAGGGGAAGAATTTGACATTCAGATAACTAAGGCATAGAGGACCCCAACTAGCCATGATCAAAACAATCTACACCTAGACATATAATAATCAAGATCCCAGAAACCCAACAGAAGAACAAAATACTACAGGCAGTAAGAGAAAAGAAATAAATCACATGCAAAGGAAAGCCCATCAGAATCACAGCAGACTGTTCAACACAAACCCTTAAGGCAAGGAGAGCCTGGAGTGAGATATTTCAAGTACTAAGAGAACAACCTCCAACCTAGACTGACGTATCCTGCAAAACTCTCTTTCAGAATAGATGGGAAAATAAGATACTTCCAAGACAAAGAACACCTGAAAAACTTCATGAATATGAAACCAGCTACTACAAGCAATTCTAAACAAGATCCTAGAAAAAGACAAGGAAGGCAACAGCACCATGAGGCCCAACAGAGCAAATCAAATAGGCAAGGCAAGAAACTAAGAGGAGAAGGTGAAAAAGTAAAAAGAGTCAACAAAAGGTCAATGACAGGACAATAATAAATCAGTACATATCAGTTATAACCATCAACGTCAATGGCCTCACCAACCAAGAGAGATAGACTGGCAGAATGGAATAAGAAGCAAAATCCAACAATATGTTGTATACAAGAAACATACCTAGTGCAAAAAGAAGCCCATAGACTTAGAGTGAAAGGATGGAAAACAATTCTCCATGTGACAGGAGCCCAGAAAAAGCAGGGGTAGCAATCTTATTTGCAGATAAAGTGAATTTCAAACCAAAACTCATTCTAGTATTATAGATGTAGGACAGTACTCTATCATACCTCTTTGAATGTAAAATATCTTGTACCTGCTTTATGATACGTAGTAGTGACTATGCTTTATCAGAGCTATTTTTAATGATGTTACTCTAGAATGTTCTCTTTCCAGATGATGATTAAGATACTAAAAAATAAAAAATGGTGCCAGGTACCACAACAGAAACAGAACTTTGCTGTTTTCTGGATATTATTCTTTTCTTTGTTTTTTTTTTGTTTTTGTTTTTTTAATGGAATGTGCTGAATGTATATAATTTTGTGCAGATGACTGCAGAACCTGGAAAGCTGTTGCTGCTATTGATACATAACATACTGCTATTATTGGTCTTTTTATATAAAAATAAATATATATATATATATAACATATATGTATATAATTTGAATTTTTGGAAACTTTAACTGTGCTGTCAACTTTGGAAAAATGTAGCCCAATATACTGTGTTGAGTTGGCATTGTACAGAAATTAACAGCCATATTGGTCTACAAATGTTCATTTTTTTCCATTTGTACAGGGGTAAGACACTGTATTAAATATGTAAGGTCATATCTATGTGGGTTAGATTACAGAAACTAATAAAGTATTCCCTAAATAATGAAAAAAAATAATACTATAAGACTACAAGAGCAAGAAGCAATTTAAATATGTTCAGGGACCGTTTTCATCTTCAGAATTTAGGATTATTTTAATCTTACATCATTGCCTTTTCTCTTTTACTTTGCTTTTTAGTTTTATTTTAGGATTCCCTATTTTTAATGTTCATACAGAGATTTCTTTAACTGAAATACCAAATAGTTTCTCTGGTGTAAAAAACTATAATAGTACATAAGATCCTAATGAGACAATTAATAATGTGAAATAGGAAGTAAAGGGCTAAAGGTGTGGGGAAAGTGGGAAGGGTGGGGGAAAGGTAATAAGGGAGAGGAAACAAATATGAGAAAATGAAAAAATGGAAATAAAGTGTTTGTAAATGGGGAGGGAAGGAGGGGGTGAAGGGAGGGCAGGGACAAGGGGAAAAAATGAGAATCAAGGCCTATAATGTAAAGGTACAAGATCCCAATAATGAGTGTAACTGTATTGTGTACCTAGATTGTACCAATAAACTCAATAAAAAGAAAAACATCCAATCAGAACAATAACACTAATAGTTACACATCCCAGTCAGGGTTTCTGATTGAAAGATAAATAGAAAATGGATGCATATTGAGGCCATGCTCTTAAGTGAAATAAACAAGACAGACACACATGTGAAAATAGCAAATAATTTCTCTGATGTGAAAAACTAAAAGTGTAAATTGTATAATTGTATACAAATTGTATAACTGATAATGTGAAATATGAAGAAAAGGGCTAAAGATGTAGGGAAAGTGGGAAGGGTAGAGGAAAGGAAATAAGGGACAAGAAAAAATTTGAGAAAAGACAAAAATGGAAACAAAGTCTGTAAATAAGGGAGGATGGAGAGGACGAAGGGAGGGAAGGGGTATGGGGAAAATCAAGATCTGTCATGTAAGGGTACAAGATCCCAATGATGAATGTAACTGCACTGTATACTTTAAAAGTACCAATAAACTCAATAAGATAAAAAAAAGAAAGATGATAAGTTTATTAAATAAAAATTGTGAAAATCTATCATTATAATTATAGTTTCACAAATACATGAAGTTCATGAATTTTTAAATGCTATAGAATTTGAATGGTTAAAAAAATCTGCAGAAGTACAATTTATAATTCTCACGGATTGAGATTCTCCTCCAGGAGTCAAGGCACTGTTGCATGCTCAGCACTGAGCTGGCTGCTTTCTTGCCTTTCCACTTTTTTCATGCTCGCTATGGTACAGGTATTGCTATGTGGACCTGATACATGAGACCCTGAGGCTCAGTGCAATCAGAGGGCTTGTTCAAGACACAAAGGTAGGCAGTAGAAGATGGGCATCTCCAACTCAGGTCTTCTGGTGGTCTTTGGTTGTAACACAAGCCTCCCTAGTGAGTTCAAGGTCCTCGTTTGTAGCAACCACTCTTCTTTTTTTGTTCTGTAGGTCCTGACATTGGAGATCTCTCTTTCCCTTTTGGCCAGAGGATCTATCAGGGATTCAAGAATTCACTAACTATAAGAACATCTATTAAGTAAACACCAGAAACTCAGATACTAAAAATAAAGATCAAAAAGACATACTGTTTGTCTTAAGAAATGTACTGTCTTGTTGAGGCAGAGAGGTGACTGATGACAGCTGAGTACAAAAGATGCTCTGACACAGCAGCGTGGAAGGGGCCACTTCCAACAGATCTGGTAAGAAAAGCTCCTGAAATGTGGTGCAGCAAGACAAAGGGGCTTCATCATTTTAGTGAAAAGCAATGAGCCCAAAGGAGGCCATGGACAACTGAAGGACTGTACCATATGATGCTGACAAGGCAGAAGGGTGGAGGACTTAAATTTTATCCTTGAAGATAGAGAGAGTCCTAGACAGACATAAGCAGAGAAATGGAAAAAACAAATTTACCTAAAGGTACCAAAATGTCAGCCTCTGGAAAATTAACACTAAATCTGAGCACCTCTGAAATCACAGTGCCTCCATCAACAGCCAAGAAATGGTTCTGGTTCGACTGCCCAGTATTCTGCACAAGTCTATTAAAAACAATTCATTTATTTTAATAGATTGTCATAATATCTGAAAAGGTGAATCTATCTAATGCTGTTATTTTTACTCATGAGGAATTGGGGTGTTGAAGTTCTTAGAGATGGTTTCACTAGGGCTATATGGACATACATTTGCTTCACACAAGTAAATATTTTCTGAAATCTAAAAGCCATCATCTGTGTCTTTCCAAATTACTCTTCTTTCTTCACTCAAGGTTTTTTTCCTTGCTCTCAAATTACACTCAAATCAGTATTTCCTTCTTCGAATTAACTCTTCCCTCACCTCCTGAATTCTATTTATTCTTCAAGACTCTCTGGAAGAGGCACTGCTACCAGGGAGTCTTCCCTAATTAGCCCAGCCTAAAGCAATTGGCTCTTCCATGGGCTCCACGGCACTGCCACTTTCTACACATTGTTAACTTATGGCTCCCCGTGTCTTCCTGGTTGGGCCATGAATGAGAGAGCCCAGGTTTTGTCTTTCACCTATTATCTGCAGGACCAAGTACACAGTCAGTGGTCAATAAATGTTGAGAGGGAGGGGGGCGGGGATAAAATGAATTGTGATTCTACTTTGTCCATTTCTTTTCCTTTATCCTTAGTTTATATCTTCCTATTATTTCTCCCCAGCCACTAATACATCAACTTTATCCTTTGCTTCTTAGATCCAGCACACACTATGACTTCCAGTCCCTCTCTCTCTCTCTCTCGCTCTCTCTCTCTCTCTCTCTCTGTCCTAACTATTGCAAAAATGCTGACCTGTTGAGTCAGCAGCACAAGTTTAAGGGTCTGTTGTTCCTCAAGCATTGAAAAGAAAAGGTTTATGAGACCCTGAATTAGTCTCCATAATGTCTCTCCTCCCATATTCTAGCTGGTGATCTTTAAAATGCTTATAGCTTTACCCAGTCACAGTATTAGCGGCTGGGTAAACAGTCTTTCTGCAACACTCTGGATAAAATGGCAAGCTTAAGGGAAAAGTCTTCCATGTTAAAACTGAAAAAATAAAAAGACTCTTGCTTACAGGACTGGTTGGGGAATAGCACCTGAGAGCACAGGAGAGAAAATACAGCTGATGACCAAAACAGGCAGCTGCTGTCCTGACCAAGGCTGATACTCTTGAGAGTGGCTGCAAACTGTACTCAGCAAAAACAGACAAGTGAGACAAGTGACAGACATATCTGATCGACACATTGAAAACATCTGTAAATTTCATAGCACACAAAGAAAACACCTGATTTGAAAAACTTAAATGAACACTTAACCACGGTAGGGATAGAAGTACTCAAATTGCTTAGGAAAAAACACTTGGAATGAAGACTTGGAAGCAGAAGAGGAAATCCATGTGTCTCTTTAGGAGTGCAGACTTTGTAAAAATCTATAAATACTTTCAGTTTTCAGTTTTGGGTATCAAATTGGGTGTCTGAGGAGAAAAGTTTGGTTTTGTTTTAATGAATACAGTGAGTCCATTCGATAGTTTATTTGTAAATTTATCTGTACTGCTAATTCATTCTCGCAGATCCCTCTATGTTTTTACAGATTTAAAAGATTTTCTAAAATAAAAATAAAGGCAGAGGAAAGTGCATGTGAGCTTTGAAGAAAAGTGCTTATGATGTAATGTTTAATAGCAGACAACAGACAAAAATATGGTATACTCACATGGTAATGCAGCCACTGTTGCTAAAAATATGGTTTCATTATAGAAATGATTGGCAAACCGCACCAGAAAAAACTGTAGCATGTATGTACATGCTCAAAAAAAACAAATAAAAACACATACAACAAATGATTAACATGCACAGCCTGTAGCTGCAATACTTTTTAAAGAATACTTTAAAGGTTATGTGAAATACAGTAAACTAATTTCTTTGGCCTATCAAAACAAGTGTTGTTACAGAACACTTCAAAACAACAAGAGGACTTGTGTGTAGTAGCAAAGTCTTCAAGGGTTATGCTGACGCAAGTCCAGCAGGCAATGGGTAGGGTAGTGCTTGCTGTATAAACCCAGCTACTGGGCAAACCAAGGCAGAATATAGGTTAATGATAGTGCACTCCTAGGTTCAAATCCCACCCCACCCCCAATAAAAGTAGACAGGTAAGAATTTTTGTCTATTTTTAATCCTATATTCCTAGCATTTATAACAGTACCTCATATATACTGTTTGATAAATATTTGTTAAATAAATGAGTTAATAAATGAGTAAAAAGCATACGTCATTGGATTTCATGAGCTTCTCGGGTCTTTCAAAGCAAGAAAGGAGATCTTTTGTATTCTCTGTTGCTGGAATACTTAGAAATATCAGGAAGAGCAGTGATGGCTAACCTTTTAGAGTTTAAAATGAAACAATAGCCCCCTGTGACATACATGCCATAAGTTCTCCACCCTTAGGCAAAGTTTTCCCTTTAAGATGTCACTTCAGGTATGCCAAAAAATTCCTTTCACAAGACGATGTGCCTGCTTTGTCATAAAGGCTATCAAAACTTTCACGACCCGATCTGCCTGCCACCTCCCATGATCTGCATGGGCCTGTCCTTGTCCCTCCCCTGGCTCACTCAGCTCCAGACTCTTCTGTGCATCTCTGTAAACTCCTCACTATGTACCCTCAGCCTTAAATGCTGCTTCCATGTGTCTGCCAACCTTCTTCTTTCCAGTGGGCCTCTCCTCAAGTGCCCTTCAATCAGACAGGCCCTCTTGATCTACCTGAATCAAAGAGCCAGCCTTACCCAACTTCTGGAACTCTTCCATTCCTTTCTCTGAATTATTTTTCAACAGTTTACTTTGTTTCATTCACGGCTCTACTTCCAATGCTTGTAACACTGCCTACAATGTAGTAACTGCTCAATAAAGATTTACTGAGTGAATAAAAACAAGGACACAGGAACAGATTGTGTGCCACTGCAGGGAGGTAATATGATACCTAGAAAAGGGGTGGTCTTCCAAATCTCATTTCTAACTATTCCCTATGTGCCTGACCTTGAGAATAACTTCCTTAAATTTCAGAATTCTCTTCTGTCAAGTGAAAATAATGATAATAACATTTATCTGGCCTGTACTTGTATACTTCTACTGGTTCCTCTCCTTCCTTCCTCCCTGCATCCTTTTTATGGTTAGGAGCTAATGTAGCTATGCTGTTATGAAACCAACTTAAAGTGATTCGCAAGTTCTGGGATGGCTGTGACTTGAGCTAAATGCAGAGCAACTCCAGAAGATTGGGCAAAGAAGCCCTGAGCAACACCAGCCCTATGAGAACTAACACTGATGGTGCTACTTCGATAGCTGATAGTCTGGATCTGAGGCACAAAGGCACCTTTCCTGAAGGTGCTGTCATCTAACAGGGAAGCAGACAGAGATATGAAACAGTGGCTTCCCAGAGATAGAAATGAGCCTGCAGGCATAACTATGTTCAGGATAACACCGAGTCTGGGAAACATTGCAGAGAGGAAACCAAAGAAAATAAATGGAATTGTGGCTGGAGCAGGGGTTTTCTGCTAAAGCAGATGAGGAGTGAAGGCTGACAGGAAAGGTAAAGGTCAGATTGGAGGAGACACGGGAAGTCAGGCTAAAGAGACTGGATTTAGTCTTGTAATCATGGACAGCCACTAAAGTTTCTGGATACTGAAAAACACAAAATCATGACAAAAAAATTATACATTTCACAGTATTGCAGAGACTCTTGAAAGCCAAACACTAAACTGTATGAATGAACTCAGTGAACTCAGTCTTTTCAGAAACACACGGGCTGAAGTACTAAATGGGAATGCATCAATACCCTGATTTCCTCTGATCATCACTACTTGATTCACAATGAAGGAGACTTGAGCTAGAAGAGATATGGAGAATTGCAAATCACAGATAGCACCAAAGATGTCACAGAGTGGAGGAGAGAGCAGAAAGCCTGGTCTTCACACAGCCCAGCGCTCTCTCTGCCATCTGGTCTGTGTTTCATAGCAGTACCTGTGACACTGGGATCTCCCTATCAAATTTCCTCTCTTCAGATGACCCCCTACTCTTTTCCTTGTAGTTTGATTCTATATTCTTTCTTCAGTCTTAGTAGAAACATAACAACCTTAGGGTTTCCAAAATGCTGAAACACCCAACACTGTGATATATAAAACTAGAAACAGGGTAACAGCTTATTTAATTCACCCCAGAAAGAAAATCAAAAATTAATCTGTTACAAATCCTGCAAAAAGTCTTTGTGCAATAGAATTCTATAACAGGATTTAGCAAGGAATAAAAGTTTTAGACAGAGGAAACCAATGGCTCAATGTTGTGGTTCTTGAACTAAGTGCTGGCAACTAAATAATAGGATGATACTTCTATCTGCCTAGATTTTATATTTTCTTGGGATCTTCTCACAGCATGGACATGATTTATTTAGACTATCAAAGAGCTTTTGATAAGATTCTCACAAGTGGCTATTATTGAAACTTGGTAACCATGATGTGAAAAGAAAAAGGCCTATCAATGAATTAAATTAATTAAAAATGCTTGAGAGGCAAAAAGGCAAAAGACTGAAATAAATGGCCAATTCTCATGTAGAGAAAGGTTAATCACTGAGGGCTCTAGGGCTTTGCAGGAGAATCTGGGTTATATTTAACCACTAACCAGGAAAGGGGCACCTAATTGTCATTTCCCTGGTCTGTGTGTATCAGTCCCACACACAGAGCCACTACTGACATAGAAAACATTTGACAAATGATAATCGGTGCAGAGAAGTGTTTAAAATCCAAAAAGGCAAAGACATAAATTAATATTAACTAAGAATTTAATGTAGGGGCTGCAAAATAGAAAGGGAACAGAAATAAAAGTAACAGCAGAATTTTATTATTTAAAAGTTCATATATATTATATATGTGGGCATTTTTTAAAACCTAGATGTGGTATCTGAACAAAAGTACTTAATTTATTGCCATAATTATAACAAATTTTCAATCCTGAAGAACTGCCCATATGGATATTTAGATTCATGAAACCCACAAAGACTATTCTTTTTTATTATTGTTACTCATTAAGTTTATTGGTACATTTTTGGTATACATTATGATCACATTCATCATTGGGATTTTGTATCCGTACGTGATGTGTCTTGGTCCTTATTTTTTCCCATTCCCCTTCCCTCTCTTCCACCCCTCTATCACTCCTGATTTATAAAAGCTTTGTTTCCATTTTTTCCTTCTTTTCTAGTTTTTTCCTCACCTCAGTTCCCCTATGAACATTTTCTTCCTATATCATGTTATTTATTGTATATTTTGGTGCTTATTTTTACTTTAAGTTTCTCATACCAAGGAAACAATTGTTTATTTGCACATTTGTCCTATTTATGACAGTTAAAAGAGTATGGCCTCAAGGTGCATCCATTTAACTATAAATGCACCTAGTTTATCGTTCCTTATGATGGAGTAGTACTCCATCTTGCTAACAATTAAAAATGCACCTTCTTTATCCAGTCACCAGCTGATGGGCATTTGTTTAGTTTCCAAGACTTGGCTATGACAAACTGTGCCTCTATAAACATGGGTGCGCATATCCTGTGGTATGATGTTTTTAATTCTTTCAGGAAAATAAACAGCAATGGAACAGCTGGGTCAAATGGTACTTCTAATCCTAGATTTTTTTCCTCATTGAGTTAATCGGTACATTCTAGGTATACAGTACAGTTTCATTCATTATTGGGATCCTGTACCTTTACATGACAGGTCTTGGAGCTAATCCTAGATTTTTTTTCCTCATTGAGTTAATCGGTACATTCTAGGTAGACAGTACAGTTTCATTCATTATTGGGATCTTGTACCTTTTCATGACAGGTCTTGGTTCTCATTTTTTCCCCTTGTCCCTTAAGGAATTTCCATACTAATTTCCACAATTGATGTACCAGTCTACACTTCCACCAACAGTGGAAAAGAGTTCCTTTTTCCCCACAGCCCTGCCAGCATTTGTTATTGGTTTATTTCTTCTTAGTAGCCATTCCTTCTGCACTAAAGTAAAATCTCAGTATTGTTTCATTTGCATCTCTCAAATAACCAGTGATGTTAAACATGTTTTCATATATTTACTTGTTGCTTATACTTCTTTTCTGAGAAATGTCTCTTCATTTCAGATGCCCATTTTTATTGGGTCTTTAAATTTGGGGGATATGATATTTTTAAGTTCTTTACATATTCCAGATAGTAGACCTTTGTTTGAGGAACAGCTGGTAAAATAATTTTTTCCACAGCATGTGTTGTCTCTTCACTCTGTTGCTGGTTTCTCTTATTGTGCAGAACTTTTTTTTTTCTTTTTATTGAGTTTATTGGTACAATCTAGGTATACAATACAATTACATTCATCATTGGGATTCTGTACCTTTACATAATAGGTCTTGATTCTCATATTTTCCCTTTGTCCCTGCCCTCCCTTCACCCCGTCCTCCACCCCCTCCTCCTCTCCCCATTTACAAACACTTTATTTCCATTTTTTCAGTTTCTCATATTTTTTTTCTTCTCCCTTATTACCTTTTCCCCACCCTTCCCACTTTCCCTACACCTTTAGCCCTTTACTTCCTATTTCACATTATTAATTATCTCCTTAGGATCCTGTGTACTATTATAGCTTTTCACACCAAAGAAACTATTCGGTATTTCAGTTAAAGAAATCTCTGTATGAACATTAAAAATAGGGAATCCTAAAATAAAACTAAAAAGGAAAGTAAAAGAGAAAAGGCAGAACTTTTTAATAAGATGAGATCCCAACTGTTGATCTTTGTGCTAATTCACATACAACTGAGGTTTTGTTCATAAAGTCTTTTCCTACACCAATGTCTTGAAGAGTTCCACCTAGCCCATGTTCTAGCAGGTTTAGTGTTTCTGTTTTAATATTTAGATCTTTTATCCATTTCAATTTTAGTTTAGTGCATGGTGAGAGATATGGGTCTATCTTTGGCAAAATGAAACCCAGTTTTTCCAGCTCCATTTATTAAAAAGGCTATCATTCCTTCAGTGAGGGTGTTCAGCTCCTTTGTCAAAGATAAGGTGGCTGAGCATGTCTGGAGTCATTTTTGCATCTTCTAATCTGTCCCACTGATTCTCAGGTATCTTTCTTTGCCAGTACCATGTTGTTTTATTTACAATAGCTTTATAGTATAGTTTCAAGTTGGTAATTATGATAACCCCTATCATGTCTCTGTTGCCGAGAATTGCTTTTGCTCTTCTAAGTATCTCCTAGTTCCAAATGAATTTTTGGATTGTTTTCTCTAGTTCTGTGAAATATGCTCTTGAAATTTCAATTGGGATTGCATTGAATCTATATAGCAGTTTTGGAAGTATAGCCATTTTCACTATATTGGTTCTTCCTACCCAAGAACAAGGGATGTTTCTCCATTTTTTGATATCCTCTTCTATCTTTTTTGTCAGAATGATCTAGTTTTCACAATAGAGATCTTTTATTTCTTTCATTAGATTATTCCCAGGTGTTTTTTTTTTCTATGCTATTTTGAAAAAAGTTATTTCTCCAGTTCTTCTCTAATAAATCCATTGTTCATGTACAGGAAAGCTATAGATTTTTTGAGTGCTGACCTTTTATCCAGCTGCTCTACTGGATTTGGTTATTAAGTCTAGAAGACTTTTGGTGGAGTTTTGGGGGTCTTGTACATAGAGTATCCCATCACGCAAATAATGACAATGTAATTTCTCCATTTCTTCTCTTTATTCCTTTATTTCTTTCTCTTGTCTAATTGCCAGGGCTAATGTCTCCAGAACTATACTGAACAGGAGGGTGATAGTTGCCATCCTTGTCTAGTTCTTGATTTTAGAGTGAAAGCTTTCAGTTTTTGGCCATTTAGTATTATGTTGGCTGTTGGTTTTTCAAATATGGCTTTTATCAGGTTGAGATAAAGACTGACTGTTCCAATTTTCTGTAGGGTTTTATCATGAATGGGTGTTGGATTTTTCTGAGTGCTTTTTCTGCATATATTGAGATGATCATATACTTTTTACCCTTGGCTCTATTAATATAGTGTATTACACTTATTGATTTGCATATGTTGAACCATCCTTGCATCCCTGGGATTAATCTTTTTCTTTTTTTTTCTTTTTTTGGTACTGGGGATCAAACTCTGGCCCTTGCACTTGTGAGGCAGGCGGTGGAAACACTCAGCCAAATCCCCAGCCCTGGGATTAATCTTACTTGGGTAGAACGTACATCTTCTTGATGGTCTTCTGCATTCTGTTTGCCAGCATCTTATTGAGGATTTTTGCATTTATGTTCATTACGGTGATTGGCCTTTTCATTCCAAATTGCATGGATTTGGGTCTTTTCTTTCCTTTTTTTATTTTTATTTTGATAAGGTTGGCTAAGGGCTTATCAATTTTGTTTATTCTTTCAAAGAACCAACTCTTTGACTCCATGATTTTTTGGTACCATTCTCTTAGCCTTCACTGCACTGATTTCTACTCTGATCTCTATAATTTCCTCCCCTGGGTGAGCTCTGGATTTGTCTTGCTCTTCTTCTAGAAGCTTGAGGTTCAGCAGTAGGTTGTTTACCTTGACCTCACTCTGTTCTCCTAATATGGGTATTCACTGCTATGAATTTCACTCATAGGACTGCTTTCATTGTGTCCCTAAATTCTGATATGTTTTACTGGCATTGTCATTTAACTGCAGAAACTGTCTAATTTCCTCTTTAATTTCCTCTGTGACCCACTGGTAGTTCAGGAGGGTGTTAATCAATTTCCATGTGTTTGTGGTTTCTTTTGCTATTGATCTTCAATTTTATTACACCATGATCTGATAATATACAGGTGATAATTTCAATTCCTCACAAAGAATATTCTTAAAAGCAAACATAAGCAAGATTGCTATGACAGAGTCAGATTACTATTTTGGGGTTTCTTTTTTAGGCAAAGTTTAAAAAGTAGTAAATGTTTTACAAAAGCACAATCTGACATGAAGGAGTACTTTGAAAATCAAACATTCTAATTAATTAACATGACCCATAAACCATCTTGATTCACACAAGGGTCTCAGAAAAGCTAATAAATCCTTGAGTTTTCCTCTTTTTGCCTTCATTTCCTTATCTATGAAATGGAAATAAAAGATCCTACCTTTCAGAGTGATTATAAGCATTAAATAGAATAATGTACACAGAGCATTTATCACAATAACATTACAAAATAATGTCAAATATAATTGTAGTTGTAATTGTTGTTGTTACTGTTTATAATACACTAAACCCAAACAGTTACAGGCCACAGATAAGTAACTCATTTCAAGACATTGTGACCTTTCTATTTATATTATTGTTACAATTCAGTGCTTAATAAAACATTTAAATGCTTTCGAATGTTTTTGAACAACAACAACAAATAATTTAAAATATCTTTTCATTATACAATTTTGGTAAACAGATAATTTTACAAACTGATCTAAATAAGCCAAAAAGAAAAAATACAAAGCACCAGATAAATGGTTATCACATCATATATTACTTTGAAATGTCTATTAATCTATGCTTACCGTGCAGACAGTATTTTAATAAGCTCTTTTCTATTTTGTACCCGAAGATGGTTGGTTTTATACTTGGAGTCATCAATCAATTCAGGTAAGTTCAAGAGCTAAAGGGGAAAATAATTATAAAAAGTAATTTATGAGTTTTTCATGTACCTACAAGTTGCAGGGGGTCCTACCATTCAGAATCTAGCATTCTATTCCCAAGATCATTACTTTCTGACCTTTTACCTCTCAACCAGGGGACATGGAGAGAGCAAACACAATTCAGAAGGATCATTATGGTGAATATTTGTCATTTACAACAGGGTTTTACTACATTTAAATATATATTCCTAGATAGGAAAACATAAGACAAAGTTAGGAGTCCTCCATAATGTTTTATATCCATACATGAAAATAAAAAAGTATCAGATCCCCATAAAAAAGTCTTACCTAGAAGAAGTAAGAAGAGGGATCTAAAATCAGATAAAATAGACCTATTTCTTAAAACCTATATCATAAATTCATGGCTGCACTTACATGAAGCCAATAACTAACATATATCTCATAGTTACATTCACTTATTTGTTCCACATGTAAATAAAGTAATATTATCTGTCCCAATAGCCCTATTTAGGATGTTCTACAAGGTACTAAAATAAAGGGAACCATATACATTTACCCAAATGCTGACTATTAAAACAATGTCAAATTAAAAGACCTTCTTCCTATAGGAGTGTCACTCTTTTTCTTTAGTATGGTTCCCTGAAGGAATATGGGCTACAAATGCTTTTATATACTTCTTCCATTTCTGATCCTCACTAAAGGGAAAAAAATCTATCCTTAAAATCCCTCTGGACATCTTGCAATTTTAACAAGACCATAATGAAAGTACCAAGTGGATTTGGAATGGAAAAGAAGTTTTGAAAAGAATGTGTGGAGGCAGTGTTTGGCAGTTGTGTTGGAAAGTCAGAAGGAGCATTTATGGGCTGGGGGCAGGCCATGTGGCCTAAAGAAAGCTTCACTGCCTTTACTAATGTATTTGCTCTCAATATAAACATCTAATGGTTTGATTTGTCCCTCCAGTTCAAATAAAATCAATCCATTAATCATCTTACAAAGGAGAGAGAAGTGAAGAAGAGTCCCTGGAGTAAAGAGAACATCTCAGTGGTGTAATCCCTCCTTCACATTTGCCACTTCCTCATTTCCTTTAGGAATAATAATGACAACATTCCTCTCCCAAATTTTAAAAAGTGATGCCACGTACAATGCTCCTCCTAGAAACCTATCACCACACCTGATCCCATAACTGGCCTCATGTCTTGTCCAGCAGTCAAAAATCTTCCCTTCTTAAAAGTGAGTAAGTCATTCCAAGAAAAACCAAGTGTTTTCACTAAATCACAGGTAAAATTTATAAGTCTGGCTTCACCCAGAATACACCATCAGCTACATAAAAACGTGTAGAGTGACTGTTCTTAATGGGGACTGAAATACCCGGGTGTCCTCTGTATTTGACTTATTGGACCTCTTTTCTTCTTGCAGAGTTAGTATGAAACAGTGGCTAAGACTAATTATGGTATTTTTCTATCTTCTGCTCTGTGGGCTAAGGTTCAAAATGTTTCTAAAGAAACCAGTGTGTGAAGCATTCCAACGAGGCACTGCTTCCTCTAAAATTAAAAAAAAAATTAAAGTAAAGCATGTGTTTGTTCAAAGAAGAAAGGAGGAGTGGAGAAAAGGAGGGATGGCCCAGTGGACAATCAAAAGTGTGATAATGGAAACTGCAGTGTTTTTATACTCCTAATATGTGATTCTTCTTATAGCGAAGCCCAAGCTCCTCAGGATAGCCTACAAGGCCTCACACAATAGGGCCTGTCACCTCTCTGGCATTGCCTCCTAACCTGTGCTCTCCCTTAGCTCCTTGCCACAGCCATGTTGGCTTCTTTCCAGACCAAGAACATTCTGACATATCTCAGCCTCAGGACTTTTGCACAACCTATTCTCTGACTGCGACATCTTCTACCACACATTCATTTGGCTAACTCCTTCCCTTTGTCAAGTTGGCTCAAATGTTTTTAAAGGGACTACTCTAAGTACCTTAGCTCACCACAGCCCTTCCAACTCCATCCCCAATCCCCTGCATCCCCTCCTCCCTTGTCCTCACTTTCGCTATAATTTATTTGTGATAGTTATTATTTATCATTTTTCTGCTCCAATAAGCTCCTCAAGATCAGAGAATCTTAAATGTTTTGTTCACAGGTATATCTCAAAAGCTGATAACATATTTGTCTGCCAACTGACCAATTCACAGATGAACAATGTGAATGCTTTGAAGTATATGATATTCTGAGCATTATTTTATGTTTACACTTTATCATACTGAGTCTAAAACCACTTTTTATGTAGATGCTTCTTACAGTCTACGGCCTCTTAAAAGAAGGGAGGAAATTGCAGGCATTGTCACTGCCTATAGCTTATAGTGTTCATATATATGGTCATCACTTTATGTGCATTACTGATTCAATTGCCGTTTAAAATGCTGTCCAATATAGGGCCAGGGATTTAGCTCAGTGGTTTAGTGGCCTGCCTTGCAAGCATAAGGACCTGAGTTCAATCCTCGGTACCAAAAAAAATAATAATAATAAATAAAAAAATAAAATGTTGTCCAATATAACACACAATACTATTATCATTCAAAGCTACTATCACTTCAAAACTGACATAAAAGGATTTTGTATATACAGGAAGGCATGGAAATAGAGCATCAGTTATAAGAATTGTTGGAATCCAGCTTTTAGATATAGGGAAAAGTAAATATCCTTTATAAAATGTGGTATTTCCCATATTCTTAGAAAATTTAGGCCACTCAAACTCTCCTTTGCCAGTGAAAATAAAAGTTACAAGGATTTGTTGGAAACAAGTTTTCTGAGATGACAATTGATTCATTAATATATTCCCACTCTGGCCTTCTTTTAATTAACACATGTACGTTTGATTTGTTTTATATCGTTTACCACCTTCTTTAGTTTATCAATATGATTATATTTGAAGTGAATTCACTGGATCATGGGTTGGATTTTTTGTTATTTGGTGTGTTTTTTTATCTTTTCTGATAATACCTATCTTTTAATTGGTATGGATAGGCCATTCATAGTTAATATTATTATTGATATTTTTAGTTTATTGTTTAGATCTATCTGTATTTCTTGTTCTTCTGTCTTCCCTCTCCTGCCTTTTTGTGGGGTATGTTGAAAGCTTTTAGTATTACATTTCTCAATTTTGATTTGGCTCTGGTTTTTTTAATAGATGTTTGTTGACTGTGTTAGAGATTATAATATATTTACTTTTCACAATCTACATAAAATCAATATTTTTTACTTCAAATAGAATAAAGAAAACACCACAGTATAGGTCTATTCTCCTATCTATTTTTTTTTCTGTCAGTTGCAGCTATGTACACTGAAAACTCCATTAGATAATATCTCACTGTTTGCTTTCACCCATCAGATATATTTCAGAATACACAAGAAGACTAGTGCATTAAATCCATGTACATACTACTACTTTGGCTGCTTTTCCTTCATTCCTGATGATACTAGTTTCCTTTTGATATCATTTACTTTTTGTAAATGAAAAACCTCCTTTAACAATCCTATTAAAGTAGGTATGCTGGCTTCAAATCCTCTGAATTTTTTATATGAGATTGTCTTTGTTTAACCTTCATTTCTTTTTTATTATTAATTTTATTGATACACTTTAGGTATACAATATAATGACATTCATCATTGGAAATTTGTATCTTTACATAATCTATCTCAGTTTTTATTTTTCCCACATCCCCCTGCCCTCCCTTCAAACTCTCCATTCTTCCCTATTTACAAAGACTTTGTTTCCATTTTTTCCTTTTCTCATATTGATTCCATTCCTTTCTTTCCTTTCCCCAACCTCTCCCACTTCCTCTTCCCCTCTGGACCCTTTCTTCCCATTTATTTCTACTGGACATTCAAGTCGGGGCTGGTAGTTCTTTCTTTTCTGTGTTTAAATGTGCAGTGGTATTTCTTCCTAGCTCTTTACAAAAATCTGCAGCCAACTGGGTCACTATTCCCCATAAGTAGTACATCATCGTTCCCTGGATGTTTTCAGGCTGTTTTGTTAGTCTTAAGTTTCAACATCTAGATTTTGAAATATTGGGCCATACATTTCCTTGGATTTATCCCATTTGGGGTTTGCTGAAATTATTAAATCTATAGGCTTTTACCCACTTTATATATTGTTATTATTTTTTCAATTATTTTTCAGTATATAGTTTTTCTCTTCTCTTTCTGAGATCACAATGAATACTCGATTTCTGTAATGTGCCACAAGTCCCTGAGGATCTCTTCTTTCCTTTCTTGTGTGTAGAATAGGGCTTTTTTCTCTCTGTTGTTCAGACTGAATAATTTTTATTGATCTACTTGCAAGATACTGTTTTTTTCCTCTGTTATCTGAATTGCACTATTGGACACACCCAGTGAGATACTGTTTCTTTTCTTGTTTTATTGTACTTTTCAGTTCTAAAATTTCCATTTGGTTCCTCCTCACATCTTCTATTTCTTTGCTAAACACTTCCACTTTTCCATTTATTTCAGCAGTGTCTGTAATCCTTGTTAAAGCATTTTTACAATAGCTGTTTTAAAGTCTTTATGAGTTAATTCCAACATCTGTGTTGTCTTGGCCTTGGTTTTTATTGATTGTCTATTCTCATGCAAGTTCTGGTTCTTCATATGCTGAATAATTTTGGAGGGTACCCTGGTTATTTTGAATATTGTATTAAGAGCCTCTAGATCTTGTTTAAATCTTACAGAGAATTTTTCATGTTATTGTTTTTAGTAGACAAATGGCTGATTAGATCCAAGCTGCAAGGTCCAACCCACCTTCTGTGAGCTTTAGTTCTAATGTTGGTTTAGTTTCACCAGCTTCTGCAATGCTATTTGAATTTGTCCTGCACGTGACCCACTTAATAGTCATACTTTAACCTAGGCACTCATACCCTCATTAATTCAGCTCAGTTTATTTGTTAACTCAACATGTTTGGGATGCTAATTAGAATCAGATCAGGGCATGTGCAGCTTAGGCGTGAGCCCAGGAGTTCACAAACAACTTCAAGGGTTGTTTTGTAAAACTCTTCCCTTTCTGCAATTTCTCCAGGACTTTCCAGTTCTTGTGACTTCACTTTAGCTGAGCCATTCTCCAGGACGTATGCAGGGATGAAGCCAACCAGTGGAAAGACAGAAGAAAGGGCAACAGGGATTCACCTCTTTCCTTAGGAGCTCTGCTTAGCAATGAAGAAGGAAAGTTCCCCTTCCTCACAGCTTGGCCCCTGTTTCTGGACTGCTGCTGCTACATGCTCCCTCACAGGCTGGGATACCAGCAAAGAGAAAGGAGGGGGAAACAGAGAGTTTCTATACTCGTGACATTACATTTCACTTTTCATGCTCCTTGTACCAGAAATAAAGAGAATCTCTAGAGCTCAGGTCTGTTGCCTGCTGTCTAACTTCCTGGTTTCTGACTCAACAATATTTAAGGAATTGAATAACTAGACAGAAAAACTTGCATGTTGAATGCCAGTTTAGAATTACTTCTAATTCTGATGTTCTTCCTCAATTCTCCAACTGTTTATTTTTCAACATCTGCAGACAGATACTCTATGCATAACTGTACAAATACTCTATGCATATCACTGTGATGTGTGGGAGAGTTAGAGATTATCTGGCAGTCTCCCTGCCAAAATTTTGTAGAGGCCATGTATTAAGGGCATATTAACAGCCAGAACTATACTAAGTATTTCCCTCATCTAATCAAACTCTTATAAAATTCCACAAGTTATACATTAGCAGTTATATATTAGAACATATATTTTATACATAAGAAAACAGATGCTTAACAAAGATTAAATACTTTTGTAGGGGTTACCTGACTAAAGACAAGACTCACAGTGGGCCTTAAGAATTATGCTATAATATCCTCAGACTGCCTCCTCCAAAGTCAAATATAGTGTTTATTAAAATTGAAGCTTCCTGAACCTCACCTTAAATACAGGAATCAAATCTCTGAGAATGGGGCTCCAGAAGATTCTTATGCTTTACTAGACTTGAGAACTAATGCATACTGCCTCCAATAAAAGAAGACTTCAGTCTAAATAACTTTTAAAGGATGTCAATATACTTCAAATAGAAATACCCATTAGTGTTGGCATCAATCACTTTAAAATAGCTTACATATGCTCACTTTCCCTACTCTTCTGTATCATGTTAAAGGACATAAAATAGAATTTGTTATAAACTAAGGTTCATTTTAAATACAGGAAGATTTTCTGACCCCAAACACTGAACCAAACATTCTTCCTTCTACTTCAACCCTCGACAATGAGCACTCTCTAACAAGGTCGCTCCTCAAAGTGCATTAATCAACCAGCATATCAAGTTGCACTTTAGTAAGAAGAGTAAGGAAATCCCATTCATTCATCACAAGTAATACTGCCACATTTCTTCCCAGGAGATACAGCTCTTTCTTCTTTCTGATGGACCTTGCTAGCAAAAGAACAATTTTGACAGGGTCAAGGTAAAAAAAAAAAAAAAAAAAAAAAAAAAATTCAAGTCCACACCTTCTAAAAGGTCAGTTTCAATGATGAGCCCATCATTAAGTAAATTTAAATTTAAAATACCAGGTATTTTTCTCTATATGTGACTGGGAGAGAAGAAAACTTTGTATCAGAATTGGGAAATAGATGATTTCTTTCTTAGGTGAGAAAGATTTTAGGATAGAGTTATATGTAAGGATATAATCATGAGGATTGAAAAGGCCAATCAGATTGTGGCATTCACTCAGGATCCCTAGGAAATTATATCCATGACATTCAAACCTGGCACACTAATACTTTTCTTCTGAGCATCTCAAAGATTTGTATAGATGCTGCCTTAGTGGCTCAGAATGGGGATTATCATTCCTAACTCACATATGGGAAAATCAAGGTCACATTTCCCATTCTGCAAGGCACTCTGCTAATCTCCCTATAACAATACGCCATAACAATAAGCTGTAGTTTAGTACTAAAACTTATGGCAAATATTTTGCTTTGAAATAGAAATCCTTTTCAAAAAGTGTTCTTATGGGTATTTATGAAAAAGTTCAAAAGTTTCAAATTGATCGGCAGTAATGAATCAAAACTAAAAAGAGTTCAGTCTGCTCTTTTCAACAATGAAGAACATGTCGAGTAACTCCTCCCCCTACCTTTTTTTTCTTCTTCTTCATCTTTGGAGAGAGAGAAAACTCCAAAACATATGGCCCAGGAAGAAAATCTGTACTCATTTAGAGCAATGAACTGGCTTTTACATCTCTGCAGTTAGAGTACGCAAATGACTTCACAGGCAACGGCTTCCGTATGTTTCATATTTTTAACTTTGACCATTCATAATAAAGATTCTTTGATCCCAGATCAAATGTTTGAATCAATTTTCTCTACACTTACTGAGTCACTGTTATAAAAGCTCGCCTCCTCTCCACCTCAGACGTGCCAGCCCTTTCTGCATCAGAACTGTCTCCATTCGTCACCTTTGTGCTCCTTCTCACCCCTTTGCTGTGGGTTTTAGCTCTGCTCCATAACCTTTCTACAAAGGAGGTGCAGTAATAAATAATTTCTATACACAATGAGTTAACTACAATAATAAAATTCCTCTAAGAAATTCACAGAAATCTTTAATAAAATTGAAAGCTCATGTTGACATGGTTAATAAAAAAACAAAGAATCCTCTCCCAATAAGAAAAAAATTTCATAAGTGAGGCCACTGTCAACATGCAAGAAAAATAAATACAAAAAGGTTAGTATGTTTTTTAAAATTAGGTTATATTTCTGGGACTAAAACTGGGAAAAATAAATGTTTTTTAAAATATCCAAAAAATGATAAAAGATTTAAAATATCCATAATACAAACTATTTAAATGATCAAGTCCTTTTAAAGGACTTTTTAAGAAGCAATAATTTTCAATATATCCTGAATTTCTCAACTATTTTAACATAAATTCATGTAGATTAAACAAAGGTTAACTTACAAAAACAAAGTCTTAAATTTTCTACCAGTAAGTAAAGTAAATTCAGGAGTAGTGCAACTATATCTGAGCCTAAATAAACCTGATATGGATAAAAGAGGGGATGGAAGGAAGCAAGGAAGAAGGGAGGAAGGAAGGAAGGGGGAGAAAAAGGAAATTTAGAAAGGAAAAAGAAAGAAATGGGGAAAATCTCAGTGTTAAAAAATCTCTTTAAGATCTCCAGCTCCAGAGGGCCTGCTTGGCCACGCCCTCCCCTGATGGTGCCACCGCCATCTTCAACACCAGCAAGGTAGCCATACAGGTGCCCCTGAACCCCCTCCCCCACCTCGTGCTTTCAGACCTCCTGATTGTGCTAGTCTTTAGACCTACTCTGTAGAGGGAGAGGTGGTCATAAAGGGTATTTTCCAACTTTGAACATCTTTAAAAAAGGGGCAGGGAAAACCTGTAGTAGAACTGAGTGCAGTTCAGCCCTTCAGGAGGTTGGGGAACTCAGTCTGGGCCTTGTAGCCCAAGGTCAGTCTGCATCATGGGGTTCTGCCACCAGCTAGCTGAGATCAGGGGACTTGGCTCTGCACATGGCAGTGCATGTTGTATATTATGACAGCAGTGATATAGTCTGAAAGAGGCCCTTCAAACTCAGTTTTTTCTTTCTTTTTCTCATTCCACTCTGCAAATTCTTTTTTTTCCTGTCCTCTTTATCCAACGCAGTCTCTCGCTCCACCATATTATCCCTCATCTCCCATTTTGTTTCTGCTCCTCTCCTCAGATTTCTTCTTTTATTATTATTATTCTCTTTTCTTTATGTTCCTTTCTTATGTCATTCTACTTCACTCAAGGCTTATTATACTTCTATTCTGTTTATCCCTTTTGAATTTAACAGTTTCCTGACAATTGTGTGGTCATTCTATGTTTTCTGGCTTCATGTGAAACCTTCTCTAATACTTTCACTTATCTACTGTTCTTGTCCTACCTCTGTCTTAAGCCCCCATCCTAAATGGTAAATATACTTATTGAAAAGTTTAATCACTTCAAATATATTTTGGATTGCTTCTTGATTTTAATTTAATTCACATGGTTTGAAGGATAGATTGATGACTGTGACAAGTGGTCAATTTACAAGTTGTGCTTGATCATATTGTGGTGCTGATTATATCAATTAGATAAAGGATTGTGATTGATTCAATGAGCTGTTTTCTTCATTACTATGAAAATGAGAATGTCTATGAGTCATTAGAGACCCATGGGCTGAAGCCCAAATATATCAGGAAGATTTAAGTAATAACATGAAGGTTAAACTAAGGACAGCCCAACAAAAATAGTAAAAATGAGAAAATGCTTAAGCAAGATACAGGGACAGACTTCCAGTTCACCAATGGCAAACAGTGGGGCTAATAAGGATGAAAAGTCTTACAGTGAACCATCAGGACACCCTGAACTCAAAGCACAGGAAGTAACAAAACTGATCAATCAGGCTCTAGAGAAATTTAAAACAAGTAATTTCCTAGATACTCATAGAGATGGCAAGCAAAATGAAAGTTATAATTCGAGACTTTAGAACAGAAAAAGAGAGGAAAATAGAAGAGTTCAGGAACACTATAGAAGCCATGAATGCCCAGCATAAGAAAGAATTGGAAAAAATAAATGCCCAATATAAGAAAGAAATGGAATAAACAGGGTAGATTTGAGCAGATATCCAGGAGATTAAAACCCCCAATTAGAGTATTCACAACAGAATAAAAGAGTCTGAAGATAGAATCTCGAATATAGAAGATAAAATTACAATCAGTGACCATGAAAAGAGAGGTCTCTTAAAAACAGTAGGGGATCACGAGAAACTGATTCAACAACTCTTATATGATGCAAAGAAGAATAACATAAGACTGATAGGAATCCATGAAGTAGCAGGAGAAAATGCAAATGACTTAAAAAAGCTGTTCACAGAATTAATTCTAGAAAACATCCCAAACAGAGGGGAAGAATTTGACATACAGATAAGTGAGGCATGTAGGACACCAACTAGCCATGATCAAAAAAATCTACAGCTAGACATATAATAATCAAGCTCCCAGAAACCCAACAGAAGAACAAAATACTACAAGCAGTAAGAGATAAGAAACAAATCACATGCAAAGGAAAGCCCATCAGAATCACAGCAGACTTTTCAACACAAACCTTTCGGTTAAGGAGAGCCTGGAATGAGACCTTTCAAGTATTAAAAGAAAACAACCTCCAACCTAGACTGATATATCCTGCAAAACTTTCTTTCAAAATGGATGGGGAAATAAGATACTTCCATGATAAAGAACACCTGAGAAACTTCATGAATACCAAACCAGCACTACAAGAAATTCTAAACAATATTCTAGAAAAAGACACAAAACAATGAGGCCCAACAGAGCAAATCAAATAGGCAAGGTAAGAAACTAAAAGGAGAAGGCGAAAAGAACATGACAATACTGTTAGTACATATCAGTTATAACCATCAATATCAATGGCCTCAATTCACCAATCAAGAGAAATAGACTGGCAGAATGGATTAAGAAGTGAAATAGAATAATTTGTTATATACAAGACACACCTAGTGAAAAAAGAAGCCCATAGACTGAAAGTGAAAGGATGGAAAACTTCTTCACACAACAGGAGCCCAGAAAAACACAGGGGTAGCAATCCTATTCACAGACAAAGTAAATTTCAAACCTAAACTGATTGGAAGAGACAAAGAAGGCCACTACATCCTTGTGAAGGGAACAATTCAAGAGGAAGAGATAAAAAAATTATTTTCAATCTATTGAGTACGTTAGAAAGCACATATGCTCCTTTTCTTTTTTCTTTTTCTTTCCCTGGTGCTGGGGATTAAGCTCAGCACATTGTTCTGGTAGGCAGGTGCAGCACTACTGAGCTAAATCTCAGGCTTTACATTTCATATTTTAAAAATTTATCAACACATTAATCTTTGCCTTTGTATGTTGGTCTACCAAATTGATGAGTTATTTTTATTCTCATTGTCTTTGCTTTTTTATTTGAGAATTTGAGAAATATGTATATTTGAGTAGTATGAAAAGTATTAAGGTCCATCTGTCATTCTCCTCTCTCGTCTCTGTCTTCTGCAAACTTCCTTTTCTGTCACTACAGCTTGTTTGGTTGGAAATTTGTTAAGACAAATTTTGTTATGTTATCAATATATCTTTGTACCTATTTTCTACTGATAATGAATATTAATTTTCAAGTAAATTTTATCATAATTATACTTAAATAAATGGATAAGAAATCACTAATATCACTCAGTATCTGGTACATATTACAAATTCTCCAACTGCCTCAAAGATGATATTTGTTTTTCTCAAATCAAACAAATCACAAACATTCCACACATCACTGCACTGTTTTGTTACACCAAAGTATATATTGTATTGTAGAAAATATGCATTGTGTATATGTGTGGGGGGTATGTTTTTACACATATGTGTGCACTATTAAATGAGAAACATGGTTATGAATGTGGTAGGATTTTGCACATTTGGCATATTGCTAGCCTCTCTGGCAACCTTATGATTTCCCTAATTACATGCTTGAATTAATTCATAGTCATTTGTTTGGGAAGAATATTACATATGTACTGGAGTTATATTCTATCATTATGCTTATAAAAATATAACAAATATAAGTATGGGATATAATAAAATAGAAACAGAAAAATCTGATCTTAAAAATGTGAACTCTTTTAGTTGTTTTTGGATTTCAAATGTATATTTCTTTTCTGTGGGAAGTTTTGTTAGAAAAGGTAAGTGATACAATCAGCAAGCATATGATATTTATCAAATTAATAAAACCAAGGAGTTTATAAATCATAAAATTTTGAGGACAGTTTCTCAACTATAATTTGTAACTTTGTTTTAATTTGTAAATACATTATTTCAAAAATATTATATGAAAAGAAAATGAGAAAGAACATATAATGTTTGAAGATCATATCAAACTAATAATGTATTTGGATTATCAGTCTGAGTTGCATAAATTTTTGTTTATTTCATATCCTTTTTTGCTGTCATATATATGTATATTTGATATTTTTATTTAGTATCTTCACTTCTTATTGTCATGTATGTTTGCAATCTTTAATAAAAAATAAAAAAAAATCTCTGTAAAATTAATTTTATTTTCTTTCCTTTTGTATTTTGTTTAATAGACAGGTCAAGTATGAGAAAATTTTAAGCTATTTTAATTCTTCATTTCAAAATACAACTAGAAGATATATAATTTAAACTTAGCCCTTACCATTTCTAATATCCTGAAAATGGTACTAACAGAGGGGCTCCTAAGTCAGTTATGAGTTAGCATTATTGTGCTTGGAAAACCAAAATTTCCCTGACTTTGTGCATATTGAATTGTTGCATGTATTATCCATTCTCTCAAGGAATTATGGATTACCTTGCACATAGTAGCAAACTGTTGGTTATTTCCTGCTCCAACCACAAGATAGCCATCCTTGGTTTTAAAAGCCTAAAAGAAAAATATAAATGCAAATACATGTTTATATGTCAAAATGATCATGAAGAAGTTGGCTTTAATTTCTAAGACATCTACACAGAAAGCTTGTTCTAAAGAAATGTTATTAATTAATTCAATAGCAACTAATTAGTATTTTTCTCATATGTTTGCATAGATTTTTTTTCATTTATGATTTTCAAAGTACTTCTGAGCTTTTCTGGTAACTTAAAAAAAAGACTAAATAATAGAAATACTATTTGTTATAACTCACAATGTGAAATTATGTACCCAATATAGTATGAATACAGAATTTTTCAAATTTCTGTATTTTATTTCCAATTTTCCTTGTAGGGCAAAAAGCACAGTTTTCTACAAAATGTAAGAATGGACAGAAACAAGGAAAAGATGAAAGGAGGGAAACAAAGAGAAAGGAAAAAAAAGAAGGAAGGATAATTGGAACTACATTTCTTTTTTAGGATCCTAGATATAAGCCTCTAGACTTCATATGCTTCATGTACCTGAAAATGTCTGCTCCATTTTTGGAGACAAGTTTACCTAGACAGCAATATCCCTGTAAGTGGCTGATGCCTCCACCACTCACAACCCAAGGCGACTTGAGATCATTTTACCTCCCCCTTTCGGTATATGATCATGATACAGGTGCAAGAACCAAACTGTTTTCAGACAGCCTCATTCCTACTTCCCCAAAGTAAATCAGCTCTTTGACTTTCCTTTCTTTCTATGTGAAACTTGCTTTGTTATCTTCACCTTCTTCTTTACCTGCTTCTGCATGATCTTGGTGATAACGCTGGTCATATCCTCGATCATTTTTAGTCTCATATGCTTGATCACTTTTAGTCTCTTAACTGCACTAACTGCATACCTTCTGCTGAGATTTATGCTCAAGCCTTCACTGAAAATATCATTAACAAAAAAATTTTCATCAATCGTTGACATCCTTTTCAAGCTGTGTCGATTTTTTTTTTCCTTCCCACTATCTTTAATTGACATAAAAACTGGCATGTACCAACACTCACTCAGCAGTACCACACCTCAATGACCTCTGTCTTCAGTTTTCTTCTATCACTGTAATGAAGCTAAACTTGCTTTGACTCCTCTTGCTTTGACACTAATTGCTACTGTTAGCTATCACTCTCTCAGGATACTGTCTTACATCTAGGATCTGTTTTGCCTGTCTTTCTGACCTATTCCTCATATGCCCAATCAGTAGAGCTTTCTTCTCCTTGGCCTCGGCATTCCCTAAGCATCTATCTTTGGTCATTCTGCTTCACTTTTTTCCTATGACATTCCTAGCCTCATGTGGCTGTTAAATTTACATTAATGAAAATTAAATCAGCCAATCACAAAAAGGCTACACATTGTGATTCTATTAATATGAGAAATCCAAAATAGATAAATCAATGGAGGCAGAAAAACAAATAGTGTCTGCACAGGACTGGAGAAGTTGAAGGGAAATAGGGTGTGGGTGCTAATTAGCACCAGATCTTGTTAGGGCAATAAAAATGTTCAAATATTGATTGTGGTATGGTTGTACAACTGTATACACTAAAAAGCACTGAATGACACCTTTTAAATGGTGGAAATATATGGCACATGAATTCTTTCTCAATAAAAATACTTTTAAATTAACAATTTATATCCATAGTCACATAGGTATGTGTCAATCATTCAATAGCAACATGTTACTGGCAGCTACTGTACTTTACAGCATGTAGATAGAGCATTTCTCTCGTAACTGAAAGTTCTCTTGTACAGTACTGGGAGACTGTGTTTGTTTTCTCTCCTAGTAATCCTACCAGTTCTAACATGATATTTTAAAACCATTAGGCAATTGATAAATGATTGATAGGTACTAAGCAATCATTCAAATGATTACTTCCCAATAACAGAATTGTGCCTAAAATGATCTCATGTAAAAACTAAAGTTTTGTTCTTTTCTCATTGTTGTTGGATTTGGTAAGGAATGCTATTAAAAGGAGATCATGTGAACTATTTTAAGCTTTTTCCCTTGTTCACAAGGACAAAGCAAAATTAGTGTGATAAACAAAAGCATCCAGGTTTCTTAAACTACAGGAAGGGAATGAATTACAAAGGATTTTGAGCTGAGGTATCTCAATGAGCCACTGATAACTACAAAGTTTCACAGGTGCTTTATTTGCATTTTTATGGGGATGAGAGGGATGTGAATAAGTAAATATGAACTAACCATACATGTCAACAAGTATAATGCAAAGAAAGTCTTCAACATTTTGGATCAGTGACATGTCCAACATATTAACGTTTTGTGGATGGATCATATCTTATTAATAAATTAATAAATATCTGTTTATTCCTTCAGACACCACCCTACCATAAAACATATCTTGACCAATATAACAATTAAATATTTAATGTAGGCATAACTAATTAATGACCACAAATCAGAAAGTAAAGACTTGACAGCAGGTGAGCCATCAAAATAGAATCAGACTAAAGAGCACCAAACAGATTTTATAAAGATTAGGATAATATTATGAGTTTTTGTAATAAATATATCTTAAATGAGAACTTTAAAATAAACAGTATCTTATTGATATAGAAAATTGAGCAAGTACACAAAAATACAAGGGAAAAATAAAATAACCATGATGTTTTCACACAGAAGAATAGGCAGTAACTTCTTTCTACTTTCTTTGTGTTCGCTTTTGCATAATTATCTTACTGCACTTAAATTTCTAGTCTGCTTTTTTAACACTATCACGCATATTGGAATGTCATTATTTTAATGACCAAAAAATATCTGTTTCAAAATATGTTTTCACATTCTCAGTTTGTTCAAAATGAAGAGTATTTTTGTGTCATTTTGTTTTGTTTCAATTAAGCCCTACATATGATTAACATCACAAATAAGAAGTTATTTAATTTAGGTCCAGGGATTTAGCTCAGTGGTGCCACCACCTGCCTCACAATTACAAGGTCCCAAGTTCAATCCCTGGTACCAAAAAAAAAGAGAAATTATTTAACTTTTTATTTTTCCTCGTTGAGTTTATTGGTACATTTTAGGTATCAGTACAGTTACATTCATCATTGGGATCTTGTACCTTTACATGACAGGTCTTGGTTCTCATTTTCTCCCCTTCTCCCTGCCCTACCTTCACCCAGAAATTATTTAACTTGATAGTAAAATTCTGAAACAAAATTCTTAGTCTAATTAAGATCCTTTAAAACACATCCTTATAAAGCAATACAATAAAAATGAAATAGAAAAGCGATGCCCATGATGAATGTGATCATAATGTGTACCTAAAAGTTACCATGAAACTTAATGGAGTACAAAAAACAAAAATGATTCCCAGGTTCGCTATTTACTTAGCCTGTGTGGTATCAGTTATTTAATGTTAGAGCCTCAATTCTTACTTACATAAAATAGGAATGATGACTACTTACTTTTAGAATTATTATAATGATTAAATGCACTGAAGTATATGTATTCCTATATTTGGCAAATACCTAGTAACAGTCTTTACTATGTGCCAGATATTGGGTACAATGGGTAGACAATGGCAAACTAAATAGCTATACTTCACGTAAGACTTCCATCCTAACAAAGTGGCAGAAATTAATCAAACATTCACACAAATAATTACAAACACTAACAGGTGCTAAAAATAAAAGTACACAACTCAAAATGACAGCTTATGGTTCAGGGCTGAGAAATGAGAAAAGACAACCTAGAAAAGTGATCTTTGAACTGAGATCTGAGATCAGAGGCATTACCTAAGAAGGAAGTAAGTCATTGATGGCAGAAGAACTTCATGTGCAAAGGATCTGTGGTGGGAAGAAGTAATAAACAATAAAAGAATAAGCAGAATAGCAGCATAATGGAGGTGGCAGAAGTAAGCAGGGAGCCAGATGAAGTCAAAGGCTGTATGAAATACGTTATCTATCATAAAGCTAATTGGAAGAAAGAAAAAGAACAGGAATGATCATGTTTGCATTCTTAAAAAAATCTCTCTGATTGTATTGTAACAACTGATTGGAGGATAATACTAGAAATGAGAAGACCAAGAGGCTGCTCTGATCATCATGGAAAAAGATGATGTTATCTTAGGGTCAGGCCCATGATGACAGATATGGAAGGAAATAGATTCAATAAATATTTAAGTGGAAAAATCTGCTGGAATTGGTAATGGATTAAGTATAAGAGAGAGGAAAGTGCTACAAACGATCTCTAAGATACTTTGAAATATTCTGGTGGAAATTTCACATGAATAGTACTTGGGAGCCAAATGAAAATCTGAACTGTAGATAAAAATGTGACAACCATTTGCTGAACAGACTGAAGAATACTTACAAAGTGGGTCTTTGTTTACTTCAGCAAAAGCTGTTACAGTGCCATGACAATAGAATGTAGTTTGGGGGATGAAGGACTAACAGGTAAGCAAATAGAGCATATGCAAAGATCTGTCAGAGAAGTCTGGCTGTAAGAGGGACAGATAAGCAAGGACTGAGCACAACACATCATGGATGTGGAGGCAGGTCTCATGAAGGTTGGGTGGGGGGAAGTTGAGGAAGTTGATGCTTCTACTTTTTTATGAAGTAACAGGTAAGGGGAGGTAGGGAACGAAGAGGCTAGGAAACTAAAAGGAGTCTAACATATTGCTAAAGACAGTGGGAGAGGAGACTGACTACAGAACTCAATCAGAATGCTGCTGCATTGAGAGATTGGTTGTCTACTCCAAGCCTTCCTGGAGCTACTTGTTTTTTAACAAGATTTTCTTCCACAAAAGGTAACCATTGCTAAAGGATTTTATCACCCATTGGAAAAAGACATTCCATGAAGTTTAACTCACTGCCATGAGAATGTTTTCTGGAATGTCAAGTAGTTGACTTCTGGGCCTGTGCTAGTACATTGTGACAAATATAGAGCACTATTTCCTACTGCTAACAGTTAAGTTCACCTTATGGTGCTGGAGCAGGGCTGAGCCAGATGGCAATGAGGGACAGGCTGCTTACAAATCAAGAATAGTCTCATCGATGGAATTGAGCAATACAGGAAATGGTAGATGAGTCCAGAAGTCTCCAATTTCACCTACTACCAATTTGGCTTTATCCACACATTTTGTCACATGGAATAAACCATTTTGAGAACTCACTGTTGAGTCTAAGCCCTTATCTTGAATTACATATTTCTAGAGTAGCCTTGAAAGCAATATATATATATACGGATACACATACTGATTTTTCTACCCAAGATTTAGGGTAGGATTTACAAATTCCTTTTTTTTTCTTTTTTTATTTCTTTTTTTGGTTCCATGTGGAGAAGAATTGAACTCAGGGATTCAAAGAAGCTAAGGATATGCCATACTCTGAGCTACATCCCCAGACCTGGATTTGCAAATTCTATAGGAAATTTGCATATTCACGTATTTTTTAGATCCTTTAAGCCAATTAAATTTCACTTCATATCAAAAAAATCTAGGATTTTTAATCACTCAGTTTCTTACATGGATATAGAGGTAATGGCAAGGAGGGAAAAGTGGGAGGGCAGGGACAAGGGGAAAAAATGAGAACCAAGACATGTCATGTAGAGGTACAAATTCCCAACAATGAATGTAACTGTACTGTATCCCTAAAATGTACCAATAAACTCAATTAAAGCTGAAAAAAAAATTTTTTTTGTACCAGAGATCGAACTCAGGACCTCAAACTCATGAGGCAGGCAGCAGAATCACTGAGCTAAATCCCCAGCCCTTAAATTTTTTATATTATTCACAGGTTGTCAATGAATATATTCCCTTGTGAGTAAAGTCTGCTATTGTTCAAGAAGGTAGTCACCATGTATTTGGACATGATGTCAAATGGTACATGGAGTTTTTCTTCCTGAGAAGAATGAGCTAGAAACTGGTGATGATAATCCTGAAATGACCATATAATAATGAGTCATAAGGCAGATTGTTTGGAATAGCCTATCAAAAATATGACCCTGTAATGGAAAGTAACCAAAATATAATGGACAGGAGTCCATATTTATTTTTTTAGGAATATTCCAAGGTAAAAAAAAATGCTTGATTATATAAAGCTTTCTTTAAGTAATCTTTTCTGAATCTCAAACATGTTACAATAACACAGTTCCATAGCAGTATGTATCAACTTGAAAACATCATTTCTGACTTTGAACCTACATTTACTTCAGGCTACCAAAAAACAAATAGATCTGAACTTTAGTCAAGCTCTACTATATTCACTATATTCAAGCACAGGATCTGCTAGAAAATTGCTTCAGCTATGCTCAGAGTAAGAACATGCTTAAGAAGTTTATATAATGTATTGTCAGTAAGGTTTTCCAAGCATATGTAGGACAATATACAGTAAGAGAGAGATTAGAGGAGGCCCTGAATTAGACCTGCACACAAGACTTGATGAGGCACTGGAGTACAGGCCAAGCTCACAGCCCAGAGTGTGGAAAATCTGGGTAAGTATGGTTCAGAAAATCAGTCAGCAAGATAAAGTATGAGAATGTAGGGAGGTCATGGGTGAGAAATTTGACAGAATAATTTTTAAGTTTTGTATTAGTGTGTTTGTGATATATAACAAATACACTCATTGTGAGGAATTGGTGTATACGCACAATGGATCTTAATCTTTTTACTTCCCCTTCCCTTCCTCTCCCTCCTGCCCCTCCACCCCAGAGGTCCTTCCCATAGAATAATTCTTAAAGGTCCTAGACAGTTGGCCCATGAAATGGATGCCCAGGGGCTGCAGGCTCAAAAACTTGGTTCCAAATTCTCAAATAAGCAATTGCAAAAGTAAAGTCTGGAAGGACAGGAATCAGGCAGTCAACTAAATAAGAAACTCAGAGAATAGAGGCAAAAGTAGAAGCCTAAGTCTTTTAACAAAGGCATATGAAGCAAGTGGAGTGACTGTAATGAGTATAGGCATCTGGATACCAGATCAAAGCAACTTAGCTTCTCATGTGTTAACCAACTGTAGACATACAGCACCAGGACCTAAGATGATATCTGGTATGCAGGAAGAGGTTTAACATTTGTTAAATCAATGTCAATGTGAGAATGCAACCTAAAAAAATCAAGAAATAATAGACACTATGTTAAGGACTTGATGGCAAAACTAGGGAGAACAAAATCTAGAAAAGAGGAAGTATAAGAGACTCAAAGATAAGGACCAAAAGAGAATGGCAAACACACTAAGAACTAATTGCCATGATAAACTTCCTTCCTCACAAATGATTATCCAGGCTGAAGAGTGAGATAAGTTAGAGATGGTGAATATGATTCCCTTAGGATTTTCATGTATCTTGTAGTTGAACAAGTTGGCTTTGGTCTCTTTTATTAAGTACATTTTTTTTTTTACCATGACTAAAATATAGCCTTGAAGCATACAGGACCAGGATCAATTCTGTTTCTAGAAACACCTACTACTGATTGGGGAATTGAGACCATTCACATTGTTACTGAGAGGTATTGACTTATTCCTGTCATAGCATTATTTTCCTATTGCTGATCTCCTCATTTTTTTTCTTGTTTTGATTAGCTGCTAAACCTGCAAGGTATATTATCGGCATTGTTGGCTTCATTGTCTCTCTAATGAGAATTGTTTGTAATGCTGGTTTAGTGGTCATAAGTTTCTTGAGGAGCTTTTTGTTATGAAAATATCTTATTTCTCCATCAGTTTTGTGTGTGTGTGTGTGTGTGTGTGTGTGTGTGTGTGTGTTGGGGATCGAACTCAGGACCTTGCACTTACTTGTAAGGCAGGTGGGAGAACCACTGAGGTAAATCCCGGCTCTCTCCATCAATTCTAAAGGCAAGTTTTTCAGGATACATAAGTTAGGCTTTAAGTTGTTATCTTTTAGGACTTGAAGCCCTTCATTCCAAGCCCTCCTGACCTTTAAGGATTATAAAGAGAAGTCTGTTATGATTCTGATGGGTTTATCTCTATGTGATTTGTTGCCTTTCTCTAACAGCTTTTAAGATTTTTGTTCCTGTGATACACTTCTGGAACTGTGAGTATAATGTGGCAGAGAGGTTCTTTTGATCATGGATATTTGGTGTTCTATGGGCTCCACTTATCTATATGTTTATTTCTTTCCCTATGTTTGGGAAAGAAATTTTTCTTCCATTATTTGTGAATGGGTTTTTTACACCATTTGTGTTGTCTTCTGATTTTTTACTTATTCCATTTATTCTTAGATTAGCCTCCTTTGCATCGTCTAACAGTTGTTGGATCCATTTTTCTCTTGGTGTTTCTATGGTATCTCTGAGTAGCTGATCTTTCATGGTGTTATTATCTTCTAGTTCTAAAATTCTGTCCTCACATTGGTCTGTATGGCACTTTCAATATGATTTTCAATCTCCTGGATTTCTGACTGAGACCTTTTCATGGACTCTAATTATTTGGTATCCTAGTCATTTATGTTTTGTATTATTCTGTTTACCTCATCTAGTTTTCCAGCTCCTGCATCTTTCGGTTATTACTTCCACTACCTACTTAGTTATATCTTCTCTAATCCCACTGAGTATCTCCTTGAGCTGTTTTCTAACTTCCTCTGCTATGCTTTTGAGTAATTCAGGTGTGTGTCTTATACTACTCTGCCTCTTGATACACCTTGGATTGGCATTAGGGGTGGGGGTTTAGGGAATCTTTGGGTATGTTCTTTCATTTTCTCTACTGTTAGCTTCACAAATTAACTGATATATCCTACATTTTGTTTAATATAATCACTTCAAAAAGTTAAATGCATGCAATTTTATACGTGTATCAAAGTAAAGGCTTTGGATAAATGCCAAAAGGAAAATGCTGTAACTTATTTGACCGTAAGCCATCCAACTAGCTCAGTTTTTTTAAAATAGTATAGCTAATTATTCAGGGTGCTTTCTTTACATGACCATGAAATCTTGTTAATCAGATGTCTTGAGAATGTCATTTGTAAGTATCAAATACCTATGTTCTTCAGAAACTTTCTCCACATATTTGTAAATTAAAATTTAAGTGTTTAGCTATTTAACTGTATAAAATAAATTATTTTGCTTCTCAGATAGTAAGTAGTTCCTCTCTACTTCCATTTCCTTACCATTCACCAAAGCTACTTTCAAACAACAGTCTAATCAGTATTTTTTCCCAACGTCTTCACTTTTTTCATATCCTGTCCATCAATTAATATTTTCCTTTTTCTTTTTTGAGGAGAAACTCCACAATCTTCTTGCCTTCTGGTTCCAATTTTTCTTTCCTTTTCTGTGGGCTTTCATGAGTTTCTCTTCTCAATCCAGTTCTTTTTCTTCTCCCTATCCTTTAGCTCTATGGCCTCACTCACCATTCCCTGATATTCAGCCATAACATTTTCCCCCAATACTGAGAATACAAGCCTGGGCCTTCACTTTTGTGTGTGTGTGTGTGTGTGTGTGTGTGTGTTTATTTGTTTTTGAAACTCACTAAACTCACTAAGTCACTAAGTTGTCTGGTTGTCTAGGTTGGGCTGGAACTTATGATCCTCCTGTCTTATCCTGCCTGAGTGATGCAATTTCAAGAATATACCAATTCTCTTCATAACACTGATCTATTTTTACCTTTCACTCTCCATTCCTCAAGTCAGTAATCAAAAGTAAACTCATCCACCACTGAAATCACGACTGGGACAAGGTAGAAAATTAATGATGACTTCTCATAGAACAGGGGCATATAACAGGCTATTTTAATGAGTGAAAGTACAAATAAGGAAAATTCACTCATGATAAAGTCTGGGGTAGGTGGGCACACATCGCTGAGTAATCGTAATCATGCTCTCCTCAAAAATGTTCACATTCATCTGGATATCACAAGCCAAAAACAACACAATAAATGGATGTTGTTCCTACTGCATTTAGAATGCTTTGCAAAAAGCTAATAATACAAACCTATAATAATAAAACAAGCTCTCAACCTAAGTTGAGAGTATTTTCATTAATAATTCCAGTTGTCTATGAGCTCATGATTCAAAATTACAAAATAAGTAAGTAACTTTAGCACCATGAACAACAGTAGGAAGAAAAAATTAAAGGCCAGAAACAGAACCATGATATGTTCACATAATAGTATTTACAAATACAGAATACAATATAACTGGATAAAGTATTTTCAAACTGAAAAATAGTTTCAAAAAAGAACTAAGTACATTTTTAAAGAACCAGATAATTTTTGTTTGTTTGTTTTTTTTTTTGAGGCAGGGTCTTGCTATGTAGTTGAGACTGACCTGGAACTCACTATGTAGCCCAGGCTGGTTTTGAACTCACAGTGATCCTCCTGCCTCAACCTCGTGAGTGCTGGGATTACAGGCATATGCCAGTACACCCGGCAAGAACCAGATAATTTTTTTAAATAGATGGACAATCCATTTTTAAAACTCCATGGAAGTTTACAGATTATACCTGACAGCTGAAAAAAGAGTTATTCCTGAAGTAGAGTTTTACAAACTTAATCAGAATTTAGAGGAGATAAGACACACACAAAAAAATTTAAAGTAAGATTCAGAGGATAAAATTTAAATATCCAAATGAACTCAGATATGGAGAGAACAGGGAGATACAATATATAAAATAGTTGATGGCTAAAAAATATACAGAATTAATTAATTCTGCACACTCAGTGAATCCAAGTGGGAAAAATAAAATGTACAACTAGATAAACTATGATAAAGCTAAAAGATACTAAATAAAAAATTTTAATATTAAAATCACCCAAAAAGTAAGGACAGATTACATGTTACAAATGTCAATTAGATTGGTAACAGATACCTCAGTAGAAATTAGAGCAATCAGATGATAATATTGAGATAAAGTAACTGTCAATAGATGGTTTTATACCTAACTAAAATATTAAGAACAATAATGAACTAACAAAATATAACAGAGCTTATAACCACCAGATCTTTGCCAAAGCAATTTCTAAACTGTATATTTTTAAAATTGCAAATGGGAGGGGGACCAAGAGATGGACAGAGAAGAGAGAAAGTAAAAAGAATTGAGATATGTTATGTTATGTATATGTATCAACTCCAGACAAAAAATTAATCATATGCTGTAAACTTGTACTAATATTTTTCTTAATTTAAAGCAAATCTAATCTGAAAATAGAAGGATTCAGATGGAAAAGGGAATGGTGAGAAATGAAATAAACAAATGAGTGAATCTAAGAAAACATAGATGCATGGAATTATTTTAATGACTATAGCATAAACAGGGGTGAAATAAGATCTCTTTTTGAGACAGAATCTGAGCTAGGTGTGGTGGCACATGCCTGTAATCACAGCGCTTGGAAGGTTGAAGCAGGAGGATAGCCACAAGTTTGAGGCCACCCTGGATTACAAAGTGAGTTCAAGGCCAGCCTGAAGTACAAAGTGAGACACTGTCTCAAAAAAACAAAAACCAAAGAGGGGGAGGGGGGGGACTCTGATGTAGGGTGACTTCAGCAAGACAGTGTGTAACAGTCCCCATACTCTCCTATCCTCCAATAGATTCAATGATTTAATAACAATACATAGAACAGTTCTCTGTGAGAAATCCATAAAACATTTAAGAGACCCCTGTACTACATACAAGAACAAAACCTGCCACACTGAAGCCCACAAGGAAATCTGTGGCACTGATTCATCTAATTCTCTTCCCCTACTTCAGCACAGCACAAATGGAAGACATTTCCCAGTGACCAACTTTTTCAGGAGGCAAAAAGAAGACAAGCACATATTCAACTATTCTGGCTTTTCAGAAAGCTGTCTGGGGGACTGATTTCTGTTTTGCCTAAACCTGAGTGCTGACAAGGAGTGGGTACCAGCTTTAGAGTTGCTGAGAACAAAGGTAACAGTTTGAACCATACTCCCTCTCATTCAGTGAGGAAAAGAGGAAACCTTCAATTTTCAGCTTCTACCTTAGGAGGGAGACTTAAAGCATGAATCTAATATATGTACCTTCTACTCAGAGGACTTTCTAAACCACTGGTTTCTGTCCCATTCAACTTAGAGATCTGAAAGGCTCTGGCAGAGTGTAGAAACCTGGGATACAATGAGAACCAAAGAAATGGATAGCTTTCACAGCTCCAGAGAACCTACAGTAAGAACCTTGGGCAAATACCAAATAGCAGATAAAGTAAGAGATTATAAAGCCCTGAAAAAACAAAAAAGTATTGCCAGACATGGTGGTGCATGCCTGTGTTTCCAGCACTTGGGAGGGTGAAGCAGGAAAAGTCCTGTGAGTTTGAGGCCAGACTGGGCTAGAATACTGAGAACAAGGCTAGCCTGAACTACACAGTGAGACTCGGTACCAAAACAGCAAAAAGAAAAAGAAAGAAACAAGCATGTCTCTAACTGAAAATTCACATACATAAGTCTGGAAATATGAAACTACAAAAAAAAAGTTTAAAGAACCCCATAATTGCTAGCTAGTGAGGCCTAATTAAAGATAATCTATAAAAACTAGGAAAGTAGCTACTATTTCAAATGTATGGATATCAACAGGAAGTTTATAAGATAAACCAAAACAAATGCCAGAAATACCAAAATAAATTTCAAAAACAAAATTAAACATAGCTTGTTAATTATCTCACAAATCAAAGTATTCATAATAAAAGTACTTAACCTCAGGAAAATGTTGCATACATTAATTAAAATCTCAACAAAGAAATAAAACATAAAAAGGAACAAAACAAATTTTGGAAACAAAGAATACAACAGGTTAACTAAGAAATAAACTACAGGATCCATTACCAAATTCAATCAAGCAAAAGAAGGAACCAGAAAACTCAAACACAAATCATTAGAAATTATCCAAAGCAGGGGAGGAGGGAGAGAGAGAGAGAGAAATAGGGTAAAAAGTCTGAATTGAAGAGGGCCAATATATACATCATAGAAACTCAGAAATAAAGAGACAGAAAGGGTAGACTGCTTAAAATAATAGCCAAAAATTTCTCAAATCCAGCAAAAGAAATGTACACCCAGATTTACAAAGTGCAAAGAATACTAACTATAATAAATATAAAGAAGTCCACCTGAGCTATATTATAGTCCAATGGTCAAAATTTGAAGATAAATAAAAAAATTTTTAAAGCAACAAATTAACCGGTGACACATCATCTACAAGGGAGCTCCATAAGACTGTCCGTGGGTTTTTCAGGAGTAGTACTACTGATCAGAAGGAATGGAAAAATATATATTATAATATATAATTTTATAAATATTATCCAATACAAATATACTATTAGATATGTGTGACATATAATAAATATATTCTTTTTGAGGAATTGGCATGTATACTTATCACATCTTAATTCTTATTTCCCCTTCCACTCTCCTCCCACCTCCATCCCTCCATCTCAAGATCCCCTTGCCATTTGCAAAAGATCTGTTTCACTGTATCTTATCTACCTTTTATTTTACTCTTTATTTATATTGTGTGTTTCTCATATAAGAGAAACTATGCAATATTTAAGACTGTGTGTCTGGTTTATTGCTCTTAACATTGTGGGTCTCAAAGTGCATCCCTTATTTTCCAAATGAATCAAATTGATCCTTCTTTCTGAGTAGTATCATCTTCTGAAAATACTGAAAGAAATTCCAGCCCATAAAATGCTACCTAGCAAAAATGTTCCTTAAAAATAAAAGGTATAGAAACTTTCTCAATATAATAACTTCAATTTATGATAAACTTTAGCTAACATTATAATCAGTGAAAAATAACTGAAAATTTTTCCAATAAGATCCCAAAGTAAGGATATCCACTCTTAACGCTTCTTTTCAACATTTTACTCCTGAAAGTACTAACAAAAGTAATTAAACATTAAAAGACATCTAAACTGGAAAGAAAATAAAATTATTCAAAAATAACATTATTGAAAGATTACACACACACAACCATACACAAATCTGTTGTAACTAATGAATAATCTCTGTAAAGGATACAAAAACAAGATTTACCAGGAAAATAATGGCCTATCTAATAAAGAAATCAAGACAAGACTTCCACCTAAAACAGCATTCAAAAATCTAGGATTAAATTTAACCACAAGAACAAAAAGTCTATATAGTAAAAATTATAAAACAATGATGAAAGAAACTAAAGAACACACAAATAAATGAAATAATATCCTATATGTATAATCAAAAGAATTAATATTGTTAAGATGACCGTGCTAGCAAGGCAACATAGAGATTCATGCAATGTCTATCAAAATCTCAGTAAATGTAAACATTAAAGACTCCAGGAGGACCACCCAGCTGCACGGGGAGCTCACCAGGACCCAGAGTCTTCAATCTTGTGAGGACCACACAGCCACCCAGGCACCTCTGCAGCATCACTCCCCCAACCAGCCACCGCCATCCCCATGCTTTCAGGCTTCCTGCTTGTGCTACTACCTGGATCCACACTGCAGAAGCACAGGTGGTCATACAGGCCATTTTACTGTGATCCAGAAGATAGAACAGAAGCGAACAAGTTTAACAAAGGCATATCAAACCTCCACAGTTGGTAAGTTGGAGGGATCACCAAATTCCATCGGACTATCTTCAGGGGAAAGGTAGCAAGAACCTGTACAAGAATGTTGTGAAGTTCAACCCTGCAGTAGGACAGGGAGCTCAATTTGGGCCTTGCAGCCAGGATTCAGCCTGAATCTCAAGGGTCTGCCATTAGCTACCTGACACTAGTTGACTTAGTTCTGCACATTGCTACACTCATAGTCTATTGTGACAGCAGAGGTACACCCTGAAAGAGGCTCCTCAATTTTTTTCTTTCTTTCCTCATATTTTGAATTTTTAATTTTTAGTTTTAAATGTTTATTTTTTTCCCATTCTGGAAAATCTTCCTTTTCTCTTTCTTTTTCCCACTCAGTCTCTTGCTCTCCCAAGTTATTTTTCATCTCACTTTTTGTTCCTGTTCCTGCCCTAATTCAGATTTCTTTCTTTTTCTTTTCTTCTCTCTTTTTCCTTCACTCAAATATCATTAGTTTCAAAGGAAAGTGATTATAATTTATAGCTTCCCCATTACTGTTAAGTTGTTCTATTCTTGTCTTTGTTCTTGTACTCTGTCTTTCCATCTTATACTCAACAGTTCCCTAGAGTTTGTGTGATCATCCTGTGTCCTCAGGCATCATTTGTAAACTTTTCCTATTCTCCTAACTCCTTCTAAGTCTCCATGCTGAAGGGGAAAGTTGTTATACTGAAGAGTTTATTCACTATAAACATAATTTGTGCTGGTCCTTGATTTTAATTTAATTCACATGGTTTAAGGGTGATAGATTAATAATTACTACAAATGCTCAATTACTGAGCTGTGCTTATGCTATTGCGCTGCTGATCATATCAATTGGACTACAGGGTTATGATTGATTTAATGAGTTGTTTTTTCTGATACTATGAAAATTAGAGTGTCTATGACTCCTTAGAGACTGAAAACCTAAAGAGCAGCTATATCATGAAAATCAAAGTACTAGCCCAGGAATTAAAACAAGGACAGCCCAACAACAAAAATAAAAATGAGAAAACACTTAAGCAAGGCACAAAGACAGACTTCCAGTTCAACAATAGCAAATTCTAAGGGAAATGAGGTGGAAAAATCTGACAATCAACCACAAGGACACCCTGAACTCAGAGCATAGGATGTAACAAAATAGATCAATCAGGCTCTAGAAAAAACAGTAATAATTTCTCAGATAACTACAGAGATGGTGAGCACAAGGAAAGTCATGATTAGAGACTCTAGAACATAAACTGACAAAAAAATAGATGAGCTCAGGACCACCATAGAAGCTATGAAGGCCCAGCATACAAAGGAAATGAAAGCCATGAATGCCCAACACAGGAAAGAAATGGAATCCATTAAACAGAGTCAAATAGATATCCAGGAGATGAGAAACACTATGGAAAGCATTCACAGCTAGATAAAGGAATATGAAGATATAACTTCACATAGAGAAGACAGAATTGCAGTCAGTGATGGTGAAAAGAGACATCTCTTAAAATCAGTAAGGGATAATAAGAAATTGATCCAACAACTCCTGGATGATGCAAAGAAGAATAACATAAGACTGACAGGAATCCATGAAGTAGCAGAAGAAAATACAAATGACTTTAAAAAGCTGTTCACCGATTTAATGACAGAAAACATCCCAAACAGAGGGGAAGAATTTGACATACAGATAAGTGAGGCATATAGGACTCTTAATTAGCATGATCCCAAAAAAAAAGCTAAAATTACACATATAATGCTCAAAATCCCAAAAACCCAACAGAAAAGCAAAATACTACAAGCAGTTAGAGAAAACAAACAAATCACACATAAAGGAAAGCCAATCAGAATCACAGCAGACTTTTCAACACAAACCCCCAAGTCAAGGAGAGCCTGGAGTAAGGCATTTCAAGTTCTAAGAGAAAACAACCTCCAACCTACTCTGATGTATCCTACAAAACTCTCTTCTAAAATGAATGAGGAAATAAGATACTTCCAGGACAAAGCACACCTGAGAAACTTCATGAACACCCAACCATTACTCCACACAATTCTAACTAGAAAAAGTCAATGAAGATCATAGCTCCATAGAGGCCCAATAGCAAAAATCAACTAGGCAAGTCAAGAAACTAAAGGGAGAAGGGGAAAAATTAAAAAGAATAAAAAAGGACAATAACATGACAATGATAAGTCAATACATAATAGTTATACCCATCAATGTTAATGACCTCAATTCACCATTCAAAAGAAACAGAATGGCAGAAGGGATTAAGAAGCAAAATCCAACAATATGTTGTATGCAAGAAACAAACCTAGTGCAAAAAGAAGCCCATAGACTGAAAGTGAAAGGATGGAAAACAGTTCTCCATGTGACAGGAGATCAGAAAAAAGCAGGGGTAGCTATCTTATTGGCAGACAAAGTAAATTTCAAACCAAAACTAATTAAGAGAGACAAAGAAGGTCAGTACATCCTTGTAAAGGGAACAATTCAAGAGCAAGAGATGACAATCATAAACATATATGCACCAAATATTAATGCCCCCAACTATATAAAACAAATATTAAGTAACATGAAAAACCAAATAAGCACTAATACAATTGTAGTGGGGGATCTAAATACCCAACTATCACAAATAGACAGATCATCTAGGCAAAAAATCAACAACAAATACTAGAACTGAACCAACCTCTTGAACATATGGACTTAATAGATGTCTATAGAGTATTGCACTCCACAAAATCAGAATATAGATACTTTTCAGCTGCACATGGGTCATTCTCCAAGATAGAAAACATACTAGCTCATAAACAGGTTTGAATAACTGCAAAGGAATCAAAATTATCCCCTGTATACTATCAGATCATAGTGCAATCAAGCTGGAGATCACTAGCATAAGAAACTGTAGGAACTTGAAAAACGCATGCAAATCGAAAGCACTCTCCTGAACAATCAATGGGTCACAGAGAAAATTAAAGAAGATATTAGACAGTTTTTACAAATAAATGATAATACCAATACAACATACAGGAATCTATGGGACAATGGAACCCAAAGAAAGTAGGTCTATGTAGAAAATTCATATCAGTGAAAGCCCACACTAGGGAAACAGATGAGCTCAAATAAACAACCTAATGATGAACTTTAGGCACCTAGGAGAAAAAAAAAAAAGAAAAGAAAAACCCAAAGCTCATATGAGGGAGGAAATTATAAAGATTAGAGGAGAAATGCAATGGAATGGAAACTAAGAGAATACTACAAAAAAAATCAATGAATCTAAGACTTGGCTTTTTGAAAGAATAAATAAAATTGATAAACCCTTAGCGAATCTTGTCAAAAAAAGGAAAGAAAAGGCTCAGATCCATGCAATCAGTAATGAAAAAGGTGAAGTCACAACAGATCCAGCATAAATCCCTAGGATCAGCAATACCTACTTCAATAATCTGTACTCTAATAAAATGAAAAGCACAGAATAAATGGACACATTTGTTGATACTTATAAATTATGAAAGTTGAATGAAGATCAAAAATTCTAAACACCCCAGATACAATCAGTGAAATTGAAACATAATTAAAAATTTATCAATGAAGAAAAGCCCAAGTCCTGATGGATTCACTGCTGAATTCTACAAGATTTTAGGAAGCACTATGGCCACTACTCTGAAACATTTCATTGAAATTGAAAGAGAAGCAATGCTTCCAAATTCATTCCTGGAAGAAAGTGTTACTCTGATTCCAAACGCGGGGGAAAACCCAACCAAAAAAAGAAACTACAGGCCAATCTCCTTAATAAACATAGTTGAAAAAATCCTCAATGAAATACTAGCAAACAGAATAAAGACGGTCATCAAGATCACACATCTTCACCAAGTCAGATTTATTGCAGGGATGCAAGGATGGTTCAACATACACAAATCAATGAATGTAATACACTATATAAACCGAATCAAGGAAAAAAAAAACATATGATCCTCTCAATAGATGCAGAAAAAGCACTTGGCAAAATTCAACACCCATTCATGACAAAAACTCTGCAGAAAATTGGAATAGATGGTCTTTATCTTAACTTGATAAAGGCTATCTATGGAAAACCAACAGCCAACATCATATTAAATGGCCAAAAACTGAAAACCTTCATGTTAAAATCAGGAACAAGACAAGAATGCTCACTATCACCACTCTTGTTCAATACAGTTCTGCAAATATTAACCACATCAATTAGAAAAGAGAAAGAAATAAAAGCAAAAAAGACAGGAAAGGAAGAAGGTAAACTGTCATTATTTGCTGACAATATGATACTCTACTTAGAAGACCTAAAAAACTCTGCCAAAAGGCTTCTAGACTTAATTGACACTTTCAATAGAGTAGCTGGATACAAGGTCAACACTAAAAATTCAATAGCCTTCTTGTACACAAATAACAGACTCACTGAAAGAAAAATTAGGGAAACAATTCCTTTCACAATAGCATCCAAAACAATGAAGTATCTAGGAATCAATCTAACAAAGGAAGCAAAAGACCTCTACAAAAGCTACAGTACTCTGAAAAAAAGAGATGGAAGAGGATATAAGAAAATGGAAAGATATCCCCTGCTCCTCAGTAGGCAAAATCAAAGTAGAGAAAATGGCCATACTAGCAAAACTGCTACACAGATTTGATCCAATCCCACTTGAAATTCCAACAGTATATTTCACAGAACAAGAGAAAACAATTCAAAAATTAATTTGGAACAGCGAAGACACCTAGAATACCAAAGCAAGTCTAGGCAACAGTGATATGGCAGTGGGTATCGTGATCCCCTACTTGAAACTATACTACAAAGCCACTGTTATAAAAACAGCATGACACTAGCAAGGAAAAAGACCTGAGGATCAATAGAATAGATCAGAAGATACAGAAACAACTCCAGATGTACTCATCTACCTCATCTTTGACACAGGAGCCAATCACCCTCACTGGAGGGAAGATAGCCTCTTTAATAGTGTTGTAAAAACTGGATCTCAACCTGCCAAAGATTAAAACTAGACCCTTGTCTCTCACTAAATTAAAATCCAAGTGGATTAGAGATCAAAATATTAAAAAAGAAACACTAAACTTGCTGGAAGATAGGTTAGGCAGAACTCTCAAAGACATTGGCATAGGAAAAGACTTTATGAATAAATCCTGAGTAACAAGGGAACTAGCACAAAGAACCAACAACTGAAATCTCATCTTATTAAAAATTTTCTGCACTGCAAAAGAGACCATCAACCGAAATGAGACAACCTACAATGTGGGAAAATATATTTACCAGCTGCTCCTCAGATAAAGGACTATTATCTAGAATATATAAAGAACTAAAAAAAAACAGGCCCCCTAAATAAAAAGACCTGATTCAAAAATGGGCATCTGAAATGAACAGACATTTCTCAGACAAACAAGTAAAAGCAGCAAGTAAATACATGAAAAAATGTTCCACATCACTGGTCATTTGAGAGATGCAGATGAAAACACAGAGAGATTCCACCTCACCCCAAAAAGAATGGCTGCTATCAAGAAATCAACCAATAGCAAATGTTGGCAGGGCTGTGGGGAGAAAGGAACCCTTCTCCATTGTTGGTGGGAGTGCAGACTGGTGCAATCATTGTGGAAATCAATATCGATATACCTCTGAGAACTAGGATTTTAGGTCCCATTTGACCCAGCTATCCTATGCTGAGTATCTTTCCCAAAGAATTAAAAGAATCATACCACAGTGACATATGTGCACCCATGTTTATAGCTATACAGTTTGTAATAGCTAAAACTTGGAAACAGCCCAACTGCCCATCAGTTGGAGACTGCACATAGAATATGTGGTTTTTCTATAAAATGTAGCACTACTCAGCCATAAAGCATGAGAAACTAGAGTCATTCATAGGAAAATGGGTGCACATTGAAGCCATGCTCTTAAGTGAAATAAATAAGACACACGTGTAAATACCAAAGAGTTTTTTTCTGGTGTGAAAAGCTAACAGTGTAAATGATATCCAAATTGTAAAACTTATAATGTGAAATAAGAAGAAAAGGGCTAAAGGTGTAGGGGAAGTTTGAAAGGTAGGGAAAAGGAAGTAAGTGAAAAGGAAAAACATGATAAAAGGGAAAAATGGAAACAAAGTCCTTGTAAATAGGGGAGGGTTGAGGGGTTGAAGGGAGGGCAGGTGTTTGGGAAAAAATGAGAACCAAGATCTGTCATGTAAAGGTACAAGATCCCAATGATGAATGTAGCTGTACTGCATACTTAAAAAGTACCAATAAACTCAATAGAAAAAGAATTAGAAACTAGAGACATATATAGCTAAGTGGATGCACATTGAGGCCATATCCTTGAGTGAAATAAATAGCACACACATTTGTAAATACCAAATAGTTTCTCTGCTGTGAGAACTGAAAGTGTAAATAAGGACTAAAAAGTATAATAGATAATGTGCATTAGGAAGAAAGGGGGAAAAGGGGAAGGGGAAGGGGGAGGGCAGGGGAAAGGAACGAAGGGAATGGAATTAATATGAGAAAATGGAAAAATGGAAACAAAGTCTTTGTAAATAGGTAGGTGTGGAGGGATTGAAGGGAGGGCGGGGGATGAGGAAAAAAACAAGAACCAAGATAGATTATGTAAAGGTACAAATTTCCAACATCATTATATTGTGTACCTAAAATGTACCAATAAAATTAAGAAAAAAATCATTCTATGAACAAGTATGTGGTCTCTTTTGGAAAATAACCTGTGTGCAGCCAAAAAGAATGTGTATTCTGATTTTGTGGGGTGGAGCACTCTGCAGACATCTGTTAAGTCCATTTGTTCAAAAGTTTGGTTGAGTTCTAGTTTACTTTTTGTATAGTTGATCTATTTGAGACTGTGGTATTGAGGTTTCCCACTATCACTGTATTACTGCTTATGTGACTTTTCATGTCTATTAATATCTGTTTTATATAGTAGGGTGCACTCATTTTGTGTGTATATATTTATGATTGTTATCTCTTCCTCTTGGATTGCTCCCTTTACAAGGATGTAGTGAGCTTATCTCTCTTAATTAGTCTTGTTTGAAATCCATTTTATCTGTGAATAGCCTAGCTACTGCATTTTCAGGTTCTGGTCACATGGAGAATCACTTTCCATCCTTTAAATCCATGAGTTTCTTTTTGAATTAAGTGTGTTTCCTATATGCAACATATTGTTGGACCTTGCTCCTTGACCCATTCTGCCAGTCTATTACTTTTGATTGGTTAATTGAGACCAATAACATTGGTGGTTATAACTGATATGTATTGATTTATCCTTGTCATGACCTTTTTCTGTTGTTGGGTCTCCCCCTTTAATTTCTTGTCTTGCCTGATGGATTCATTATGCTGGGCTCCCTGGGGTTGTGACCCTCACTGACTTTTCCTAGGATACTGTTTAAAATTTTTTGGAGTGTTGGTTTGCTATTCATGAAGTTCCTCAGGTGTTCTATTTCCTACATCAATCTGGTTGGAGGTTTTCTTTTAGGGCTTGAAATATTTCACTCTAGGATTTTTTCAACTTGAGGGTTTGCATTGAGAAGTCTGCTGTGATTCTGATGGACTTTCCTTTGTATGTGATTTGTTTCTTTTCTCTAACTGCTTGTAGTACTTTATTCTTCTGTTGGGATTTTGGAATCTTAACTAGTATAGGCCTAAGTGTAGATTTTTTTTTTTTATCATGGCTAGTTGAAGTCCTATATGCCTCAATTGCCTATGTGTCAAAATCTTTCCCCCTCCCTGGGAAGTTTTCTGCCATTACTTCTGTGAACAGGTTTTTTTGTTTTGTTTTTTTAATGTTGTCTGCACTCTCTCCTGTTTCTTCATTGACTCTGATCATTATGTTATTTTTCTTTGCATTATGTAGCAGCTGCTAGATTGATTTCTTGCAGTCCCTGGCCAATTTTAAGAAACCTGTCTTTTCTTGGTTCTTAGTTATTAGTCATGTCTCTCACTATGGACACAATCTCTGCTATTATCTGAGAAACTATTTCTGATTTCATTTTTTCTAGATCCTCTTTCCTTGCCAGTTCAGGGAGTCCAGGTGGTTGAGTTTCAGATTGTTCCATCTTGTTGCCCCTTGGGGTTTCCTTTGGTGATCTGGAAATCTGGTTTTGAGTCTTGTTTAGGTGTCTTCTCATTTCAACCAATGAAATCTGCTGCATTTTTACTGAGATGGCTCTTTACTCTCCCAGTGAGCTACAATTCTTAACAAGCCTCAGAGAGGCCTTCTCCCTGCTGCTCACCAGTGCACCAATTCCTGGGTTCAAAATTATGGGCTTCTGGATCCCTGCCCTGCATTGTTGTCTGGATAGGATTTTGACTGGGCCCTGCACGCACTTACCAATGGTATCTGGGCAGGCCCAAGGCTGGGAACTTCCTGCCTGTGCAGCTATTGTCCAGGCAGTTTTCTGGCTGCAGAAAATCTTTCTTATAAGTTTTTTTAATTTGATATTGCCCAAACAAAAGATGGTGGTGAGGGCTGACAATCTTTTCTTTTAAATGGTTTTGTGGAAACTGAATAGACTCATACAAAAGAATGAAATTATATCAAATGTAAAAATCAATTTAAAATAGATTAAAGACCTGAAACTATACAACTCCTAGAAGAAAATACAGTGGAAAAACTTCACAACATTGGTCTTCACAATGATTTCCTGGATATACTACTAAAAGCACAGGCAACAGATGCAAAAATAGATAAGATGGTTGATATCAAATCAAAAATCCTCTGTGCAATCAAGGAAACAATGTGGTTAAAAATAAAAGGCACCTAAAATGTGAGAAAATATTTGAAAGCCATATCTTTGGTAAGGGGGACAGAAGGAGCTCCGAAAACTCAATAACACAAAACGAACCTGATTTATAAATGGGCACATAATTTTAGTAGATGTTTTTCCAAAGAAGGTATATCAATGACCAACAGGTATATTAATCATCAGGCAAATATAAGTCAAAACCACAAGAGATATGAGAGGAAGGAGAGATTATGAGAAGGAGAAAAAGAGAAGAAAGTAAGTGTTAAGAAAAACGTGAGAAATTGTAAGTGAGTATTAATGAAGACATTATGGAAGTTCCTGAAAAAAAATCAAGTTTTAATTTTCATTTTAAAATGAAGATAACAATAAAGTGATCTAGCAATTCTACTTCTGGACATTTATCCAAAACAATTGAAAAGATGATCACAAAGAGATGGGTACACTATTATTTGTCTTAGAGCCTGTTGCAACTATTTAGATAGATAGATAGACAGATCCAGTTTGTCTGTCTATACCATAAGTCCTAAGAGTCCCTTTGCTGCAATCCCTAATACTAAATGCCCACTCTACTATCTATGGAAGTTAATGGAAGAGCTTTCTGCTCAGTTTCTCTACTAAGTACCCTTGTTAACTGTTCTGACTAGAAGATTATCCTCAATTAGGGTGATTTAGCTAAGACTCTGGAAATGTAGTAAATTCTCTGAGTCTCTTCTCCATGTCAGAATTTCATCTCCTGTTACAAATCTTTTATTGCAAAGAGATTGATCCCCTGGAATTATAAGGTCAGCTATATTGTTTGTTTGTTTGTTTGGTACTGGGAATCAAACTCAGGGCCTTGCACTTGTGAGGCAGGCATGGTGCCATGAGCTAAATCCCAGGCCCAGGTCAGCTATTATTTATTAAATGATCACTATGTGTGGAAAAACAATACTAAATTCATCTTATGATTATTATTACATTGAATGTGGGCACAATCATAAGATACACATATCAGTATAAATTTACTATATTCAGGAAATAGACACATCGAAAAATAAGCAATTTTCTCAAGCATTCATTAACAGAGCTACATACTACTGTTTTTCTGACACAGAATTCTTTTGTCCCACTTGGAAACCTACATGAAACCTCATTCAGTATGACATCCTTGAATAGTTATTATATGAAGATTATTACCAAAGTCATAATATCTTTTATAATGGGTGATGTACACATCCAGATAATTTCACAAGTACCAGCCCGTGCTACTAGCAAAGGGTCCCCAGCTCCACATCCTACTAATCTTTCCTTTCAGCTGTGCTGAAGGTCCTTTTCTAGGACCCCAATGACATCACTCCTAAGTTTAAAAAAAAACTTCAATTTTGCCTGGATCCATTTTCATTTCTCTTCCTTAAATGTTCTGGCTTAGAGACAAGAGAACAAGATTCTTCCACTAACTTACTATTACAGCCTTGGGCAAATCACTTAAACTTGTCAGGTCACAATTTCCTCATGCATAAATTTATGTATTAGACTGGACCCTTCAGCTATAAAGTTCTGTGATTTTAAGATCAAACATAAAATCCTGATAGGAGGATTGTAATAAAAACAGTGAAGAAGAAGGAAAATGGCCTGGTCTGGAAGATCTTTTCTTGTTTTACTATGAGAGTTTGGGGCTACTTTATAAAAGTTTACATACTCTTAGAGACATTTAAAATCAGGGCATTTTACAAGATAAGAAACAAGAAAGCCCTCACACACATGATATTTAAAATGTGGCTCCATGATCCACAGCACCTTCACCATGTATAAATAGAACATAGCATTTACAACCACTTACACTATAGTATATTTCTTTTGGCTGAGAAGTAATGTTCAGCTACATGAGTCTCTGAGAACACTGACTTTTTTCTTTATGTTGTTGAATAAAGTCATGCTGTTTTCTATAGACATAATAAGGTCCTCAGGCACTCAATCTAATTATCACTGTGTTTTTTGTAAATCATTATAATGGCACCTATTCATCAAACACCTACTATTGGGTCTAACTGCATGCTTGGCAATTTACATACATAATCTCATTCTCTCAACAAGCCTGAGAAACATGTGTAATTATCCAACTTTACTCATAAGAAAATCAATTCTCAGACAGTACATTAGCTTAGCTGAACAACTGTTAAATAAGAAACCAGGACAGAAACCCAAGACTGAAACTGCTCTGCCATTCTGCCCTGAAACAACTTAAATCAATCCACTATTTATATAACATTAATAAAATTTATTGAATCTTTACTATACAAAAACCCTCTTATGCTTCCAACCTACCTTATCAACAACTCACTAGTATTATATCCACTTTATAGGTGTGGACACTGAATCATACAGTTGAATAATTTGTCCAGGTTGCAATTAAAAAAGATCAATGCTAGCAAACCCTTACTTGCAGATTACCTTAAATCTCATACAAGTTTAAGATGTAGAAGTACTCATTTCTTCTCACAAATTAATATCTAGGATGATCTGATGAGACAACAGTTATACTTTCAAATAAATCATTTAATTCAGTTTTGCTTTCCACACACCTACTGATATATCAAACACATATGAAAAGAAATGATGTTTCAGGGTTATACATATTCAAGTACACCTGTCACCATCTCAAATGCTTCAGTTCTCTATATCTTACTTCCTTTTTTTGAAAACTAAATCAGCAAGTTTCTCTCCCTAAACCAGTGAAGCTGCTGCTGCTACTGCTGCTGCTGCTGATGATGATGATGATGATGATGATGACGATGATGATAAATCTTTCAGATGATTGCCTCAAGCTCAACTGTTTCTGCCATTCCATACTATCCTATCACAGCTGAGCATGGTTTAAATTTTAAGTATTAAAAACTAATTATGAAAAAAGATGTGATAAACTAACCACTTCAGGAGCCTAAAACTTGGGGTTTTTCTCTTATGAAAATAATTACAAATAGTCTATTCTCAACTCAAAGAAAGACACATACAAAATATTTTCAAAGAGCAGAAATAATATATGGCTGGCTGTAAAATGTTTTAAATATCGTAAAATTCATGATAAACCTTAATCCCAAATAAGCCCATTGATGTTGTAAATATATACTGTGTGTTGAAGTGTTTAAAATTTTTATACACAAAATCAAATTCTCCATTCCAACATTAATTTTCCATTACCTTTTTCAATAGTATCCTATGAAAACATTATACATATAGAAGATAGATACTTTACGATAGCAATACATTGGAGCCAGTGAGGTTTATGTCAGTGTTTCCATTTAAGCTATTTTCTTCAACACATTAATGACTGGACCATAAAAATATGATTAAGTGAAATCTGGCAAGTATGTACTTAGTAACATTTTTTTAAACTAAAATAAACTAAAAACAATGGCTGACCACTTGGAAGATTTTTTTAAAACTATTTTTAGGAATAAGTGATGTTAAGAAAAGTTATACAAAAGCTTTTGGCAGCTTGATTTATACATAGATTTTAGAAGTTTGTTGCCAAATTAATATTATAAATTTTCTATAAAATAGTCAGTGACTGTAAACAATTTGTTCTGTACCTTCTTATTGGATACAACACATATCAACAGTAATATTAATATTTTTCCACAGATACCAGTCTCAGTATATGGAGTCCTGGTATTCCCACAAGGTGGTGTGTCAGAGGGTAATAATGATTCCATTTGCAATTGCACTTCTGGTAACTGTTAAGAGTTGAGAATATGGGTCAGGACTCAGAAACACATGGGTTAAGGTGTCAGCTCTGCCAGTTGCTAGTTGCTATGACCCAGTATAGCTATTTAACCTGCCTGTGCCTCAGGGAACTCATTTTTAAACTGATAATAAAATAATATAGTAGTCATCTCATAGGCCCATTCATCCAAAAAGAAACTGAGTATCTGCCAGAGTAAACAATTATAAAGTCAACTTTTTGGAACTTGCTTTATTTATTTAAACATAATAAAAAGTTTCTTAAATCACAGAAATTTTTCAAAATGAAGAATCAGTGATTATATGTTTTAGGGAGGGTACTTGTTTTGACAACTAATTAATTCTCTATGATGGCAGAGATGAAGAATAGCAAATCATCTGAAATCATTTCATTTACTTTGTTATCATAAAACATCTTAGGTTAAGTATTATAAATTACCCAAGCTGCCTAAAACTCCTGCTATTATATTCAGCAAATATACACTGAGCACTTACTTTACTGCTGATAATGTGGAGCATGTTAGAGTACTTCCACAGCATGTGTGAGGGCCTGCCTTTAATAACCAGCAATACACACACACACACACACACACACACACACACACACACACAGGAAGAGAGAGAGAGAGAGAGAGAGAGAGAGAGAGAGAGGATGCCAAAAATAACATTAAATACAGATTTATTGGGACACACTAAAAGGGGTAACAATTGTATATTCAGGATTTTGATAAAAAGAGAAAATAATACATTGTAGATGGAAAACCTGCTGTGCCAATACACTATACCAGCGAGCCAGAAATATTTTTAATCGTAACGAAGGTTCAAAGATAGTGGTAAAATGAGGTGGACAAGAAGGTACAGGCTAAACTGAAAAGATTAAAAGAGTTTTCATACAGGATTCCATGTATGAAATGTTGAAATTTTTTCTAAAAGATGAAATAAAATAATACATAGAGTAAGCTTTAGCATAGTGCTTGCCTCTTATTAACCAATCAAAATATGCTAGAATCTAGTCAATAGTTGATTTACTAAAAATTGCATTACATCCTATTCAAAATACTAAGAAAACACTACCAATGTATGAACACAGAAGCACACAACAAATTTCTACCCAAGTTCCACTCTCACCACATTACACTTAATTTATACTACAGATTTGACAATGTTTTAAGGCTGTTTAAAAAGCATTTGAATACATTTTGTGTTCCACAAGCTTCCTGCAATCAAAAACAAGTGCAAACAGTTCCTTGGGCTACTTAGGCCTGGTCTTGATCTGGAGGCAAATGGCATAAGAAATATATTCAGGAAGTCCCATGGTAGCCCCCAGATCACCAAAGCATCATTGGTGCTTTAACAGCTAAAGGAAAGAGTTAAAACAAAATGAAGGACCCAAGACTAGAAGGTCAGAATTCCTCTCTGAAAACTGTTTAGAAGGACCTGCCACTGTCTGTGGATGAACCACAGCTCAGGATTAATACACAGTCCTTGGAGTGGTGACAAGTCTCAACTGACCTTCTTAGTGACTAGTCACGTCCCACAGTGATCTGATAAGTTCTTGACCTCATTAGTCAGGTCCCATTCTCCTAATGGCAAATTGTCACTGCAATTCTCATTTCCAGTAATCTTACACTTATTTCTAAATAATTGTAAATAGTTCTCTTTCACTAGACAGTAAGTTTAATGAAAGCAGTGGCCAGGCCTACTGTTTTGCTCACCAAGATGTCTCCAATGCCTGACACAAAGTAGGATATTAGTATATATTTTTGAAGTAATTTGAAGGAATAAAGGCAAAATAAATTAAGAGGCTCCTGGAGTTCAGGCCAATAATTCTTGCAAAATGCAGATTAAAAGGGATGCTGAGCTTGGATTCTATACAGTATTCAGAATCCTGGCCAGAATAAAGGGGTTGAGAGTTTCAATGGAGGCCTTTCAATGCAAATGCTTACAATGTAAGAGGTGAGGTATTGAGCCAGCAACAGATTTCTAAGAATGCAACAAGATGAAGATTCAGAAAACTGGATGAGACAGAAGTAAAAGGTAGAGACTAGAAAAAGAATAACTCTCAGAGGTGAAAAGAGTAGCTGCTGAAGCAATGTGAAGGGGACCAGAAGTCTCAAGAGTGGTTAAAAAGAAGCATTGTGGGCCAGGGATTTAGCTCAGTGGTTCTGCCTCCTGCCTTGCAAGCACAAGGACCAGAGTTTGATCCCCGGTACCAAAAAAAAAAAAAAAAAAAAAAAAACGTTT
>NW_022900929.1:12124089-12168685 GCF_012274545.1 Fukomys damarensis | reverse complement strand
GCCTGACTAGATGAGGGAAACTGCAGATACACAAATGTAGGAAGGTAAAGAAGGGGTTTCCATGAGAGAACTACACAAACAATGGCACAGGGTTGGAAAAGGAATGAGTGGATTGAAAAAACATAGAGGTCTGGTGAAATTAAATATTGGAAACAAACTTCAAAGACTCAATTGGAATCTTAATAGCATCCATGTTAAAGAAGCTGGGCTTTAATCAATCAACCTTAGAAGAGCCTTTGCAGGTTGTGAGCTGGAGAGAGAGCTGATAAAAGGTCTGTTTCCAGACTCAAGAGAGGACAGACCATCCAAATCATTGGTCCCACCTAATGATTTTTGGACTTTGTGATGGGTGAAATCAGCCAGTCAAAGCTGTACTTTAAATTTGAATATTTTCACTGATGAGTGACATGGTGTGATCCTCCTTCTAGATGTCAAGCAGCAGCAGTGAGCTGCAGCTCCCAGTGTTCCACATGATCATAAAAGGAAACAAACCATGCCTTGCAACATCATGTGTCCTTAAGCTGTTATGTCCCATAAACTAGGTGTACTACATGCATTTTTCACTTACATTTCCAAGTTACAGTTGGATGTAACTATCATAAATCAAAAAGCATCTATACAATTGAATGAAGAGAGAAGGTATGGATGATACAGTAATCTTAGTGAGAGAGAGAGAGAGAGAGAGAGAGAGAATTGTGACCATGGCAATCACAGAAACACAAAAAGTGAGACAGAAAGTCAATGCCCCTTATAATACTTAAAAACTTGTGCTGAAATATTCACATATACTCTGTCTTTAAAGCAACTCACATACTGTGACCTGACTCCTGCCCCTTTTAGACCATCATTTCCCATCAACAGTCAAATTTTCCCTGCAGATAGTAGAACACCCCATTATACAATCGCTACCTACTCATTTGCTTCCACAGAACACTCTTCCTCACAGACCAGAATCTCTTCTCCAGTTTCATTTGAAAACTCCTTCTATACTTTAAAATTTACATCAACATCTGATTTTCATAAATTTTTTCTCTAGTTTTCTTGCAGTCTGTGAACTTTCACAATCCTCTGAGATATCTCAGCTACTTTACCATACAACTAAGTACTGATCCTAATTTCTACTTTACCTCTTGAAACTCTAACCAGTCACAAGGAGAGGAAGTGGGATGCAAGAGTTAGGAGCACAGGCTCCTGTTTGTGCAATTTAGCTGCAACATAACAACCTGTGCCCTCACCTTCCTCAGCACAGTGAAGACAACATCCACTCACAGGACTTCTGCAAGGAGTGTAGGAGACAATAAATTCAAACTTCTTAGCACAACACCTGGCAGGGCAGGAGTACCACATCACAAAGCTTTTTTATTAATGACCTCTGTGATGCTGCTGACAGAACAGTGAAGGAGGTTATGGCCACCTGCCAGAGGTAATCACTAAGTCAATGACTAGGCCTTCCACCAGGATCTCCAGCCTTCCAGCCCTCTTGCCTCCATACTTCCTCAGTAGTGGTTCTGCACCGCGAATGCAGAAAGAGATAGCCAGCCTCTTAAATGAACTCTTCATTTCCTCTCATAGATACCAGACAAGAAGACATGTGGAAAGGGCTAACCAAAGTACAAATTGAACTGAGCATAGCTTTGTGGCCAGGAAATAAAATTTGAGAAAGCTTTTCACTGGATAAATTATAACTCTTCTCCTTTTCCTTCAAATTCAAGCCAAAATTGTTCTTCCTTTTTCAGAAATGAATCAAATGATTCATGAGAATAATGGGGATTCCATCTAGGCTCAGAGTTAGCTGGAAATGTACAGAAATGGATGTGGTTAATTAAGTTTTAAAAAATTGAATTCCTACTATCGAATCTCTCATTAACTAGTTATTGGCATCTTTGTCATCAGCCAAAGAAACTCAATCAATAGAGCCCACAAAGAACTATCCATTTACAATACATAAACATGAACTTAGCCTTTTGTTCTATCCAACAGGAACTTACTACCCCATAAATGAACATATTCTTTTATGATTCTACTACAACTCATTACAAAAAAAACCCTACTTAACATAATTTATGGAGATATTCTTCTATAAAATGGTAGATCATGCCATAATCATTTCCAAATATATTTACAGCACTCTATTACAGTCAGAGGAAAAGGAAAAGAGGTATCATTTCAGGATACTAACAAACGTTAAAATTCTGATTAGAAATGCATTTGAGTTTAAGGGTTCTGATGCTTCACAGGGCATTTACATTACTTTTCACTACTTTAGAATAAAGCTGCCCAACACTCAGAAGGTAGGGAAACCCTGAAAAAAATGATTTTCTTCATTTCAAGACCCTCTTGGTAACTGATGTATTATAGAGGAGAAGCTGTCACTATCTCAGACAACCTCCTCTTTCTGTGCTCTGCCTGCCTGTAGCCCTTGCAGCCCAGATGGCTGAATCCTCTATCCCTCCCTCTTGCCATGGTTAGTAGGAGTTAAACAAAAGGAATCTCACCCACGGTGGTTCATGCACAGTCTACCCAGTGACCTTTGCCTGACCAACACTTTGAGCTAGCAGAAACTCATTATTCTCCCAAAGACTTAGTATTGAGGAAAGGAGAGGTTTCTTCATTGAAATGTTAAACTCATAGCAAAATGTCTGCTATAAAGGTAAGTTGAGAACATGGCAGGAATACACGCAACCCAGGATAACAAAGGAAACAAAGTGATATCAAATATCTGGTAACAAAGCCAGATAGTGTATATGACAGCATTTAACCAGGTAGAAGCAGAGAAGATACTTTTCCTGAGGTTTCTCCCTCTCAATCCTTACAATAAATTGGGCAACTCTCTACTCCTTGCAATCAAACACAGTACTATCTGACATAATATCTACTGGATAATTAGAATAGTTTTTCATAAGTAAGGAAATGAACTACACGGAAATGTAAAATATAATGATCTAAACATAAAGAGGATTATTTTGTTTAATCAAAAGATATATAAAGTTTAGGGGTATATTTACAAAAAAAATAGGCATTGGTTTTAATCAGTTGACATAAAATGAAGCTTAAGGTTCATATGAAATGGATAATACCTAGTGATATGTATTTATTTTCTATGCTATGCAATAAATTACCACAAATTTGGAAGCTTAAAAAATACCCACTTATTATTTCACAATTTGTATGCACCAAATTTCTAGGAATACTTCTCTGAGTATATCACATGATCACCAGAGTGACTCTGACATCACCTTTGCTATATTCTACTGGCCAAAAGCAAGTCCTAAATTCCAATATCCTTCAAGAGGAACTATACAAGTGATGAACAATTAAAGATCATCTCATCATTTTATCACATCAGACAACATCACTGCATATCACATTTCTCTCTGTTTCAGGAATAAGCTAATAAAAATATCTCCCTTGGAAATTTCTGTAGAAATATTGCCTACCAAAAATATTAGTTCAAAACACAGTCACCCACCTACACCCTCACTTATCAAATACATATTACCAAACTGCAAAAACATTCTTATGGATCAACATTTATAAAGGTAACAAAAATAATTTAAAGAAAAATATCCCATAATTCTAAGGCAAAATAATTTATATTTTAAGATGACAGGTGATACAAAAGAAGGAAGGAAGGAAGAACTAATAGGCTGATTGATGTAGGTGATAGCACAGAGACAAACAAGATAGGCCTTTCCCAGTGAACGTAAAGTTTCAATAAAATTTAACTGTCTACTTAGTCCATGAAGTTGACACATCATAATTTAAAGCACCATTCTCCTACTAGATATTAAATTTGTATTAGTTGTTATTTTTAAAAGCTATAGAAAAATTTGCAAAGGTGGAACTGAAGTCAAAATTTATATACAAAATATATAATTACTTACTTGTTTCTTAAAGGCCTTGCCTAGCAGTTTTCCAAAAGTAGATTGACTATTTTTATAGGCTAAGTAATGCAAAGGTGTTTAATAGCATTATAACTTAAGGTATTATTGGGGATTTTTTGCAGTTAAATTGATAGAGAAAACTTTTATAAATAATCTAAAAACCCACAAAATGTCAGGAAAATATAAAATGACTTTTGCTGTCTCTAACAGCAATCTGCATTGTTTAGTTCAGAATTAACAGACACTAAAGACACTGACCATGAAATGGGACATCTGGCCTCATCCATAACCTTGAACACCCCCTTCCTGCGCACTAGAATAGATAACTAGACAAATCTTAAGGTAAACTCCCTAAATACAAGGAATTGTTATGTCTGGGTTAAAGTTAACTGTCTTGTTACTGTAATCTGTACATGGATAACATAAACTAAAAATATAAAATGTAACCACCTGAATGAGATCATAACTGTAAAACTTATAAAAGAAGAAACTGCAACCCAATATGAGGTCGATCACTGGCCCTGCCTTTTTAAATGCGATCAACCCTTTGCTGGCCAAATTTAAAAAAAAATTTTGGGGGGGGGGGTGAGACAGGATCTCACTATGTAGTTGAGACAGACCTGGAACTCACTATGTAGCCCAGGCTGGTCTCGAACTAACAATGATCCTACTGCCTCAGCCTCCCGAGTGCTGGGATTACAGGTGTGTGCCACCATGCCCAGCCAAAATTTTTATTTTACTTCCATTCAGCTCGTCTCTGTGTACACGTCACTTGCCAATTCCTTGCACAACATTAGTGCATTGGCCAGGAAAAAAAGGGTTAACTGACATGGCCCATGCTGGGCTTCAACCCAATCCCACCAAAGGGAGCGGCCAACCACCCCCTCAGAAGCAAAGAGGCGCTCCCCTGAGATTTCCTGGGTTCCATTTCTAGAACTCACAGGCCAGCTTACTGGCAGCAGATTGTTTGAACCCAGAACAGAGACAGCCAAAAAAAGGCTAGTGAGTAAAATCATCCATCTAAAGGGTGAGATTCCCTGGGCAACCCCTGGTTGTTTTGCTTTTGGTTTTGTTCTTAATTGAACATTTGGGCAGATTACAGATTGGAGGCCTGATTACCCACTCTTCTCTGCTGTTTGTGAGGATTTATATCCTCAATTTGGGCAAAATACAGAGCGCAGGCCTAATCACCCCATACTATTTGCCACTTGTGAAGGTTTTGATTGTCCTCAATTTGTTATTGTGCTTGTATTGTGCTTTGTAAGGGGCCCCAGCGAGGAAATGTGTTATCTTCTTGTATGATTGTGTATGTGAAAGAGAGTTGGTTAAGAGAGTGATTAAAAAAGCAACAAAAGCCATCGGTACCCTAGTCTGTGCACCAAGACAAAGGGAGGAGGCACTTGCACTTAAAGAGCCCTCCCCTTGTAGCAGAACTTGTGTGTGGGTGTCTAATATGAGCAAAAAAAAGTTATCTCCCTCTGTCTTTAACTGAGACTTTCTTGAGTGGTTACTGCATAGCCAGCATAGCGTACCCCATTTTTTATGAAGCTGCTCTCATCCATGAACAGGACAAAATCAGCATCAGGCAGTGGGGTTTTTTGCGGATCTAGCTGACTCAAGAACAACTCGTCAGTGACACTGAGGCAGTTGCGGTCAGGAGGGCCAGGTTCTGAGGGCAAAAAGGTGGCAGGATTCAAGCTTTTAACTGGAACAAATTGTAGGTGAGGAGTTTCATAAATGAGGGCCCAATACTGTGTGACTCTATTATTCAAAAGCCACTGATGTCCTTTATTATTTCTAGAAAGTCATGGAAAACCTGAACAGTCAATTTTTGTCTTAGAGCTAACTTGTCAGCTTTTTTAATTAGAATAACTGCAGCTGCCAGCTTGTAAGCAAGGGGGCCATCTCTTTAAATGACTCTTTGCTTTTTCACAGAAAATATTATATTTTGAAAATGACCATTATAAACATATTACAATAACATTTCATATGTTTTTAGATTATTTATAAAAGTTTTCTCTATCATTTTTCTTTGTTTTGGGGGTAAATCCTTTCCCCTCATTGAAGTTATATTAATTATATCTAACAGGTAGCTAAGTAAGGGGTACATAGTAAGCTTTACTGGCTCTAACGTCAGGTCACTCATGATGCCAGTTGCCTGATAAGTCATCATGACTGCCTTTTTAAATGCGATTGACCCTTTGCTGGCAAAATAAACTTTTTATTTTACTTCCATTCAGCTCATCTCTATCTGCATGTCACTTGCCAATTTCTTTCACAACAAAAATCACAAGATAGTGACTTTTGTTTTAAGTTACCTTACTTTAACTATAGTAAAGCTGAAACAAACTATCTAAATTTATGTATACCATGCAGTTATTAATGGAAAGTGTGTTCCTTGATTGATGTTTTACCTTTAAATTAATAGACGCTCACTATATTGTGTAGATTATGACTAATTGTAAATAATTTTACCTAGCCTCATCTCTTTCTTAAAGACATAGTGTCCTGAAATATTTTATGATTCAATATCTCAACTGTTAATACCTTTGTTTCTGATTTCTATAAATGTTTCAAGTTTTAATAAGTAAAAAAGCTCCAAAGATAAAAAAACATTATTATGTATTTTGCTGAAGAAAAGAACTTATTTGCTTTTTTCATTTAAATCATCAATCTATATTAATTTCTATTTTGTCATTATTTCATTATCTGATTATTCATACTAACATACCATTTTTGCAGCATTTATCATACTTCACTTATGGTTCTGCTTCTCCTTCCCATCTCCAACACTGTTAGTTCTTTTGGGACAAGAATTGTGCCTTATCTGCCATACCTAATTCCTAAAGGCTTTTGTCCAATGATAGTAATCACTCTGTAAATTCACTGAATTGAATTAAGTAAATAAAAATTTGACGTTAAAGAATTTGCAAATATATCCCAAAACGTAATACTGAAAAGTAAGTATTATTAAAAAAAAAGAAAGAAAGAAAAGTATTATTGATGCCCTTTCCTTCCACATCCTGTTCAATCACTTCTCTGAGGTAGAAAGATAACCAGAATACTGGTCAGCCATAAAATTTTACTGTTAAATAAAAAATAAGCTTTGAACAAGTAAATAAGCAAACTATGTCACTGGAAGGAAAGAATGATGCCAAAATATTCTAAACATAAATATTCCAAAAACTATATCATTTGAAAACAATTGAGAATCACAATCACTTTGAATCAGATTTAAATGATGTTAATATTCACTTGGAAGAATAAATTTTGCAGAAAAGAAAATTATGGAAACAGTAAGCTAAGGACCTTTTTATCTAGGAAACTGATTATAACACATCTTAATCAAAAAATAAATAAAACCTTTCCTTCCATCCTGTTCAATCACTTCTCTGAGGTAGAAAGATAACCAGAATACTGGTCAGCCATAAAATTTTACTGTTAAATAAAAAATAAGCTTTGAACAAGTAAATAAGCAAACTATGTCACTGGAAGGAAAGAATGATGCCAAAATATTCTAAACATAAATATTCCAAAAACTATATCATTTGAAAACAATTGAGAATCACAATCACTTTGAATCAGATTTAAATGATGTTAATATTCACTTGGAAGAATAAATTTTGCAGAAAAGAAAATTATGGAAACAGTAAGCTAAGGACCTTTTTATCTAGGAAACTGATTATAACACATCTTAATCAAAAAATAAATAAACAAATAGTACAGTGGAATGAGAGTCCCTAGTAGCAGTTTTCAACATATACAAGAACTTAATATATAACTTGTAGAATTTTATTTTAATATGGAAAGAGCATTTATTCAAAACACTATCAAAACCAGCTATCCATCTTTAAGCAAACTAAGTCATTATTTTACATAATACAAAGAAGCATTCCCCATGGAGTGAAGATAATACAAATGACACATCCAATAAATGCAGTCTAATTCAATAAAAGTCAAAGAATTAAATATTAAAATAGCATTTCTGTTATATTTTTACCATTAGCTTGGCCAAAAAAAAAAATAGAGGTGAAAATGCCCAATATTAGGGAAAACTAGAGGTAGCATAAAGGCAATTTCACATATTATGGGTAAAACATGAATTGCTACTCTTATTTAGAAACAATCTAATTATTATTCCTTCAAACCCTTAGTTATAATAGCCTCACTCTTAATTGTCTATGTTGTGAAAAACACTAAACCAGCTGCAATAGAGGTTGGTTAGAACTCCTGAAGACATTGGCATAGGAAGATTTTTTGAACAAAACTTCAGTCACACATAAACTAGCACAAAGCATCAACAAGTGGGATCTCATTAAAAAGCTTCTGTACAGAAAGAGAAACCACCAGAGTGAAGAGACAATCCATAATGTGGGAAAATTTTTCACCAGCTGTTCCTCAGACAAAGGTCTACTACCTAGAATATATGAAGAACTTTTGAAAAATCAGATCTCCCAAATTTAAAGACCCAATCCAAAAATGGGCATCTGAAATGAATAGAGATTTCTCAGATGAAGAAGCAGAATCAGCAAGTAAACATAAAAAAAATGTTCAATATCACTGGTCATTTGAGAGATGCAGATAAAAACAACACTGAGATTACACCTCATTCCAGAAAGAATGGCTGCTATCAAGAATCAACAAATGCTGGCAGGGCTGTGGAGAAAAAGTAACCCTTGTCCACTGTTGGGAGTGTAGACTGGTGTGACAACTGTGGAAACTGTTGTGGAAATTCCTCAAAAAAAATAGGATTAAAGCTTTGATTTGACCCAGCTATTCCCCTGCTGGCTATCTTGCCAAAAGAATTAAAAGAATCTTACCACAGCGATGTATGTGTACCCATGTTTATAATACCAGAGGTTGCTAAATCTTGGAAATGTCCATCAACTGGTGACTGGATAAAGAAGATGTGGGTTTTTTAAATATAAAATGGATTACTGCTTATCCATAAAGAATGATAAACTAGAGACATTAATAGCTACATGGATGCTCATTGAGGCCATACTCTTAATTGAAATAAATAGGACACACATGTGAATACCAAATAGTTTCTCTAGTATGAGAAGCTGCAAGAATAAATGAAGACCAAAATGTATAATAGATAAAGTAAAATAGGAAGAAAAAGTCCAAAAGGAAGGGGAGTGTGAGGGAGGGAAAAATATGAGAAAAGAAATAAAAAAAGAAAACAAGATTCTGTAAATAAGGAGGGGTGGACAGGTAGAAGGAAAGGAAGGCAAATGAGGAAAAAGCAAGAACCTAGATATATCATGTACAGGTACAAATTATCAATGATGAATGTGATCATAATGTATACCTAAAATGTTCCAACAAAGCTAATGGGGGGAAAAGTCTATGTTGTGAATAGAATAGCTATATTTTAGTCAAATATAAGAGGTATTTATTACAAATTTGTTAAAATGGAAAAATAAGAATAATATACTGTCCATCAATAGGGGAACAAATCCTGTTATATACAAACCATAAACCAGTACACAGCCATTAAAAAGAATGAGGTCTTAGAAAGAGAGGTTCCTAAGATGTACTGGAGAAGTATTATTACCTTTAATTTACTTTACATTTACTGGTATAATAAATAAAATTTAATTAATTGCTTATATTTACACTTATTTGATTACAAATAATATTGAAAGACTATTTCATGTTCTTATTAGCCATTCATATTTTCTTTATTATGAATCATCCCTTAATGTTGCTTTTTATGAATCTATTAGGATTATTAGACTAACCTTATTAATTTGAAAAAAATAATTATATGTAAGAACTCTGACCATCAACTCATGTTACAAATAGTTTTATATATTACATAATACCGTGTATGTATATATATACACAATGAACATTTTTAAAATAGTTAACCGTATCAGTAATTTAGTTTGTCCTCATATTAGACTTAATACATAAATGTTTTCCCCATTTTCTTCAAGTACTTGTAAAGTTTTATTTTTGTACATGTAAATCTTTAACCCATCTGGAGCTTATTTTGGTAGATGAAGTGAATTAGGAATCTGACTTTCCCCACGAAGTAGAGCTTTGCCTGAAACAGCAGGCAGGCACTCCAGGAAGGAGGCCAGATAGCCAAGCAGTATTCTTGAGGGAAAGCCAGAGAGAAATGAAACTAGCTATGGAAAACTGGCCCATGGAACAGCAGCTGTCCATGTATAGACAATAAACCAAGCCGAGGGGAAATTTCCCTGCTTGGATGTTCCATGTCAACCTTTTCCATGTTGCTGGATCACTAATGAAAATTTATTCTATCTCACTATTCAACTTTGGCTCTGAAGGAGGGGTCCTAATACCACAGAAGAGAATGTTGACAATACTCAAGAATAATCCATCCACGGTAATTTTTTGGCAAATATCAGGTAAAAAAATATTTTTCACTTCAAAATGAATAAATATAAAAAGATGAACTCATATCCAGATATTATGCACTAGAAAAGAAAATAAATTCAATATGTATGAGGTAAAAGTGTGTACTTTAGCACAATATGGCTAAAACATAAGTTTTAGAAAGCATTTATTTGTGCTCTCACTTAAATTGTCTTTTAAAAATAACACTCTGGACTCTCTAAAGAAAGAAAGATGAGCTAACAAAACAACAACAACAACAACAAAAAGCCACAGGAAATTAATAGATCTGGTAAAAGAAAGTAAAGAATCTAAAATAAATTACAAGAATCTAAAACTGCATTAAAACTTCTAAAGGTCAGAATCTGTACCACAGAGCTCATACAAACCCAGATGAGATTAAAGAAGAAAAGAACAAATATATTTAAATGGAAAAACAACAAAAATTATGAAAAAAATATAAAATGGCAATTCAGCATATAAATAATGAATTAGAACCTAAACACAAGACAAATTTTCCTTTAAAGTAGAATTGTGGTTGGTTTTGTTCATTTCCTCTTCAAAGGAGGAAAAATGGAAAAAAATCAGCTAGTTTTACAAACTGTAACAAAAAACTGTAAACAATTTTGTCTTGGGCAACACATTTTGGCCACTAAGAAATTTTAGTTCTTAGTCAAACTATGTCTTCCTAATAAGTTAAGTAAATGCACCCATAGGAGTAAGCAGTCTATTTCTAAGCCACATTACAGAGCAAATAAACCAGTGAGAGAATGTGGCTTCTTCTGTAATAAACACAAGGACTCTGGATAATCAGCAGCCTCTAATCTGATGGACAAGGCGGTATGGGTTGCGAACACTACAAAAGGAATGATAGTCGTGGCATCCTAGGACTTTTGCCTGAGAGCAAGAAGTTATTTACACCATATTTGCCATCAATAACATTCCACCAGAGGAAGAATAGGTGAACAGTGAATAGAATTAAGAAAAATGGATAGGAGGCCATCCACTCGCAAGCTGGAGGTCCCAAGCTCAATCCCAAAAAAAAGAAAAAGAAAATAAAAGTGAATGAGATTTGAGCAAAGGAGCTGTAAAGAATTTCCTGCCACTTTTTTATCCACAACAATCAATAAAATGGCCATTTTTCTTTCTTTCGATGAATGACTCATTGGTTTATATTATTGGATTAGAGAGAAGTGAGATGAATCACTTTGCCTGGTCTATATTGTTTTAGTCTCATCAGAATTTTTCTATCACAAACAAAATTACTAAGCAGAATAAAAATCTAAACTGATGTCCAGAAAGCTCCAAAGTAATTACATCTTCACAAATTCTTATTAATATTTTTCAAATATAAGAAAATGGTTCGAAATGTGATTTAAAACAAAAAAAGGCAAATTAGCCTAGATTACTTCCTCACAACATTAAAGATAGAATAAAAAATTTTAATGGGGAAAAATGGCTTCTCACAAATACTATATCCAGGTAAATTTTCATTCACTTGTACAGACAATGAAAAAACAGTATCAGTTTTTATAATGGTTATAAAATGTGTCACCCATGAATGCTGGAGCAAAAAAAAGAGCTTAGAATCATACTCCACGTACTGAGAGCAAAGGTAAGAAAAAGATACATGAGTATGCAAGTTGTCTAGGAAAAGAATGGGAAAAAATATTGTATTCCATTCTGAGATTCTATTAAATTTCAAAATTATACCCAAAAGCTGCTAAAATATAAAATAAGATAAAAGGTATAGTAATTATTGAAAGAAAAGACATATGATGCAATAATCACCTAAGTAGTAAAGGAGATTACAAGGTAAAAAAATAAAAAATGTCAGCAGAAATCTAAAAGCTAGAGGGCAAAAAAATAAACTTTTACCAGAAATAAATTCCTTCAATTCATATAAGGGAGAAAATCATATATTTTGATTCTTAAAATGGGTAATTAGAAAAATACATTTTCAAGTAACTTTTAACAAAAAAAAAAATCTTTAGGTAAAAATTAGCATATGTAGATCCTTCAAGTTACTAGAAGAAACAACAAAAAAGAATTCAGCACATTTTAAAAGACATAAAATAAGTAACAGGAATGATTTTTTATCAATTCAAGTCACATGTCAGAAATACAAACAAATATCAGTAATATACAGTGAGTATTCAAATAAAAGCAATATATTAATAAAAGGCATATCTAAATAAACAATGATTCCAAAAGTGTAAAATAGAATGAGGCTGGGGATTTAGTTCAGTGGCACCTCATCTGCCTCACAACTTCAAGGTCCTGAGTTAGATCCCCAGTACAAAATATAAAAATGAAAATAAAATAAAATAACCATGATAGCAAATACTAATATCATATTATTGTGATTTAGGTACTATCATAAAACTAAGGCACTGCCAGGGAAAGGGAGGACTTGGTGAAAAAGTATAGTGGGGAAAAAGTAAAACAAGTGTTCTACAAAGTTACCTTCCATCTAGCAATTCATTTTTATTCTCAAAACACTCCCATTTTATAGATGATAAAACCAAAGCATACAGAATATAAGCAACTTGCTTAATGACACACAGTTCAGAAGTGGTAGAGTGAGGATCAAACCCAGGCAGTCTAGTTCCATGGTACATGGTTTTAATCACAACACTGCCTCTAAGACATGAGCAATATACTCTTAAGCCTTGCAAATCTATGTCTCTCTGTTGCCTTTACTGTACAAAAAAACGAATGTCATATGAATAAATAAACTGTATGATTCAAGACAAACAATATTAAATTGGATTTAAAAAAATAACTAAAAATAACTGAGATTGGATGCTCAAGGCATCTGAATTAGAACTAACTAGAAACAACAAAGGGTTTTGGTGACGTGGCCTGTTGTTATAAGCAATATTATAATATAAAGCCACCTTACTTATATAACACATATATATTACATGCTTATATTACACAGTGGAAAAGATCCAGCCCACTACAGCCCAAAAACATGTAAAAACTCTAGGAACAAAAAAGGATATGACCTATATGAAGAAAGCTATAAAATTTAGCCCAGAAGCATACTACTAGAGCCATGACTAGAGCCATGTTCCCACATGGGAAGACTCAAATATGGATAAAAGCTGCTTCTATCCAAATTAATTTTTACATTTAGAGCAATGTCACTCAAAATCTGAAAGGATGCCTTTCACTTGACATTTTAACTTAAAACCTTCTCTGAAAGTATACACGGAAAATAATAGAGAAGAAAATAGAGAACAAGAATGTAGAGAGTGTTTAAAAATAAATGTCTAAACTTGCCATAAAACTGAAATAATGATGAGTTGAAATGAAGCAATAAGAAATTATGTAATAGAACATGAAATCCAGAATCATGTGAACCTATGTGCTTGCATTCAGAAAATAAGTTCAGGGGCAAACCACTTTCTGGTCCCCCTTCTGTCTTCTTAGACAGAAGCTTTCTATCCCTCAATAAATTTTTCCTACACTTAACATCTAACCTAGAATTCATTCTTTGATTTTAGAGAATATGAACTCACATTTCAGATATCTAGCAGGTTTGGGAGTTACATCTCTTCTCCCTATATCATTTTGGAGGTCTTCCACCAAGATTACTGGTTGGAGGTAAGAGTTTTCTTTCATAGATTCTAACTTCGGTCTATTTGCTTCATAGTTTGTAACTTGTTTCAGAGGCTCTTATTTCTATCATAGACTCCAGCTTTTGTTTCATAAATTCTAGTCTTTCTTTCAGCTTTTGTTTCAAAAGGGTCTTAATTTAAAGTTGTGTGTTTTAAATGTTTGCAAATTTCTTGTTTTTCTTATGCACTGTGTTTTGTTAAAATTATGTTTTATTCTTGTTTTGTATGTGTTGCGTTTCCACATAATTGCTTTAAACTGCTGTAAAATGGGAGTCTTATCAAATCATCTCAGATAAAGATGGTTCAGGCTTTTATCTGTCCCTTTCAGAATCAAAAACAAATACTGGTTACTCTGCCAGCTAGTAAGTGCATGTAAGGCAGCTGCCACTCTCAAAAGCAGAGGACAGATTTCTCCAATTGCCCTCTGGTGAATCCCCATTCTCATTGATGCTGATGGTGGGTGGAACATGGACCAGATAGGCCACAGCGTTCCTTTCAAAGATAGATCTCTGATTACATGGAACTAAGGTGACAACTGAGAGGTCATGCCCCCAAAAGTCCTTCAGAAGAAACTAGCTCCCAATAGCCCATCCAGGTAATCAGCAGAAAATCTTCACATCTTTTCCTATCTGGATTCCCCTGTGATGTGAAAGGGGAACTCTGTCAGTGATTATCAAGTATCCTTTGTCTCAGAGTAATCTCAAACGATGCCATCAGAGCCCTTTCTTAAGCCTCTGTTAAGATTTGAGCTACAGACCAGCATCCAGTGGAAGGTGGAAGGCAGAGGTCTGGGAGAGCTGCTCAGAGATCCCGGACAGCCACTCAGAGATCCTGTTCTCACTTTGGAGTGCCTGGGGACAACCGATGAAGATTACCTTCCACATGGGTGCCACTGCAACACCCCCACACACACTCTCTCAGGCCTCCTGATTGTGCCAGTCCTTGGATCCACTCTGCAGAGGCACAGGTGGTCAAAAAGGGCATTTTTCTGAGCTCCAGACTTTGAATATCTTCAAACAAAGGTCAGAGGGAACCTGTAGTAGAACATTGTGGAGTTCAACCCTACAGGAGGTCAGGCAGCTCAGCTTGAGCCTTGCAGCCTGAAATCAGTTTGAATCTCAGGGATATGCCATCAGCTAACTGAGTACAAAGGACATGGCTGCACACATTGTATATTATGACAGCAGTGACATAGTCTGAAAGAGGCCCTTCAAATACTTTCTCTTCTTTCTTTTCCTCATTCCACTCTGCAAATTCTTTCTTTTTTCAGTCCTCTTTTTCCAACTGACTCTTGCTACCCCATATTATTCATCTCACTTTCTGTTCCTGTACCTGCCCTAACTTGAATTTCTTCTTTTATCATTTTTTATTCTTTGTGTATGTTCTATTCTTCTCTCATTTTCCTTCACTCAAGGGTCAATAGTTTCAAGGGAAAGTGAGCTCCTACTACAGTTAAGTTGTTATATTCTTGCTCTTATTCTTGACTTCAACAGTTTCCTAAAGATTGTATGGTCATCCTATGTCCTCTGGCTTCACTTAAAACCTTCTCCAATTTTTAACTTATCAACTTGTCTCATCCTAACTCTGTCTAACTCCCAATCCTAAATGGTAAAGATGCTATATTGAAGAGTTGATTCACTGCAAACATATTTTGGGCTACTCCTTGATTTTAATTTAATTCACATGGTTTAAAGGTGATAGATTAATGACTACCACAAATGATCAATTTGTAAGTTGTGCTGGATCCTATTGTGTTGCTGATTGCCTCAATTTTGCAAAAGGGTTGTGACTGATTTAATGAGCTGCATTCACCGATATTATGAAAATGAGAATGTCTATGAGTCATTAGAGACTCAAGAGCTAAAGCACAACTATATCAGGAAGATTTAATTAATAAACCAGGAATTAAACCAAGGAGAACCCAACAACAAAAATAAAAATGAGAAAATACTTAAGCAAGGCACAAAGAGATACTTCCAGTTCACCAATGACAAATTCTAGAGGAAATGAGGTAGAAAAGTATGCAATCAACAACAAGGACACCCTGAACTCATAGCATAGGAAGTAACAAAACAGATCAATCAGGCTCTGGTAAAATTCAAAACCGAAATAATTTCTGAGATAACTACAAAGATGGAGAGCACAATAAGTCATGATTAGAGACTCTAGAACAGACACTGATAAAAATAGATGAGCTGAAGACCACCATAGAAGCCATGAAGGCTGAGCAAAACAAACAAATGGAAATAATGATGGCCCAACATAGGAAAGAAATGGAATCCATGAAACAGATTCAAATGAATATTCAGGAGATTAAAAACTCCATTGAAAGTTTTTGCAGCAGGATAAATAAATGTGAAGATAGAATTTCAGATATAGAAGATAGGACTGCAGTCAGTGATCATGAAAAGAAAAGTCTCAAAGTCAGTAAGGGATCATGAGAAAACGATCCAACAACTCCTAGATGATGCAAAGAAAAATAACATAAAACTGATAGGAATCCATGAAGTAGCAGGAGAAAATATAAATGACTTAAAAAAAACTGTTCACAGAATTAATGACAGAAAACTTCCCAAACAGAGGGAAAGAATTTGACATACAGATAAGTGAGGCATATAGGACTCCAACTAGCTATGATCAAAAAAAATCTACACCTAGACATATAATAATCAAGCTCCCAGAAACCCAAAAAAAGAAAAAAATACTACAAGCAGTAAGGGAAAAGAAACAAATCACATACAAAGGAAAGCCCATCAGAATCACAGCAGACTTTTCAACACAAACCCTCAGGTCAAGGAGAGCTTGAAGTGAGGTATTTCAAGTCCTAAAAGAAAACAACCTCCAACCTAGGCTGATGTATCGTGCAAGACTCGCTTTCAAAATGGATAGGGATATTAGATACTTACATGACAAAGAACACTTAAGAAACTTCATGAATACTAACCCAACTCTACAATGAATTCTAAACAATATCCCAGAAAAAGACAATGAAGATCATAGCACCATGAGACCCAACACAGCAAATCAAACAGGCAAGGCAAGAAACTAAATGGGCAGGGGGAAAAATTAAAAAGACTCAACAAAAGCACAATAATATGACAATAACAAGTCAGTACATATCAGTTATAACCATCAATGTCAATGGCCTCAATTCACTAACCAAGAGAAATAGACTGGCAGAATGGATTAAGAAGCAAAATCCAACAATATTTTGTATACAAGAAACACACCTAGTGCAAAAAGAAGCCCATAGAATGAAAGTGAAAGGATGGAAAACAGTTCTCCATGTGACAGTAGACCAGAAAAAAGCAGGAGTAGCTATCTTGTTTGCAGACAAAGTAAATTTCAAACCAAAACTAATTAAGAGAGACAAAGAAGGCCACTACACCCTTGTAAAGGGAACAGTTCAAGAGCAAGAGATGACAATCATAAACATATATGCACCAAATATTAATGCCCCCAACTATATAAAACAAATATTAAGTAACATGAAAAACCAAATAAGCACTAATACAATTGTAGTGGGGGATCTAAATACCCAACTATCACAAATAGACAGATCATCTAGGCAAAAAATCAACAACAAATACTAGAACTGAACCAACCTTTTGAACATATGGACTTAATAGACGTCTATAGAGTATTGCACACCACAAAATCAGAATATAGATACTTTTCAGCTGCACATGGGTCATTCTCCAAGATAGACCACATACTAGCTCATAAACAGGTTTGAATAACTGTAAAGGAATCAAAGTTACCCCCTGTATATTATCAGATCCTAGTGCAATCAAGCTGGAGATCACTAACATAAGAAACTGTAGGAACTTGACAAACACATGCAAATCTAAAGCACTCTCCTGAACAACCAATGGGTCACAGAGAAAATTAAACAAGAAATTAGACAGTTTTTACAAATAAATGATAATGCCAATAAAACATACAGGAATCTATGGGACACAATGAAAGCAGTTCTACATGGAAAATTAATGACAATGAATGCCCACACTAGGAAAACAGAGCAAGCTCAAATAAACAACCCCATGATGAATCTAAGACTCCTAGAAAAAGAAGAGCAAGAAAAACCTAAAGCTCATACAAGAGAGGAAATTATACAGATTACAGCAGCAATCAATGTAATGGAAAATAAGAAAATTATACAAAAAATAAATGAATCAAAGAGTTGGTTTTTTTAAAGAATAAAAAAAATTGATAAACCCTTAGCTAACCTTTTCAAAAAAAGGAAAGAAAAGGCTCAGATCCATGCAATTAGGAATGAAAAAGGTAAAGTAACAAGAGATCCAGCAGAAATCCAGAGGATTGCCAATACCTACTTTCAAAAGCTGTACTCTAATAAAATGGAAAGCACAGAAGAAATGGACAGATTTCTAGATACTTATGAATTACCACAGTTGAACAAAGAAGATAAAAAAAATTCTAAACACCCCAATTACAATCAGTGAAATTGAAAATGTAATTAAAAGTTTACCAACAAAGAAAAGCCCAGGTCTGATGGATTCACTGCTGAATTTTACAAAACATTTAGAGAAGAACTGCCATTACTCTTCAGACTTTTCAATGAAATTGAAAGGGAAGCAATACTTCCAAATTCATTCCTGGAAGCAAGTATTACTTTCATTCCCAAACCAAGGAAAGAACCAATTAAAAAAGAGAACTACAGGCCAATCTCCTGAATGAATATAAATGCAAAAATCCTTAATAAGATACAAGCAAACAGAATACAGAGGGTCATTAAGAAGATCATAAATCCTGACCAACTCAGATTTATCCCAGGGATACAAGGATGGTTCAACATACATAAGTCAATAAATGTAATACACTATATTAACAGAGTCAAGGACAAAAACCTTATGATCCTCTCAACAGATGCAGAAAAAGCATTTGACAAAATTCAACACCCATTCATGATTAAAAAAAAAAAAACTGCTAAAAATTGGAATAGATGGTCTATATGTCAACTTAATAAAGGCTATCTATGAAAAATCAACAGCCAACATCATATTAAATAGCCAAAAACTGATAACTTCATGTTAAAATAAGGAACAAGACAAGGATGCCCACTATCACCATTCCTCTTTGATATAGTTCTGGAAACATTAGCCACAGCAATTAGACAAGAGAAAGAAATTAAAGCACTAAAGATAGGAAAAGCAGAAGTTAAACAGTCATTTGCTGATGATATGATACTCTACATTGAAGATCCAGAAAATTCCACCAAAATATTTCTATGCATAACTGACACTTTCAGCAGAATAGCTGGATACAAGGTCAACACTCAAAAATCAATAGCCTTCTTGTACACAAATAACAGACTCACTGAGAGAGAAATTAAGGAAACAATTCCTTTCACAATAGCATCCAAAACAATGAAGTATCTAGGAATCAATCTAACAAAAGAAGCAAAAGACCTCTACATGGAAAACTACAGTACTCTGAAAAAAGAGAACAAAGTGGATATAAGACAATGGGTAGGTAGAATAAACATAGTGAAAATGTCCATACTACCAAAACTACTACACAGATTCAATTCAATCCCAGTTTAAATTCCAACAGTATATTTCACGGAACTAGAAATAATAATCCAAAACTTCATTTGGAACTAGAAGAGACCTAGAATAGCAAAAGCCATCCTAGGCAACAGAGACATGGCAGCAGGTATAACAATTCCCAACTTGAAACTATACTACAAAGCCACTGTGAAAACAACAGCATGGTACTGGCAAAGAAATAGACCTAAGGATCAGTGAAATAGATCAGAAGACACAGAAACAACTCCAGTGTACTCAGCTACCTTGTCTTTGACAAAGGAGCCAACCATCCTCACTGGAGGAAAGATAGCCTCTTTAATAAATAGTGTTGGAAAAACTAGATTTCAACATGCCAAAGATTATAACTAGATCCTTATCTTTCACCATGCACTAAATTAAAATTCAAGTGGATTAAAGATCTAAATATTAAAAATGAGCCACTAAAGCAGAAATCTCGAAGACAGTGGCATAGGAAAAGACTTTATGAAGACATCCTCAGTGGCACGGGAACTAGCACAAAGAATCAACAACTGGGATCTCATCTTCTAAAAAAGCTTCTTCACTGCAAAAGAAGCCATCAACAAGGGCTGGGGATTTAGCTCAGCGGTTCAGTGGCCTGACTTGCAAATGCAAGGACCAGAGTTCAATCCCCGGTACCAAAAGAAAAAAGAAAAGAAACCATCAACAGAACTAAAAGACAACGTACAATGTGGGAGAAAAGTTTTACCAGCTTCTCCTCAGAGAAAGGGCTTTTATCTAGAATTTATAAATAACTCAAAACAATCAGCCTCCCCAAATATAAAGACCCACTTCAAAAATGGGCATCTCAAATGAACAGACATTTCTCAGATAAACAAGTAAAAGTAGCAAGTAAATATGTGAAAAAATGTTCCACATTACTGGTCATTCAAGAGATACAGATGAAAACAACACTGAGATTCCACCTCACCCCACAAAAAATGGCTGTTATCAAGAAATAAACCAATAACAAATATTAGTGGGGTTGTGGAGAGAAAGGAATTCTTCTCCATTGTTGGTGGGAGTGCAGACTGGTGCAACCACTATGGAAATCAATATGGAGATACCTCAAAGAGCTTGGACTGGAGGTTCCATTTGACCCAGCCATCCCTCTGCTGGGTATATTTCCCAAAGAACTAAAAGAATCATATTACAGAGAAGTATGCACACCCATGTTTATAGCAGCACAGTTTTTAATAGCTAAATCTTGGAAACAGCCCATTTGCCAATCATTTGGAGACTGGATAAACAAGATGTGTTTTTTCTATACAATGGAATACTACTCAGCCATAAAGGACAAGAAATTAGAGTTATTCATAGGAAAATGGATGCATATTGAGGATATACTCTTGAGTGAAATAAATAAGTCACACATGTGTAAATACCAAATAGTTTCTCTGCTATGAAAAACTATAATTGTACATAAGATCCTAATGGTATAATTGACAATGTGAAATAGGAAGAAAAGGGCTAAAGGTGTAGTGGAAGTGGGAAGGGTAGGGGAAAGAAAATAAGGGAAAAGAAAAAAAATATGAGAAAATGGAAATAAAGTATTTGTAAATAGGGAAGAGAGAAGGGGGTAAAGGGAGGGCAGGGGTAAGCAGAAAAAGAGAACCAAAACTTGTCAGGTAAAGGTACAAAATCAGAATGATGAATGTAACTGTACTGTATACCTAAAATGTACCAATAAACTCAATGAGAAAAAAAAGCTACAGCTTTGGGCTGCTTTCTTTACTACTAGTAAGACAGACCTCTAGACAAATGTAAAAAAACAAATCTTTCAAAGCTTAAAAAATATCAAACCTCCCCCCATCCTAGGCATGGTCTTCATCATTTATGTGTATAGGGGAGAAAAACACCTTTTCTGATATGTTATGGACTTTGGAAAATTGACTGTGGACTTACCAAGTGCTATATGGTGATTTTTTTGTATGTTTAACCAGCTTGAGCTTTATTTGGATTTTTTCTCTCTGCTATTGAGTTAGAAACTCCCCTTAAACCTTTCTCCAGCTTGTTGGGAGATCATTTAAGAATCTCTCATAATCAGACCATTCCTCCTTCCAGAAAGTCAGACTAAGACAACTGGCAAAAACTGTTTTGTCTTATACTAGAAAAAATAGCAATCAGTAACTTGCATTTGTTTTTACATGCAAACTAGAATATGGGACTATTTTGGTCAGCCTTTCTTTTCCTTTGTATGTGCCAGTAAGAAGTTGATAAAGGTGCCTTTACTATGTAGATTATGGCTGCTAGGAAGACCTGTGAGTTTCAAATACTTAGTGAATTTAAAATGGACCTTAAAGGAGTAGCCTTGTGTTGCTGCTAATAAAAGTTGCCTAAATAACAGGATAGACAACAGAAATTTATCAGAGCTTTCTCTACTCTAGGGCCCAGGGCAGAATCTCTGACTTAGCATCTCTGGAGGTGATCTTTTTTGCAGGAAAAGTACCATATTTTCCTCTCTCTCTTTCAAGGGACTAGAAAGCAGTGTCTTCTTTATTTCTCTTAAGAGTGTGGCCTCAATATGCATACATTTTCCTATGAATGACACTAGTTTCTCATTCTTTATCCTATTCTTTCTTTTATTTTTAAATTTTGAGACAGGATCTCATTAAGTCATTAATTTGCTCAAGTGAGGCTCTAACTTTAAATCCTCCTACCTCAGCCTCCTATTAAAATATTCTTACAGAATTGGGCACTGGCTTCGAAAGGCAGGATGACTTGATATGAGTCTACAATAGGGGAAAAAGTCAGAAAAGTGTTCCATGAAGTCACCTTCCAAAATGGAAAAAAGGAGTATTTTTAGGGGGCATAAAAATAAGGGGCATGCAATTTGTATGAGCCAATTTCTAATGTGGTTTCTGAAATAAGAAATGTTCAAATGAAAGTGAAAAGGTTTCTTAAATTACTACTATAAATAAGCACCTCTAGAAAAATCACTAAAGAATATGTTCTCATGAATGTAACTGTACTGTATATCGAAAATGTACCAATAAACTCAATGAAAAAAAAGAATATGCTCTCAATAGGAGCTCCAACATATATGACAAATTGAATATGCAAGTGCACACATTATACTTGATAACCCAGAGCATCTTCTTTCATTTAAAATTAAGAAAGATAACTAATGAAAGTTGCTTTCAAGTTTAAGAAGTGCTCCTGAAATATTATCTTTCACAAAAGAAAGGCATCTGAAATTTCTTTTTACATAATGACTACTAAGATTGCAGAAAAGTGCATTTGGTCTGAGTGACTTGGAAAAGCTTGCTGGCATCAAAATCAACAAACCATTAATATCCTTCCAAGGGAAATAGGTAAAACAGGACTAAAGAAAACATCTGAACTCAGGGGTGGGTTAGTGAGTTTACGGTAATAGAAAACTACCCTAGTGTCACTAGGGAATGAATTGGAGATCTCTTGTTTCCTAGAATGTGCTCTGTTTTGAGCTAAGATAGTCCAGTTTAGAAGAAATATAAATGAAAATGCTCTTGTAGTCCATTGCCAATCCTGTGTGCATTGAGAAATAAATTGGACATAGAATGGGGAAAATGGTACTCCTAATTTATTCCTTTAAAAAGGCTTCTAAAAGCTTAAATCTGCCAGATTCTTTTGCTGAGGATTGAGAAAACAGAATGAGAAAAAATCAAAAGTTAAATATTGTCATTTCTGCTTACTTCTCAATATTTATAAACTAAGATCCACTTTTTAATTCTTTTTACTTTTTGGTATGATATTAAGTCATGAAGCTTATTATTTCTATCTTCTTACAACTTATATTGGGCTATGATTTATCAGACAACAATGATACTGTTTTATTTTAGCATACACGAAACTTCATAAGTTCTTCAATTTAAAAGATATATGTTTACCTTAATTTCAGATGATATTTTGTCACATGCCTTTTTTACTTTTATTGTCTTAATGAAATAAAATATCTGAAATTGTTTTTAAACTTTAAAAGCCATTTCATTCCACCTTTGTGGTATCACATAGCTACATTAATTATGCTTTTAATTCAGAAAGCCAAGTTAGTTAAGAACAACTTTGTGCATTTTAGTTCTCATTTTCAGTCATTTCATTTTCTTTGTTGTAATCTTAAAAGAAAGCCTAAAAGATCTTTTTTTTTTTATTTTTCAAAAAATGTATTTAAATTTTTCTGTGTGTAGGGTAGACATTATTTTGACATTTGTTTTAAAGCAAAACCTAGACTATCATTATATATCCCATTTTTCTCTCCATATGTATAATTTAAAACTCGGCAAAAATAGCTGAGGGATTCTTTGTTTCTACTCCCAAGCCAAATGGGCACTGTAAAAATTCAGAATTTCCCCTCCTGTCATCAAATATAAATGAGCACTTACACTTTTGCAACGTAATGCAGTGTTTTAAAAAGTTCTCAAAAAGCTAAGGCAAATTTTTGAAATACCTCTCATCTATATTTTTATGACTAAATAAAGAAACTAGTATAAATTACAAACATACAAAAAAACAGAAGAGGATCCATAAATGGTACTAGAGGTATAGCTTAGTAGTAGGGTGTGTGTTTGTTTATCATGTACAAGGTCATGGGTATGATTCTCAAAAACAAAACAAACTTTTTAAAACAAATTACAATCCTTTTGTATGCACGTTCAAGTCATTGTGGAAGGTGTTCCGCCTTCAACTCTTACTGTGACATGGGAAGTATACTCACCTGATGTGAAAAATAAAAATATTTTTAAAATGTATAATTCACCTAAGACTTGGTTTTGCAGCTAAAGATCTGATTTGTTAGAAGTAGCACACACATATTCCATACTCATCTCCCTTATTTACTAGTCATGTGGTTGCCTGTAAATTTTGGTTTTGCTATTGTTTCTTATTGCTTTGGGTTTCCATTTTCTCAACTATAAAATGGTAATAACAAGGGGAAAAACTGAGAACCAAGACCTGTCATGTAAAGGCACAAGATCCCAATAATGAATGTAACTGTACTATATACCTAAAATGTACCAATAAACTCAACGATGTAAATAAATGGTACGGGGGTGGGAGGGAAGAAAAAGAAATTAAAATGTGTTACATACATGTACCAACTCCCCATGAGGAATGTAAACATTATGTACTGCAAAAACTGTACTAATAAAAAAATTAGCTCAGAATTGAGCAAACTTTCAATCGGGTTAGCTCTCTAGGTAAACCTTAATAAACCACCTTATGTTGCTAATAGCATCACAATTAAAATCTGCTATGATAGTAGGTTTATAAGATTTCATAAATTGAAAGGGACATTTCCCTATTGTTAAAAAAAATGTTCATTGTCTAAAATATTTCCTATACTGTAGTAACATTGATGCTGAAGCAAAAAGTGTAAATAAGCTTTGTAGTAATTGAAGCATTACATATTCTAATGTTAATTGTAAAGCAGGAAACATTATCTTCATGATAATGGAAAGAAAAAGACAAAATATCCATTACAGAAATGGAGAAACTGAGTTCATATTCCAATAACATCTCCTATAATACCTATACCTTCCATCACTTAAAAAGCAGTATGAAACCCTAAACGCATTATGTTTACCTGGGGTTAAGGGACTGTGCACACATGATAAGGACTTTCTTACTTCTTGTAGCTATCAGGAAACTGCCTACTCAAAAGAGTTCAGAAGGAGGCCTGGCTAAACTCCAGCTACTCTGAGGCTCTGCTAGGAGACTCTCATCTCTGATTTCCTATGTATCTTGCAGAAAGGTAGTAAGAGTTAGGCTTTCATTTTAGGTGGTGAAAAGGCCTGGAAATTGAAATGGAACCACATACCCCAGCTCAGCCCACTAGACAGCTTAGTGGTGGTGTTTTAGGCTAAAGCAGAGATAATTCCATAGCAATGTGAGAATTAGGGATAAGAACTACAGATTCCCAGCACTGCTCCAGCACATCTCTCTGTAAGTGAGAAGGACCAGCAGAGCACATAATCCTGCTGACAATCTTCCTTTAAGAATCATTTTTTCTCTACCAGGATGGCAAACATCCATCAGAATATCCTCTGTGTGCAAATACAGAGCAGCAATTGCAACTAGAGACTTCTCTGAAGAAAGGGCTTCCTCAGACCAAAAAAAAAAAAAAAAAAAAAAAAAAAGATATTGACTTTAGAGGTCACTGCCTCTGTATATGCTATTACACAGTGTCAGGAGCCTTTCATAGTAACTAAAGCCAATGTCACCTTACTCTTTGACTTAGAATCATTGAAGATTAGCTCCATGAGCAACCTCAGTGGCTGCAATTATTCACCTCTCAGACGAGGAGACTCAAACCCAGAGATATCCCAGAACTTCCTCAGGGCCACCCAGAAGTGGAACTTCCTGAGGTCTGGGTTGGGACCCTGACACTAAACAACCCTGTGCTCAGGGATGTGCATTGGTTCCTCACTGACCTCTCCTGGGCCACTTCCACTCCATCCCTCACTGAAGTTAGTGCACTTCCTGATTCTGACCTCTTCTTTATCTCCTAATTTTGTGTTCCAAAAATATGCAGAGAAAAATTCACAAAAGGGAAGAAGCAGCCAAGAATGCAATACACAATTCCACCTGGATTGATTTCTTTTCATCAGCCAATAAACCAGGCAGAGTTCCCAGGAGTGGATACTATTTCCAAAACTAATCTTCCAGGAGACTAAAGGGGCATGTTCACACAGTAAACTCAACCTGTTTGCCATGCAGACAATGAAAACATGCTTGCCTTAAACTGCATCAGGTACTTCCACTCTCTCTTGAAAGATGTGAATCATCTAACCACATCAAAAGCAGAGACAACACCAGCCTCAGACAGAAATTAAAAGTTTTAGGTACTTTTTCCTGAATTCATGTCACAATGACCTGTTTGGATTACAAAAACATTCCTCCTGAATTTTAAAATGGCTCCTCTGCTTTTATGCCTATTGTAACTTTTCTCTTTTGCCCAACACACTGACAGTTTAAAATACTGTTATTATTCCTCCCATGCAGATACTATTCCCCTGCTCCTTTAGACTGCAATCCCTTTAGCAAAACTCAGTGCTCCTGAAAACAGTTACCACTGTTTTAAATACAGGAAGACAAATAAATTGTACCCTTTTCAAGTGTGTGGTGAAAAAGCACTACCCAGTTTCACACAGCCTGACAAGTCATCTTTTATTTATCAGTGAACAAACCTTGCATAGGACCCTTATTTATTGACAGAGGACTTTAACATTGCTAAGCTTATCTACTTTCTTGCTTTTGTGCCAGATCAGCAGTAAAAGTAGTTGCATTTTTGTACAAAGCCTACTAAAATTATAGAAAATGACAGCAAAGAGAAAATTATTATGTTTATCATATAGTTTATAGTCATCTGTTATTCCCCAAAGGCAAAAGAAGGAAAATGGAAAATACATTTAAGCATGAACACAGGATACAAGCAGAATAAAATAACAGTTTAAAATATAATAAGTAGCACAGATATCAAGACCAGATAATGCTTCCACGTGCATAATCATGTCTTCAGCTGCCTCTAACCTATTAGAAATTAAGGGAAGAGCAACATGAGGTTTCCAATAAAAAGGCTCTGCTATTCTCACCTATATCCATGGAAGACAGTAGTCCTCATCGCTAAAACCACAAATAAATCAAAAAGTTGGCAGTGCTTGTTCTGGAGAGGCCAAAGCTTAAGCTGTTTAGAGACTGAATTTCCTCTCACTCTGAAGAGTGGATCCTACCCAAGCAGGATGAAGCAGTGACAGAGACTTCCTACAGAAAGACAGGAGAGAGACAGAGAGAGAGAGAGAGAGAGAGAGAGAGAGAGAGATTTTACTTTTAAAACTCCTTAATGTAGTTCTTAGTAAAATACATATATGGATTCCAACTCCAACCCATTTAATCCAAAAACTACAAATGGGTTTTATTAGTATATTTTAAAGAAAGAGCAAAAAGAAAGCAGGTACAAATAAATAATACCTGGAAAATGAAATTTCCACTGCCTTTACACTGATATATTGGTATAAGGATTTAGTTTCCTATCTTATCAAAAGTGTTACCACCATGCAAGCTTATGACAACTTGCCTTTCTTCATTAAAGCAGTTGATATCTGGACCACAAAAAAAAATCAGTCTGAGTGATTACCTATGCCAGTTATATACTAAGCGCCCATAGCCTTCTCTAGCCACTCACCTTAAAAATGAAAATCAATTATATGAAACCATCTCTATTGTTTCAAACAGCTGAAAAGACTGAGGCAGAATCACAGAATACTTTAAACACATGGGTTCTAACATTGTCCACCCTCCCCATGTGTCCTTTGGCAAAACATTTAATGTTCACTTGACTCAGTCTCTCCATTTGAAAAAACAATGAATAACATCTGCTTCACAGAGTGTTTATTATAGCTAAATGAGATAATCCATATAAAGCATTTAGGGTAATATCTTACATATGCACACTCAGTAAGTATCAGCTATTATTATTATTAATGCTCATTAAATGGATTTTCAGATAGGGAAAGGGGAATAAGGGAAAAGGAAAAGAACATGAGAAATTGTAAACATAGAATTAAAGTGTTTGAAGATGGGGAGGGGAGGAGGGGGTGAAGGGAGGGTGGGGACAAGGGGAAAAAATGAGAACCAAGACCTGGCATGTAAAGGTACAAGATCCCAATGATGAATGTAACTGTACTGTCTACCTAGAATGTACCAATAAATTCAATTTAAATTTAAAAAAGAAAAAATTTGGTTTTCAATGAAGCAATTTTCATTGTTAGCTACAAGAAAAAGATGTTGATACCTAAAATATTAAAATGAGCAAACTTGGAGCAGTTTGAAAGACAAAAAAGAAAAGAAGGAAGGAAGGGAGAAAGGAAGAAAAGAAACAGAATGGAATGGAATGGAATTACGGTTAAGAGGAGGACTCCTAACTATACAACTAGAGCGCTGAATAGTTTAGATAGGCCTTTCCTTAAGAATCTTTCTTTGTTCATATATTCAATACTCACCAAGTTGCTTTCCAAATTTGATTTATAGCTCTTATTATTTCTGATCTTATGTAAACTTCCCTTCTAGGATGAGGTATTTCCTATTTTAGGTTATTAACCTAGTTTCTAGTTAAAAATAAAAATTTGGTCATTGTGAGTCCATTTTCTCTAAGGCTTAATCACTCCTTAGATTAACTGAATAGCCAACCTGCAGATGGTAAAATCGGAAATGCAAGCCCCAGAGAATAAAGAGTCCTTGACCTACCTTTTGTAAAGTTACATTTAACTGGTCTGTCTCTGCTTGCACCCTAATAAGGTCCTGAATCAGTTAATAAATCAGTAACCTCTCATATTCTACTCTACTTCCTTGTCTGTGTCCATACTTTGTGCACAACATTTCCATTTTGCAAAGTTGTAGAACACATGCAAAAACAGAACCTTTATCTAATTATCTCAAGTCTGGTCCTATGGCTACATAGTACATAACAGACCCTTTAAATAGTTTGAGACTTGAGCAACACATTTTTGTATCCTACAGTGCCATTCAGTGCTTTCTTAAGTTTAGTGTAATAAAAGCCAAGGAAAATTTTTACCAGCTTACAATGATGGAATGGTAATGAGGGAAAATTCTCCTTTCTAAGGTCACACAGTGTAATTCTTAAAAAAAAAAAAATACATCATAGGCTTTGTAAGCTACAGGCTTCTCCAAAAGGAAAAAGAAACAAACCATTTGTCTTTGTTCAATCTCAGAAGTAAAGAATAATAAATTACAATTGATAAGCATGAGGTAAATCACAGCTAAATATCAATATGAAGATGAAAGAAGAATACAAAACAAAAGCATTTTAGGATCTTCAAAGGGATGAAATGGCTGCTTGGGATGATTACCTGTTCTGGAGAGTTTCATCTGGCTCTGTCAAACACACCCAGGTACAGGTATAAGCCTTTCCCTTCCTACATCCCTATCACTCCCACATACCATCACTCCTTTTGGTTCAGACTCTTTATCTCTGGACCCTAGATTTTGGTGGGATGAGTATCCTAGGACCCTGAAAGGTGGAGTGCCAAGCAGAGTAGGAAGTAAGCAAAACATAGACACATAGAAATGTATCACACCAATGGAAAATCAAAAGAATATATGTTGTCAAATACCAATGAGAAGAGCAGTTTCTGCAAATCCTTGCCACGGGCAACATATTAATAGCCAAAGTTTGCTCCCAGGAGTTTTTACACTGGTAGGCACTCGGCAGCCTCCATTCATAACACCAGAATGGAGCACAGTGCCCCTGTGCTCCTTATTAAGATCTCTATCTCCTCATTCTTCTGTCTCCATCTCTCCTGCCCCCAACCCAGAGAAGCCTTCTTCTGTCTCATTCTGTAGAATGGTCATGCACTGATCTGCCACCCAGCTTCTGTTCTTCTTTACTGAGGCAATGGAATCTGAGGTTATTCAACTTATTCCACCACCCAATGTCAATTCACACACTTCTGAGAATATGATAAAAATTATGAATTAAAATAATTTAATCTTCCATACAAAATCGCCATAAATTAAAGAATAGGAAGCACTTTGCACTACATTTTATGAGACCAATATTACCCTGAATCCACAACTAGATAAAGATAATAAGAAGAACATTGTACAATGAACAAATAATCCTCAAAAATAAGGACATAAAAGTTAAAGATACACACTGTACAAACTGAACCCAGCAATTCACAGAATGATGAAATATCATCATCTTGTGGCACTTGCACCAATAAACAAAGATTAAAGTCATTAATATAATTCATCACACTTACAGAAAAAAGAAAAATCACATGGTCATCTCAATTGATGCAGGAAAAGTAATGAATAAAATCCAATACCAATCATGATTTTTAAAAAAAAATTAGCAAACTTGGCCAGGGATTTAGCTCAGTGGTGGTTGCACCACCTGTCTTGCACACACAGGGACCCGAGTTGGATCCCCAGTACCAAAAAAAAAAAAAAAATAGCAAACTTAAAATAAAAGGGAATTAACATAACCTTATTGGTGAAATCTGTGAAAATACCAACCAATTCTATCATACTAAATGGTGAAACACTAAACTCTTTTCTCTTGTATCATTTAAAAAACAGGATGCCTGCTCCTACTTTCTATCAGCATTTTACTGGAGGTCCAGCCAATGCAATAAATCAAGAAAAAGAATTAATGGAATATAGATTGGAATGAGGTCCAGTAAAAAACGATTCCTAAATTTTGTATGAATGCTTTCTCTTCTGTGCTTTTATTGTGTAAAGAGACTCACCAGCTTCTGAAATCTGCTCCACACGCTAGAACTACCTCACTAGGATCAGTGCCTGAAAATTATCTTAGTGGTAGTAAGTCATGAACCACACTGGTTTGAGAGTACTTCCATACTGGACTTTTCAGTTGTGTTTGAAATAATAAATTATTTTGGGGGGGCTAAAGCTAATTTAGGCTAGGTTTTCTGTCACCATTCACTTCTAAATACAAGTTTCTTCCTCATGTCTTTTTCCACAACTTTAATCTCCTCAAGGTTTAAACTTTGAATTCTTTTGCTTATTTTTGTTGTTGTTGTTTTCTTTCCTTTGAGTTATCTCAAAATCTAGCTTGATTAGGTAAAATAACAAAATATAAATGAATACAAATAAATAAAATCCTACCATGTACTAATAGTAAACATAATATGGTGAATTTATAAAAATAAGTTCCTGACTGGTGAACCAGTCAGTCCATAAGCTTCTTCACTAGTGTATTATATTCCTTCTGAATTCACATTCCATGTTGCAATAGCAGTAGAACAATCAAACATGACAGATTTACACAATTATATATTTATATATCACATTTCTTTGAAGTATACTGATTATGACCAAAGTTATGTGGAGATATGGAAAAGTATAATTATATTTTCAGGGATAATGACTCAATCAAGTGACTTTTATTTGCAACCAAAAATAAGTCACTTATAATTTTATCCTTTGTACATGGCAAAAATCCCTTTAAAATCTTTCCAAAATTCTTTCTCCAAAAGGAACTTTTCCCACTCTGATTACTCTATTGTTTTTTATCTATAGTTGCCATTGTAATATAATTAATATAAAAAATGGACCTGTGTTGCTAAGATGTCAGCTTTACTTAACAAGACATGTTAGGATGAGATTCTAAACGAGATCTTATTTATTATGTGACCCTAGAATGCACAATTTAGGAATATATGAAAAAGATCAGGAAAAGAGAAAAAAACATTAAAGAAAGTGTTAATTAGCAGGTTATTGCTCTGGCTGAGACTCAGTCTCATGGGAGACTTTCTGATGAATGACCAATAATATACCTTAGAATAGTCTATGGAAGGTAAAATATTTAGCTGACAATATTTGACTGCCATTCCTTATTGATTGAAAGTTGCCCATTGAGGCAAGAAATCTTTGGTATTTCTGAACTGTCCTGTATAATATTCCCTGTGAAAAACCTTCAGAGACATATGCTTGAGGTGAGAATCTGTCAGTGAGTACAGGAACTAACTCAGAGTAAATAGAAGGGACATGGAATAGGCTATCACAGTACCCATTACACTGTCCAAAGGCTTCCAACTCACTTCATCCTTGAGATCACAACAATACCAGCAGTCTTCTTTCTCCTCTTCTTCATGAATTTCTCAAAAGTCTCTACATGAGACTTCATTCACCAACTTATTATATTTCTACTCCTAGCCCATATACAATTTCCTTATTAAATATAATACCACTTGATTGACAGTATGCAAAAAACCAAAAGAAACTCAAGCTTGATAATATCTCTTTTCTGATTAGTCCATCTTTGGTCTCTTTGAGAATGACCATCTTGAGGAAACAGGACCATTAACTTTCCAAAGTTTCAAGAATAAAGAAGACATAGTCTCTGCTTTCCAGCTGCCTAGTGGAGGAAAGAAGTCAAAGTCACAAATAACTAAAACATAAGGTAAAATGAGCTAAGTGTCTTAAGAGAGGTCCATATAAAGTGCTTTGAGGGCTCAAAGGAGATAAATATCACATCCAGTTGGCAGGACTAGGAAGGATATGGGAATAAGGAGTCTTGTGAGCTGAGCTTTATGGATGAATGGGATTTTGTCAGTAAGAGATGGCTAGAGGGATTTCTAAATATAGAGAATATTGTAAATAAAGTTCCAACCACAGAAAAATGCATGCTCCTTTGAGAAACAGTCTAATTTGGCTAGAAATGTACACATCACATAAGTGTATTCCATAAGGCTGGAAAAGAACCCTCTACATATAGTTTCAATCATATCAGTAATTATCACAGCTTTCAGCTCTTAAAGTGGTATTGCATTAATGTCTCTGGTAGTAAGATCTATTAATTGTGTGATGTTTATTAATATTAGTTTAATATTCATATTCTAATACTTCCAAGAGATCAACTTCTTGAAAGGGAATATAGGAAGTAAGAAGGCAGCAATCATTTCCTCTTGGTCATGTGAGGACAGTACAAAAGTGTAACTGCCTATCAACTTTTTTGTCTTTATCCAATTGCTTCTTAAAGAAAGAAGTGATGGTTTTTATTTCACAAAAGAGATAGGATGAGGTAATAAAAAAAGATGAATGAACAAAATAAGTCAATCCTTAATACTCTCTTCAACAGGTGCCTGAATCCACGCATATATGTGAATGTAAAGGAAATGAGCCAAAATAAATAATGTGGGAAATCAATATTAAACACATTTGTATGCATGTGGTTTTTCTCCACATCCTGAGGGAATTCACATTTTAGTCTTGCAACAGTCCCATTATTAATCTTATTCTTACCAGACTCAAATGGGAAGTAAATCAGCTGAAGTGTAATAACTGAAGCTAATGGGAAAGTGTTTCTTTCTTACAGGCCAAATACTTCAGTTCAGCTTGAGGACTGTTATAACAGTCCTAATTGTTGATTTGCCCACCCACAAATACAGTCTTGGTCTAGCTCTTATGAACACAAAATGGAATAATTTACATCTGAAAATTAATTAGTACTTTTCAAAGCATATTCCCATATATTTTATATTTAGAGTAATTTTGTAAATAAAATTGGTACACAACATGAACATGATCCTTTTTTGGTTGGGGGACTGGGATCCAACTCTAGACCATGTGCTTGCAAAGCAAGCAGCAGAATCACTGAGCTAAACCCCAGCCCAACATGATCCTCTTTTACACATTAAAAAGAGTCAGAGCTTTAAAAAAAAAAAAAGTAATTTACCTCCCATGTCAGAGATGTAATAAGGCATCTTGAGTTCCATTTTATTCCAATATATCTGAAATGAGTCTTCAAAGAAAGTATTCTTTGCTTAAATAATTTACTGTTTGAATCTGTATGATGTGATCAAGGTGGGGGCATTGCTTTCAATAACACTGTCACTGTGAGTATGAATGACAGTTTTCAGGTATTTAATATTCTTCCATGATTTTCCTCTCACAAAGAAACACTAAAATGATCTTTTATGTGCAACTGGATTTAGTACTCTGGTGTCTCAAAGTTCTTGTCGCACCTGTTGAATACATTCAGTTTCCACTAAAAACTATGTCATGCTAAAGACAGATCCTCTATATGTGCTAAAATATAAATCAAATCCCTCACTTGCATAACATAATGTCAACTTTTACTTGTATTTCTAGGACCTAAAGGCAGGCTACCCAAATTGCTAAGCAATTCAGAACACCTGCATTGCTGGATTACAGCCTCTTACCAGAGTCCTCAAATGCTCTCTAGCATCTATTAAGAAATCACTGAAACAATAGCAGGAATAACTCTCAAACTTTAGACTGTGAACAAATCACATAAAAGACTTTCTTAAATTGCAGGTTCTGACTCAGCAGAGCTAAGGGAAGACTGAAAAATGAATTCCTAATAAGCTCCAAGTGATCCTATGTTGGTAATCATGACCACAATTTAAGAAACAAAGGTCCAGAGCAAACTGATCCCCTGACTATATGATCTATGTGATAAGAATGTTTTTTACAGTTTTTAATGGTTGGGGATGGAATGAAACAATAATAACATTTTGTAATATATGAAATTATACAGAGAACTTTGAATGCCATTAGCTATCAGCTCTCATAGTTAGTGGCCCTCCATTACGCTGCTGCCAGTTAAAACCAGCAGCTCTGGGAACCAGAAATGGTGACTCAGTAAATTTTTGTTGCTCTTATTCATGTTTTGACTGCTTGTCACCCTCAATATTACCAGCCTCAGCTGCTGTCAGCTTTCAGTATCAGTGGCCTTTGGTGTTACCAACTCTTAATGTACCAGCTGAGCATGTTCTACTCATGAACTGTCAAGAATATATCATCCAGAAAGGATGTTACTAGAACTTATGCTGCAGCAGAAACCAACCCCCTAAGGGTTTGACCATAACATTTAGAAGGATGTGAAGGAGCCTGTGGATTCCCCACCATAGTCACAGCTACCTGCTGACTTTGAGTCAGCTCTCTATTTTGTTTGCTCTTGGTGCGAGGCAGCAGAGAAGCCAAGCAATTGACCGACCTGATCATAAATGAGACCAATGCCTTGGTGAGAGAAGGTAAGCCCAGAGGACCAACCAACCAAGAGAGACAGTACAGATCCAGCTAGCAGCTTCAGGGATTCCAGTGTGTCTTAGTTACTTTTCTTCTTGCTGAGACACAATACCTGACACCCACAATATAAAGAAGGAAAGGTTTATTTTGGCTTACAGTTGGTAGAGGTTTCAGTTCACAGTCTGCTGGCTCTAAGGCAGGGCAACAGAGCAGAATGATATGGCAGAGGGGAAACAGTTCATGATATGGCAGTGAGCAGCAGAGGGGTATCAAGAATGTATTTTTCTAGGTCACATTCTCAGTGACCCACCTCTTCCTGCCATCCTTCACCTCCCAACATCACACCAGCTATAAACTCATCAGTAGACTAATCCAGTAACACTCATGATCCAGTATCACCCATGATCCAGCCACCTCCTAAAAGCCCCACTGATAAGCACAGGAGGCTTTGGGGGGGCATCTAGATATAAACAATAACAAGGTATTTGCCTCCCAAAGTAATAGAGAAACAACTATGAGAGATTGCCACAGACAGGGTACAAGTTAGAAACAGACCCTCTGAGAAGTTTAAACTCAGGCTAGGAAGGTCATGGGTCCTGCCCTCCAAAGTCATAAACCAGGCTTAAGGAAAACTGGCATTAAGTTCAAAAGTCTGTTTGAGCCCCAGGCCCCTGGCCTACATCCAGCAGAAAACAGAGAGATGATTGCTTTTCCTATCTACCAATATGAGCAAGGACAGGCCTTTGCTTGGACAGTTACCACGTCCTGGTGTGAATGAATAGAGGGGCCTTTGGTGCAGGGAAGGCACCTTACAAACCTATAGACCCTAGATCTAGACAAGAAAAAAATCTGGATTCCAAGACTGTCCATCCTGGAAAGAAACCGCACATTCAGAAACTTAGAGAAAATTTTTTTTAATTCAGTACTTTTTATTTTTTGTTATTTCTCCCTTTCCTTCAGAGTTTTTGGTAAGTTGGGTTTGTCCTTTTTCTTTTCTCCCTTTTTCACTTTGTGCTTCCTTTTTATCTTTAATTTCCTATATTTTGCTGGAGGTTTTTTTTTCTTTTTTTCTTCTTTGTTGTTTTCTATGTCTGTAGTCTAATACTATTAATTTCCTTTTACTCCTCAACAGGATCCCTTATCTACATGTTTCTATCTTCCACTGTCTAATATTTTAAATTTTACTTTATTCATTCTCTGATTACATCTCCACTATTTTCATTATTATAACTATTAAGCTTTAAGAATCTTTGAATAGCTAGTTAATTCCACGCTATTACTGTTAAATACTGTTCTATTATTAGTGGAGGTTAAATTGTTTCATTTAGCAGATATGAACCATTCAATATTTCTTGGAAATCAGGATACTAGGCCAAATCTACTGGAGCCTCCGGTCCAAAATAAATGAAGGTAGGTGTAAACTGCGACAGAGGCAAAGACAAAAGTTAGCCATGCCCAGAAGGCATTGCCAAATAGCAGACATTAGTTAAAGATGTCTCCATACAAGCAACAAAACTTTACACAATAATCAACCTGCAAGCCTCAGCACAAATAAATAAATAGTGGAAACATGAGAAGACAAAGCAACACAATGCCTCCTAAAACTCCCAATTTCCTCAAAACTGATCCATGAAACACTGAAGGGAAGGAAATCAAAAATCACACAGCTGAATTATTTGTAAAGATAACAGAGGAGATAACAGAGCAAATCAATAAAGCATTTGGCTAATTTAAAGAAGATATAAATAAACAAGTAATGGGCCTAATAAATAAAATGATCAGTGAGTCTACAGAAAATACTAATAAAAAGCTATCTGAGCTAAACAAAACAATATAAGAAATGAAATGACTAGTATAAAAAGAATTAAGAGTCCATAAAAAGATACCAAACAAAAAATTAGGAGAGTATAAGTTTTATCAAGAGTATAGGCAGCAGAAGTGACCAATGTGAAGACAAAGTGTCAGAACCAGAAGACAAGGGTATTGATGATCAACTATTGAGGGGATACCTTAAAAACAACAAAAGTACATGACAAATGGATCTCAGAGCTGCTAGATAACGCAAAGAAGACTAATCTAAAACTAATCAAATTAGTGAAAAGTCAGAAGTAGCACAAAGGGAATGAAAAACCTGTTTACTGAAATAATAGCACAGAACTTTCCAAAATGGGAAAAGAGCTTTAACATACAGTAATTGAGGCATACAAAACCCAAATAGCCACAATCAGAAAAGAAATTTTCCATGACACATCACAGTCCAAATCCCATAAATCTTTGTCCCAGCACACCAGAAGAGACTGGCAGCAGCTTGTAACCCTCTGGTTGGCCTGCCTTTTTGGCACAGAGAAATAGAGGAGCAGTGAAACAGGGCAAGAACCTCTGGTAGGCCAACCCTTTGGCCCAGTGCACCAGAGGAGACCAGAAACAGCTTGCAACCTTCTGGTGGGCCTGCCTCTTCAGTGCAAAACAACAGAGGAGCACAGAAGTAGTATGAGACCCTTTGGTAGGCCTGCCCCTTCAGCCCATAACACCAGAGGAGCCCAATCACAAGGGTTCCAACACAGCACTATCCATGCCCCACCACCACCATGAGCAAAAGAAAGACAACCTCTCTGAGGCTCCTAGATGAAAATTGAAGTCCACTGGAAAAGTGAAAAAAATCTCTGTGATAAAGGCATACCACACTACCATAATTGGTAAGTCAGAGGGAAAAGCACCTCACAGCAGAAGCTAGTCTAATTTCAGGGGAAAGACAGAGATGGAGCCTGCAGTAGAACCTTGCAGAGTTCAACCCAGCAGGAGGTCAGAGACCTCAACTTGGGCCTTGCAGAGAGAAATAAACCTGAACCCCAGGGGAGAGCTGCTGGCTTCCTGAGACAAATTAACTTAGATCTGCACACTCCTACCCATGTTGTCTACTGTGTCAAAAGAGGCATGCCCTGACGGAGGCCCTCTATTTCTATTTGTATTTTTTATTTAAAGTAATATTTCTCTTATCTTTAATCATTTAAAAAATGTTTATCTATTTTCCTTTTTATCTTCTTTTCTTTCTCTCTCATTGTTTCTCTTATGTTGATCTTCACTATGCTCCTTTTTATTCCTCTTCCTATCATAATTTAAATTTATTTTCTTTCTTCTCCTTTTCCTTCTCTCAATTGCCATTAGTTTTAAAAGAAAGTGATTATAGTCTCTAGCCTCCCTATTGCTGTTAGTTTGTTCTGTTCTTTCTTCTCCTCTTCTCTTCAATAGCTCTCTAGAATTTGTGTGATCTTCCTGTGTCCTCTGACCTTACTTCTAACCTTTCTCTATCCTATCTATCCCTCCCCTCCCCAACTCCTTCTAAATCCTCATCATGAATGGTAAAGTTGCTATACTAAAGAGTTTATTCACTATAAACATATTTTGGACTAATCCTCTATTTTGATTTAATTCACACAGATAAAGGTAATAGATTAATAACTATGACAAATTGTCATTTTTCTAAGCTGTGCTTGATGCTATTATGTTGCTAATTATATAACTTGGGCTAAGATGTTGTGATTTATCTAATCAGTTGAACTCCCTAGTATAATGAAAATGAGATTGCCTCAGAGTCATTAAAGACTCAAAACCTAAAGACTCGCTATATCTGGAAGATCAAAGTATTAACCCAGGATTTAAACCAAGGATAGTACTACCAACAAAAATAGGAATGAGAAGATAGTTAAACAAGGTACAAACACAGACTTTCACCTGATCAAAGGTAAATTCTGGGGGAAATGAGGTGGAAACGTTTGAAAAGGTAAACTCTGGAGGAAATGAGGAGGAAAAGAGGATCACAAAAGTGTCAGTTCATCTGGACATCCTGAACTGATAGCACAGGAAGTAACAAAACAGATAAATGAGGCTCTAGAAAAATTCAAATCAGAAATAATATCCCAGATAACCATAGATATGGTGAGAATGAAAGACATGATTGGAGACTTTAGAACAGAAACAGATAAAAAAAAAATAGATGAGCTCAGGACCATGATGGAAACCATGAATGCCCAGCATAAGAAAGAAATGGAAAGCTTGAATGCCTAATAGAGGAAAGAAATGGAATCCATGAAACAGACTCAAACAAATATCCAGGAGATTAAAAACTCTATAGAAAGCATTCACAGGAGAATTAATGAATGTGAAGATAGAATTTCAGATATAAGAAGATAGGATTTGAGCCAGTGACCATGAAAAAAAAGATCTCTTAAAAACAGTAAAGGATCACGAGAAATCAATCCAGCAATTCTTAGATGATGCAAAAAAGAATAACATAAGACTGACAGGAATCCATGAAGTAGCAGGAGAAAGTACAAATGACATTTTTAAAAAACTGTTGATAGAATTAATGACAGAAAACTTCGGAAAGAAAGGGGAAGAATTTGATATATAGATAAGTGAGGCATTTAGGACTCCAACTAGCCATGATAAAAACAAAAGAAAAACAAAAACTCTACACCTAGACATGTAATAATCAAGATCCCAGAAGTGGAAAAGAAGAACAAAATCCTGAAAGCAGAGGAAAGAAACAAATCACATGCAAAGGAAAGCCCATCAGAATCAAAGAGACTTTTCAACACAAACCCTGGAGTAATGTATTTCAAGTCCTTTTTTTTTTTAAATTGAGTTTATTGGTACATTTTAGGGATACAGTACAGTTACATTCATTGTTGGGATCTTGTACCTCTACACGACAGGTCTTGGTTCTCATTTTTTCCCCTTGTCCCTGCTCTCCCTTCACCCCCTCCTCCCCTCCCCATTTACAAACATTTTATTTCTATCTTTTCATTTTTTCTTTCCCTTATTACCCTTCCCCTAACCATCCCACCTTCCATATACCTTTAGCCCCTTTCTTCCCATTTCACAATGTCAGTTATCTCATTAGGATCTTATGTACTATTATAGTTTATTCACACCAGAGAAACTATTCAGTATTTACACATGTGTGACTTATTTATTTCACTTAGGAGTATATCCTCAAAATGTATCCATTTTCCTATGAATGAATCTAATTTCTCATTCTTTTTGGCTGAGTAGTATTCCATTTTATAGAAAAACCACATCTTCTTTATCCAGTTTCCAACTGATGGACAAATGGGCTGTTTCCAAGTTTTAGCTATTCAAGTACTAAAGGAAAACAACCTCCAACTTAGACTGATGTATCCTGCAAAACTCTCTTCTAAAATGGGTGGGGAAATAAGATACTTCCATGACAAAGAACACCTGAGAAATTTGTTGAACACTAAACTAGCACTCCAAATGCTTCTAAACAATATCCTGGAAAAAGAAAATGAAGGTCACAACTCCTTAAGGCCCAGCAGAGCAAATATACCAGGCAAGGCAAGAAATTAAAGGGAGAGAGGGAAAAATAAAAAATAAAAGAATCAAGAATAGGACAATGAAAAGTCAATACAAAACAATTATAAGCATCAAAGAGAATGACCTAAACTCACCAGTTAAAAGAAATAAACTGGCAGAATGGATTAAGAAGCAAAATACAACAATATGCTCTATGCAAGAAACCCACTAAATCCACAAAGAAATTCATAGACAGAGAGTGAAAGGATGGAAAACAGTTCTCCATGTTACAGGAGCCTGGGGGAGGGGAACAGGGGTAGATATCTTATTTGCAGACAGAGTGGATTTGAAACCAAAATGAATTAAGAGAGACAAAAAAGGCCACTACATTCATGTAAAGAGAACAATACAAGAGGAAGAAATGACAATTATAAAATACACGTGCAACAAATACTAATGTCCCCCAATGATACAAAACAAATACTAATGGATATGAAATAAGCACTAACACAATTGCAGTGAGGAACTTCAATATTCCACTGACACAAATATACAGATCATCTAGACAAAAAAATGAACAAAATAACAGAACTAAACCATGTCTTAGAACAAACAGACTTAGTAGATGTCTACAGAGTGTTCCAACCCACAAAATCAGAGTATACATTCTTTTTCAGCTGGACACGGGTCATTCATCAAAATAGACCACATTCTAGCTCATGGAATATGCATAAGTATATCCAAAGGAATTGAAGATTTCCCCTGTATGTTATCAGACCATAGTGCAATTCAACTGGAGATCAATAGCCTAAGAAACTGCAAGAACTTCACAAACACATGGAAATTAAATAACACCCTGCTGAACAACCATGGTGTCACAGAGGAAATTAAAGAAGAAATTAAACAGCTTCTACAATTAAATGATAATGCCAATTCAAAATAGAGGAATCTATGGGACACAATGAAAGCAGTTCTATGAGGGAATTTCATAGCAGTAAATGCCCATATTAGAAAAACAGAGTGAGCTCAAATAAACAATGAATGCTTCACCTTAAGCTTCTAGAAAAAGAAGAGCAAGACAAACCAAAAGCTCATACAAGGGAGGAAATTATAAAGATCAGAGTAGAATTAACACAATGGAAGCTAAGAGAATCATACAAAAATCAATGAATCAAAGCGTTTTTTGAAAGAATAAATAAAATTAATAAACCCTTAGCCAACTTTATCAAAAATAGGGAAGAAAAGGCTCAAATTCATGCAATTAGGAATGAAAAAGGTGAAGTCACAACAGATCCAGCAGAAATCCAGAGGATCATCATACCTACTTTGAAAACATGTACTCTAATAAAATGGAAAACACAGAAGAAATGAACAAATTCCTAGATACATATGAACTTCCAAAGTTGAACGAAGAATATATAAAAATTCTAAACACCCCAATTACAATCAGTGAAATTGAAAATGTAATTGAAACATTATCAACAAAGAAAAGCATAGGTTCCTATGGATGCACTACTGAAATCTACAAAACATTTAAAGGAGAACTATTTCCCCTACTCTTTAAACTCTTCAGTGAAACTAAAAGGGAAGCAATACTTCCAAATTCATTCCTGGAAGCAAGTATTACTTTCATTCCCAAACCAGGAAAAGAACCAATTAAAAAAGAGAACTACAGGCCAATCTCCTGAATGAATATAGATGCAAAAATCCTTAATAAGATACAAGCAAACAGAATACAGAGGGTCATCCAGAAGATCATAAGTAATGACCAACTCAGATTTATCCCAGGGATGCAAGGATGGTTCAACATACATAAGTCAATAAATGTAATACACTATATCAATAGAGTCAAGAACAGAATCCATATGAACCTCTCAACAGATGCAGAACAAGCATCTAACAAAATTCAACACCCATTCATGATAAAAACCCTACAGAAAAGACAGAAAGACATTCCTTGCTCCTGGGTAGGAAGAATCAACATAGAGAAAATGGCCATACTTCCAAAACTGCTATCCAGATTCAAAGCAATCTCAATTTAAATCCCAAAAGTATATTTCACAGGACTTGAGAAAACAATCCAAAAATGTATTTGGAACCAGAAGAGACCTAGAATAACAAAAACAATTATAGGGAACAGAGACATGGCAGGGGATATCAAAATTCCCAGCTTGAAACCATGTTACAAAGCCATTATGATAAAAACAGCATGGTACTGGCAAAGAAACAGACCCATCTATTGAGAATAGATTAGAAGATGCAGAAACAACTCCAGATGTACTCAGCTACCTTATCTTTGACAAAGGAGCCAACCATCCTCACTGGAGGAAAGATAGCCTCTTTAATAAATGGTGTAGGAAAAACTAGATTTCAACATGCCAAAGATCATAACTAGATCCTTATCTTTCACCATGCACTAAACTAAAATCCAAGTGGATTAAAGATCTAAGTATTAAAAAAGAGTCACTAAATTTGCTGGAAGATAAGTTAGGCAGAACTCTCGAAGACAGTGGCACAGGAAAAGACTTTATGAACAAATCCTCAGTAGCACGGGAACTAGCACAAAGAATCAACAAGTGGGATCTCATCTTATTAAAAAGCTTCTGCACTGCAAAAGAAACCATCAACAGAACTAAAAGACAGCCTACAACGTAGGAAAATATTTTTCCCAGCTTTGTCCTCAGACAAAGGACTCTTATCTAGAATATATAAAGAACTCAAAACAATCAGCCCCCCCAAATATGAAGACCTGATTCAAAAATAGGCATCTGAAATGAACAGACATTTCTCAGATGAAGAAGTAAAAGCAGCATCTAAATATATGAGAAAATGTTCAACATCACTGGTCATTCGAGAGATGCAGATGAAAACAACACTGAGATTCCACCTCACTCCACAAAGAATGGCTGCTATCAAGAAATCAACCAATACCAAATGTTAGCAGGGTTGTGGGGAGAAAGGAATCCTTCTCCATCTGTATATCAATTTTGGAAGCATCATCATTTTGTCTACATATTAGTGGTTCTGCCTATCCGGGAAAGGAAGATATCTTTTCATTTTCTGGTGTCTTTCTGCTTTTTCAGTGTACTGCAGATTTCAGATAGGCAGAACCACTAATATGTAGACAAAATGATGGTACTTCCAAAATTGATATACAGGTTTAATGTAATCCTAATCAAAATATCAATAGAGTACCTCACAGAACTAGAGATAACAATCCTAAAGTTCACATGGAACCAGAAGAGACCCAAAATAGCAAAATCAACTTGGGTAAGAAGAGCAAAGTAGGATGCATGACAATCCTGAATTTGAAGTTACATTACAAATCCAGCATTAAAAACAGCATAATACTGGACAAAAATACAAATGAACCTCAAAGGGACATAACAGAGGAAGCAGAAACAAACCCAAGCACATTCAACTATTTAATCCTTGACAAAGGGGCCAAAGTAGGAAAGATGCCTTCTTTAATAAATGGTACTGGGGAAATTGGATAACCACATGAAAAAGACTGAATCTAGACCCATTTCTTTCATCACAAATTAAACTAAACTAAAATCAAAATGGATCAAAGATCTAAATGTTAAAACAGAATCTATTAATCTAATGAAAGATAAAACAGGTAAAACTCTTGAAGTCATAGGAATAAGCAGGGACTTTATGAACAGAACACTGATTGCATGGGAAACAGTACCAAGAATCAACAAATGGGATAATATCAAAGTCCTCTCCACAGCAAAAGAAACAACCTATAGAATGGTGAAAATATTACCACCCACTTCTCAGACAGAAGATTAATATCTAGAATATACAAAGATATGTATATAACAAAAAAATTAGACCTCTCCTCAAAATAAAATACCTAATCTAAAATGGGTAAGTGAATGAATAGACATTTCTTAGAAGTTTAAGTTGCCAATAAATACATAAAGAAATTGTTGACATCACTGGCCACTCCAGAAATGCAAATTAAAACAACACTGAGATTTTATCTTACCTCAGAAAGAATGACTATCTTCAAGATATCAAATGATAACAAATGCTAGTTAGGCTGCAGGGGAAAAGTAACCCTCCTCCATTGTTGGGAGGGTAAACTAGTACAACCTCTATGGAAATCAGTGTGGAGATTCCTCAAAAAACTAAAACTAAAAATTTCACTCCCTAGCTATTTCCCTTCTAGGTATCTTCACAAGAGAGTTAAAGATATCATATAACAGGGCCAGGGATTTAGCTCAGTGGTGCCACCACCTGCCTCACAAGCACAAGGTCTGGTGTTTGATCCACAGTACAAAAAAAAAAAAAAAAAAAAAAAAAAAAAAAA
>NW_022900929.1:12031823-12124037 GCF_012274545.1 Fukomys damarensis | reverse complement strand
AAAAAAAAAAAAAAAAAAAAAAAAAAATCGTATAACAGTGACAAATGTGTACATACATTTATAGCAACACAATTCATAACAGCTAAATCTTGGAGGCACCTTATATTCCTTCAACAGATAAATGGATAGAGAAAATATGGTACTCATGCACAATGGAGTACTACTCTGCCATAAAGGAAGATAAACTTGAGTCATCTGTAGGAAAATGGATCACCTTGAGACCATAATGTTAAGAGAAATAAGTCAGACACATAAGTGAAAGTACAGCATGGCTTCTCTAATGAAAAATTCAAAATGTAAATAAAGAGCAATACATTAAGCCCCCAACTTATGAACCAGTCTCATTCCAGACATTCATAAGTTCAATTCATTTGTAAGTATGGCAAAGTGAATCTTACATATCTTTGGCAGAAACATAAAATGTAAAGTATAAAATGACAAAACATACACACAAAAATATGGTAAATAAACTTTTTTTTCTTTTATAGTTACTTTAAAGTTGTGGTACAGGGTTAGGGTTGGAGTGAGCGACTTCTGTGATTTGTTCACACCATGTTTATAATGTGAGGTCCATTCATATCTGTGAAAGTTCCCAACTTGAATGTTCATAAGTTGGGAACTTACTACAAAAATGACATTAGGAAATAAGAAGATAGAACCTTCTCAAATGGGAAGAACAGCAAGTAATGAAGAAAACGGAGAAGGAAAAGTAATTAAAATGTGCATTGTACATGTACCAACTACACACAATGAATGTAAACATTATGTTCTTCCAACATGTACTAATGAAAAATAAAAACTTTTCTAAAATTATATACAATTCAAATTTCATTCACAATTATCGAGATAAAGAATTGACCATCAGTGAATAAACAGACAAGAAAATGTGGTAGACCTACACGGTGAAATATTATTCAGCCTGGAAAAAGGATATCCTGTCATTTGCAACAAGGATGAGCCTCGATGACAATGTGTTATGTGGAATAAGCCAAACACAGAAAGACTAATATCATATAACCTCGCTTACCTGTAGAATCAGAAAGTGTAACTCACAGAAACAAAGATTAGATGGTGGTTACCAGATTACAGAAGAAGTGGAGAGGCATGGAGCATCAAAGGATACAAAATTTCAACAAGAAATAAGCTCAAGAATAAGCTCAGGAGGTCTAAATTATACAACACACAATGACTACAATCAATAAAATTAATGTATATAGTTCTTGATAATCATAGAGAGAAGCATTTTAAGTATTCTTACCACCACCAAAAATAAATGAGGTAATGCATATATCAATTAGCTTGATGTAGCTATTCTACAATGTATACATATCATACCATCACATTGTATGGCATTATCCCATACTATTTTTATCAGTTAAATAATAAAAAATTAAAAGGAGAAAAGATTTACTGAAGCATTGACTTCTTATTCATTTACATTTTATCTATAACCAGCACAACTGGGGCTACTGGGAAGCTCCCCTCCACTCACCTGAACCTGGCCCCAAGCCAACCTTTGACTGGCCCCAGTGCTTACTACACACTGGTAATGATAATAGAAACAAAGGCCCCTAACTGCCCTGAAAAATTCCAAACTAAGACTCCTGCTTACTACACTGCCTTGCTTGACCTAAAGTAGCCTTCCTTCCCCTGGAGCTCCTTTAAAGTTCATGTACACGGACTGCAACTCATAAGTACAATTATAATAAAGAAAATAACAGGACAAGACATGCACAGTAGACACAGCTGACTTCCCTCAGCATCCTGTCAATCATGCTATGGAAAACCCCAAAGGGAGGCACCTTAAAGCAGGTGGGACATTTAAACCCCTACACCCTTGGCAGTCATGCCATTTTCCTTTCACAGGGGTGAGAATGGTCACTCCAGGAATACCACTGCCTTAATAAACTTTATATGTATTTTCCCATTAAGTTTACGATACATTTAAGGTGAAAAACACAGTTATATTCATCATTGGGATCTTGTACCTTTACACAATATAGCTTGGGTTTTTTTCCCCATTCCCCTTCCCTCCCTTCACCCCATTCACCCTTCCCAATTTACAATGACTTTGTTTCCACTTTTTCCTTTTTTTATATTTTTTTCTTTTCCCTTATTTTCTATCCCCTATTACTCCCACTTCCCCTTTTCCTGTAGTCATTTTCTTCCTATTTCACACTATCAATTATACAATTTGAACATTATTTACATTTTTAGTTTCACACCAAAGAAACTATCCAGTATTTACTTGAGAGTATAGTCTCAATGTGCATCCACTTAGCTATAAATGGCTCTAGTTTCTCATTCTTTATGGCTGAGTAGTATTCCATTTTGTAGAAAAACCACATCTTCTTTATCCAGTCTCCAACTGATGGGCAAGTGGGCTGTTTCCAAGTTTTAGCTATTACAAATGGTACCTCTATAAACATGGGTGCACATATATCACTGTGGTATGATTCTTTTAATTCTTTTGGAAAGATACCCAGCAGAGGGATAGCTGGGTCAAATGGGACCTCTAATCCTAGTTCTTTGAATCTACATATTTTAGATAATAGTCCTTTATTGCAATAGCTGGTAAGAATTTTTCCCACACCGTGGGTTATCATTTCACTCTATTGGCTGTGCACAAGCTTTTTAATAAGATGACATCCCAGTTGTTGACCTGTGTAGTATTTCTCATGCAGTCTGGGTTTTGTTTATGAAGTCTTTGCCTACTCCTGTGTCCTCAAGCATTCTACCTATTCTCTCTTCCAGCGAATTTGGTGTTTCAGCTTTAATATTTAGATCTTTGATCCATTTTGATTTTAAGTTAATGTGTGGTAAAATATATGGGTCTAGTTTCAAACTTTGATATGTGGAAGCTAGTTTTTCCAGCACCTTTTATTAAAGAGGCTATCTTTCTTCCAGTGTTTTTTGTTTGGTTGGTTGGTTGGATTTTGTTTTTTAAGATAGGGTCTTGCTATGTAGTTCAAGTCCTGAAACTCCTTATGTAGCACAGGCTGGACTTGAATTTGCTGGATCGATTGCTGAGATCACAGGTACGCAACACCATGCCCAGCTCAACTTGCATTTTATATCCTTCTTCCACCATTTTGTCCAAGTTTTCTTACCCCTTCTCTGTGTAAAGTCCTGTTATCTTTAAGAATACATCAATTGTCCTGACCTCATTAACTAGGATTTCCTGTCTCCTCATTTCCTCTGTGTGGGTGTCATGGTCTGTCCAGTGTGCTCTTGTTTACCATGGTCACAGACAGTGCCATCCCCTGCTTGAAACAGTCAACATCTTTCCAGCCAGTCCATCATAGCCAGCGTGTTCTGTTTTATCTTTCTAATACTACATTTTAACCAGTACCCTGCTCAGAGGCCTCTTATGACTAAGAACTATCCTCACTTTGAATTGTTTCTTTAAACATTCCTCCAGAACAGTACCCTCTGTATCCTCAGTTAATGTCCATAGTCTCTACTCTGAAGAATGTCAGCTTGCTTTCTTTATGTTCTTCAGTTCGCCACCCTCTCTTTACTTTTATCCTGCAGAATGGAACCCTTTGCTTTTGTCTTCAGATCCGCAATGTAGACTCTTCAGTCATCTGTATAGCATAGTAACTTTAGTATATGTCTTATCCAATGCAGCAGTGAAGTATATTTCTGTGTTGTAGGATGTCTGTTTTACAGGTGTAGAAGTCCTTTTGGTATAAACTTTAATGGAGTATTGATATTCTATTTTACACCCTGAAAACTTTATTACACAGAAAGTCTTAACAACTAGACCATTAAATGAAATTTAGAAATTTTTTTCTCATTCCAAAACAACAAGGACTTTATTCTCCTAGAGTGTCAGCCAGACAACTCCTTTTGCCCAAATGGAGCAGAATCAAACAGGTAACAAATAACTAGGGTGGCCCTGGGGGTCTTACCTTACCTGATAGCTAGGTTGGGTTAAATTAGACCTGCATCCTCTTTCCTTCTAGGTGGAGGGGAAAGCGGAGGGGAAAGAAGTCCATCTGCAGTCCTCGGAGTTGACTCAGAAATCTCCCAATGTGCACCTTCCCACCAGGGTGCCAGGGAAAATCCCTGCTCCTTCCTCAAATTTATAAGCACAGTCAATTTTCTCAGCCAACACACCAAATTGCAGTAGCAAATACAACTCATGGTGTTGTAGCTCTAGGTGGTATAACAGAGTCAGGCCAAGAAGAATGGAAAACACACAAAGGAAGTTGGAGGCAGGTTTATTTTACTAATAAACTGATTGGGGACTTTGCTGCAAAGTGTTCAGTTCCATCTGGGCAGTGAACAGGGTTTATATCAATCTGGAAAAGAGGGGTTACAATACAGTGACAAGACACTTAACATTAGTTCATTGGCTGAAGTAGATACATACAGCTTAGACAACTGGATAGAAAGGTACTCTAGGACTCACCTCACTTACATATGGTGGGAAGCAAGGGTCACAGAAATTCTACTGAGGAGAAAAAAGGAGGAAAACATGTACGGGCAAGTCTGAGTGAGATTCAGACATGTTTTAGGTGTGGGTGGGATCAGAACTAGGAGGAGCCTTTTGCTTCCTACCCAGTTAGCTACAGTACAGGCTAATTCTGGTCAGAAATCATTTCCTGCTTCTTTTCCACCATCTTTCCGAGCAGCCATAATGGTGTGCATGAATGTCCTGGCTGATGCTATCAAGAGCATCAACAATGCTGAAAAAAGAGGCAAACGCCAGTTTCTTATTAGGCCATGCTCCAAAGTCATCGTGCGGTTTCTAACTGTGATGATGAAGCATGGTTACATTGGAGAACTTGAAATCACTGATGATCACAGGGCTGGAAAAATTGATGTGAACCTCACAGGCAGGTTAAACAAGTGTGGAGTGATCAGCCCCAGGTTTGATGTGCAACTGAAAGACCTGGAAAAATGGCAGAATAATCTGCTTCCATCCCATCAGTTTGGTTTCACTGTATTGACAACCTCAGCTGGCATCACGGATCACAAAGAAGCAAGACAAAAACACACAGGAGGGAAAATCCTGGGATTCTTTTTCTAGGGATGTAAACTATACAAATGAAATGCCTCAATGGACAAAAAAGAAAGAAAAAAAAAAAGAAATCATTTCCCTATTCAGTAGTAGAGCAGGCACTTAGCAAAGTAGTGTCAGAGAGGTCCTGGGTTCCGTTTTTCAGAGCCAACCACCAAAAAGAAAAAAGTAGTTAGGGACCAGGGATTTAGTTCAGTGGTTTTGCCACCTGCCTCACAAGCGCAATGTCCCGAGTTCGATCCCCAGTACCAAAATAAAAGAAAGAAAGAAAGAAAAAACAAGTTAGGGTTCTAAAGTACATCTCGATGGGAAGGATCACCAATCTTTTGGTGATAAAAGGTTCAAGTTGTATTTCTCACTTCCATTCCTAGCCTTTAACTCTTACCCTCACCTTCCAAATTCTCAATTCAATGTCAAAATACACGCCTAGCCCTGTGGACCCTTAAATTACAAAAGGAAGTGAACTGCACCTGCATCAACAGCTGTACCCTGATGCCCACGCTTATCACGCTGAACATCACTGATCACATCGAATGTTAGTGATCAAGATCACTAAGTGATCTTGTTGCTTTATGTGGTAATCAAAAGTGATGCAACCACGGAATTCTGCAGAATTGAGATTTGCTACTCTGTTCCTTTCCCGGATAAAATTAACTTTTTATCGTAGTCATTCATGTCATTAATAGTACAGCCTGCTCCACGAATCAGAATAGCTCCAGCGTCAAAGAAAGATTACATATACCAAACGGGAAAACACCTGGGACTCAGCTGCAAAACCAATGTTCCAGGTACACAGCAAACACAACAGCCAGATTCCATTCAGATGAGGCACAGAAAGATGAAGTCCATCAGAATTGACTGCTTCCTTTAAATGCTCACACGGGACAGAAGAATAGCTGATCTTGTACCTCTGAGCAAGGCTTGTTCAGGGCCTGAGGCACGGGTAGGGCTGCTGGGCTCTGATTGCCACACTCACCACCGCCCTGGCCGACTGCCCACCGTGTGTCTGAAGTGCGCACGTGCCAGGGTCAGGGCAGAACAAGTGAGCACCACAGCCAGACAAGGCCGGCTCCCCGCAAGGCCAGCCATAGGCGTTCTGCCTTAATAAATTTCACTGCTGTCTCCTTTTCGTTGTCCGATACATCCAACTCTCTGTGCATTGCACACAAAAACCTCAGAACTGGTTCCTTGACCCCATAAAGCATGGTAACACTTTTGTACTGACATAGTTAAATAGCTGCAACACAGGCTATCTAGCCCACAATACCTAAAATATTTACTACCTGGTATTTTACAGAAAATATTTACTGACCACTTGCCTAGAGCAGCAGTTCTCAACCCTCACAGTAGAGTCAGATAACTTGAGAGATTTGAAAGATATTTCTGACCCTGTACTGCACACATCTCTGGAGTTGATCACAGCCCCATTTGTCAAAAACTCTCCAAACGATTCAATGAGCAGTTCAGCTTGAAAACTACTGATCTAAAGGAAATCTCCTCTTACCCATTTCTCTGCACCTATAAACAGAGTTACCAAGGTCAAAACTCAAAGTCCACACACATATAATCCTAGCACTGAGGGAAGAGGGTTGCAAGTTTAAAACTATCCTAGGCAATTTAGTGACTTAGCAAGACCGTGTCTCAAAACAATAAAAGAAGAGAAAAGAAGGCTGGTAATGTAGTTCAGAGCAAGAGCCCTGAGTTCAATCCCCAATGCTGAAAAAAGAAAAAAACAACCAAGAAATTTAAAGTCTAGGTCTTCAATTTTTCACAGTTCATTTATGCAAAATGTCAACATTGTTGTTACTACAAAGATAAGACTTATATACTGCCTAGAATAATTATTTGGTTGCTTTTTGTTATGGCTGTTCTTAACTCCAGCACTTCAAAAAAGTAGGGTAAACCTTATCTCCTGTTTTATTCCAGATGCCTGAAACCAGCAGCATTATCACTGAACTAACATACACGAGACACACATGATCTATGAGTGAATCTATCTTCTGTGCCCTGAAAAATCAAGAAAAGTCCACCTTTTTGTCTGTTTTCTCTGGCCCTAAAGCTTAAGGGGACCTACACCCTAGTCAGACCTTCTCCAGTTTCTCTCTCCTGATAGCCTCTTTCCCAAAACCTAGACACCTGTTAAATACTACAACCACAAAAACACCACCTTTTACCAAAATAATCTACCTCAAGCTATAATCTTCTCCCCTTATCATCCAAAGTATTTCAAAGAGAAGTATACTTGTCTCAATTCCTAGACTAGTTTTGGTTTTGTCAATATCATTCTACTAGATCTGTTCTTGCAAATATCACCAGTTAACTCTATTGACTAAGGGAGGAGACATTTTTCAACTCTTATTTCATACTATCACTCCACAGTATTACACAGTTAACCATTTTCCTGAAATTTTGTTTTTCTTACACCACACACTGTTAGGTATCATCATAGCTTGTTATTTTTCTCCATGGCCTTGGTGGGCTTTCCACTCCTCCACCAGTGCTCCATCTGCACTATTCTCACTCGCACCATGACCACAGTCACCCAAACTACTGCACCTGCCAAACATGCTCATCATTCCTACGCCTGTTACCAATCCAAATCCCTGTCCAGTATGCTAGACTCGTAGTCAATTTCTGTTGCCTGCCTATGCCTGACAACCAAACCCAATGTGACCCAAGCCAAACTCGTGTCGTCTTATTCCTGTGTTTCTGACGGTCTTTCTGATTTTCTCTGTCTTAGTTGGTGACTCTACGACTCACCCAGTTGTACATGCTATAAATTCAAAATTATTATTTACCCTTTTCTCCTTAATCCTCCAGTGCTAAGAATCATTGGTTCTGAAAACCGATACCTTAATTGTACAAATGGATCCAAAGACCTAATATAAAATCTTCATTATTTTTATATGGAAGACTGAAACTGGTTTCCCTATCTGAAATTTTGTCTTCTAAAAGCATTCTCTTCATCCATTTAAGGGTGATTTAACTTCAACACAATTATTATCATATCAGTTGTGTGACTGAAAACTATCAGTATCTCTTTGTCATATAAGAGCATTCTCAAGCTATTCAACATAGATTCTCAGAAATATGGGCCTTACCTCTCTGACATCACACCCCTGCTTCATCCAATGCTCTTAGTATGCTACAAGTAATAGTAATATGTCCCCCCTACTGGAGAACTCTGCCAGAATTCCCTTCCTTTCCCCAACAATTCTCTCTGCTCACCTTCTATACTTTAATACTCACATCTCCTAGGCTGGTGAAGTGTTCATTTCTGTATATCCATAACAGCCTGTGCATTTCCATATTGTTCTTATCATAATGTAGAAGCTAAGAAACTGGATAAACAAAGAGATCTGGATTCTTACCTAAGTAAATTCTTACCTTAATTCCTTACTTGCTTCATGTGTTAAATTAAGATGATATTGGTCCTATCTCTTTGTCATTAATAATTAATGAGATAACAGACTTAGAATATAAACTGGTATACAGAAACAACACAGTAAGTTAGAATTCTGGATGTTATAATGAAAGTTCAGTGTTGATTTTCAAGTCAGAACCAATTGCAATGTATGGGTTCAATATCTCTCCTTCAAAAGTCTTATTTTTGCAAACAAAGATGTTCCTTGCTCCTGAATAGACATAAACAATATTGTCAAAATGGCCATACTTTCAAAACTGTTATACAGATTCAATGTCATCCCAATCAAAAATACGAACAGCATACTATACAGATGTAGAGAAAATAATCTTAAAATTCATATGGAGCCAGAAGAGACCCAGAATAGCAAAAACTGTTTTGATAAATAAGAGAAAAGTATAAGGAATACAAATACCTGACTTCAAGTTGTACTACAAAGCAATAATAATTTTAAAAAATGGCATGGTACTAGAACAAAAACATAATGTGGGGCTGGGGATTTAGCTCAGCAGTTCTGTCACTTGCCTTGCAAGCACAAGGCCCCAAATTTGATCTCCAGTACAAAAAAAAATTTATATATATACATATATACATATATATATATATATACATATATATATATATGTGTGTGTATATGGATCAATGGAACAGAACCTAAATACAGAACCCGCCTCATACATATTCAAATATTTTATATTTGACAAAGGTCCCTAAAGCATATATTGGAGGAAATATAGCCTATTCAACAAGTGGTGCTAGGAAAACTGGTTACCTGTTTGCATAAGATTGAAACTGGATCCTTATATCTCATCATATACTAAATTAAAATCAAAATGGATCAAAGATCTAAACATTAAAACAGAAAAATTAAGAGAACCTCCAGAATGAAGGGGGGAAAAGTCCAGCTACTCCTCAGACAGAGTACCAAAATCCAGAATATACAAAAAACTCAAAACAATTAAACCACCTAAAATTAAAGACCCAGTCAAGAAATGGGCAAGAGAAATGAAGAAACACTTCACAGAGGTAGAAATACAAATGGTCAACAGATATATTAAAAAATGTTCAATGTACCTGCCCATTACAGAAATGCAAATTAAAACAATGCTAACATTTCATCTTACTGCACAAAGAACAGTAATTATTAAGAAATCAAGGAATAATAAATGTTGGCATGGTTGTGGTGAAAAAGGAACACTCCTTTATTACTCATGGGAATCCCAACCAGTATAATCATTATGTAAATCAGTATGGAGAATTTCCAAAGAACTAAAACTGGAAATTCCATATAACCCAGCTATCCCCTTGCTAAGTATCTTCCTCAAAGAGCTTAAAACATCATACCACAGCAATACATGTATACCAATGTTAACAGCAGCATAATTCACAATAGCTAAATCCTGGAAGCAGCCTGTATACCAGTCAACACATGATTGGATAAAGAAAATGTGAGGTATATATATGTATATGTATATGTATGTGTATATATATATATATATATATATATACACACACACACACATATACATATATATATCTCTTATATATGAATATGATATATATAGATACTACTTGACTGTAAAGAATGACAAATTTGAGACATTTGTAGGAAATGGATGCACCTAGAAAATATAATGTTGCATGAAATAAACCAGACACACAAGCTTGACTATCATATAATATCTCTCATCTGAGTGAGGCAAAGTACAAACAAAGAAAATGATGAAGGATGGATAGAAAGGGACAAGGTGATGGATTTCTTACAATAGGGAAGTGATCCAAGGGAACAAGGACCAGGGATGAGGAGGAAAAGAAAGGCAAAAAGAAGAAAAGATATGCTATGCATAGGAACCTAATGACCCCAATTAATGTAAACCATATATGCCATAACATGAGCTATGTCAAATAATATCAACACAATTGAAAAATGGGATATCAAAACTGGAGGAGGAGAGAGGAAGGGTAAGGGGAATTAAGAAAAAAAGAAAGAAACACTAAGCTACATGAACAGCAAACATGTACAAATATTTTTTTTTTAATTTTAAAAAGATCAAGAAGTTGTTGAGGAACAGATGCCTTATGTACTGTCCTCTGTCAAAACTAGTAAATTCTGTAGTTGTAATAGGAGAGAAGTCACAGACAATTTGCCAGCCCTGGAGTTCACTTGCCCCCTGGGCCAGTAGCTTTCTGATCCCTTTTAAGAATTGCTTGGGTATCTGCCAAGCTGGGTGGAGAGAAAACAGCTAAGGTTGTCCCCAGAGAGGAGCATTTTCTTTGCCTCTTGGGTAGTGTTATCAGGGAAGGGGAAAGCCAGCAACTCCTCACCAAGTCCCCAGTCCTCTTTTGTTTTTTTTCTGTTCCAGTTTTCTTTTTTAAAGTATATTGTTATTTAAATTAAGCAGATACATACAAATATTAAAATTGTACATCTTAATGACTATTCATTTCCTTTTAAAATAGTCTAAGGATTGGGACTGTAGCTCAGTGGTAAAGTGCTTGCCTAGCACGTGTGAGGCCCTGGGTTTGAATCCTGGGTTCCATCCCCAGCACCACAAAAAAATAAGTAAATAAAATATGCATTTTATATTTCCTGTAAAAAAGAAATCATTTGTCAAAGATTTCAATAATTTATTTGATTAAGTTAGTTTCTTTAGTATTTACAAGCACCTCTTTCTTACAAGAAGAAATGACCTGCATTTATACAGTGAGAAAAAAAAAAGGGTTGAAGATAATTTACCAATGCAAAGATGGTAGTTTTTCTCATAATAAATGAACATCTCTAACATATATTTTTAATTTTTTATTGAGTTTATTGATACATTTTAGTATACAGTACAGTTATATTTATTATTGGGATCTTGTACCTTTACATGACAGGTCTTGGTTCTCATTTTTTCCCCTTGTCCCTGCCCTACCTTCACCCCCTCCTCCCCTCTCCACTTACAAACACTTTATTTCCATTTTTTCATTTTCTCATATTTTTTTCTTTTCCCTTATTCCCTTTCCCCTACCCTTCCCACTTTTCCTACACCTTTAGCCCTTTTCTTCCTATTTCACATTGTTAATTATCTCATTAGGATCTTGTGTACTATTATAGTTTTTCACACCAGAGAAACTATTTGGTATTTACACATGTGTGACTTATTATTTCACTTAGGAGTATATCCTCAAAATGTATCCATTTTCCTATGAATGAATCTAATTTCTCATTCTTTATGGCTGAGTAGTATTCCATTTTATAGAAAAACCACATCTTCTTTATCCAGTTTCCAACATATTTTTAAGTTCTAAGTTGGTCAAAACATGAATACTGTAAACCACAGATGATGTTTTCTGGGGGAGGAGACAAAATTTCTTATAGCTAAATCATTATGAATAATCCACATCCAAAGTAACATGAAGGCCTTGTTTTTATCTTACTTCAGAGCATGATGCTGTGAATATACAAAACCTAAAGTTGTAAAAGATCACCTAATTTTAAAAATGTTCAAATGTTCTGAGTTGCATTGCTTACAATGACTTATATTAAAATTGAGCTCATTTCCAAAGCCAAAATTTTCTAATTATAAGCCTGTTCATTATAAGCCTATTTCCATTTTTTCATTTTCTCATATTTTTTTCTTTTCCCTTATTCCCTTTCCCCTACCCTTCCCACTTTTCCTACACCTTTAGCCCTTTTCTTCCTATTTCACATTGTTAATTATCTCATTAGGATCTTGTGTACTATTATAGTTTTTCACACCAGAGAAACTATTTGGTATTTACACATGTGTGACTTATTATTTCACTTAGGAGTATATCCTCAAAATGTATCCATTTTCCTATGAATGAATCTAATTTCTCATTCTTTATGGCTGAGTAGTATTCCATTTTATAGAAAAACCACATCTTCTTTATCCAGTTTCCAACATATTTTTAAGTTCTAAGTTGGTCAAAACATGAATACTGTAAACCACAGATGATGTTTTCTGGGGGAGGAGACAAAATTTCTTATAGCTAAATCATTATGAATAATCCACATCCAAAGTAACATGAAGGCCTTGTTTTTATCTTACTTCAGAGCATGATGCTGTGAATATACAAAACCTAAAGTTGTAAAAGATCACCTAATTTTAAAAATGTTCAAATGTTCTGAGTTGCATTGCTTACAATGACTTATATTAAAATTGAGCTCATTTCCAAAGCCAAAATTTTCTAATTATAAGCCTGTTCATTATAAGCCTGTTCATAAAATGCAGCTCATTATGAGTGTCCATTATCTGCTTCATAAAATGGCTATAATTACAGCATATCTTTCAGCAGAGTGTAAAGGGAAATAATATATATATACTATTCATATATATATTCATATGCATTTATTTATTTCCAGGTGTAAGCTCTGTACCCACAAGACTTAGACAAAGATTTATTTTTTCAGTCTTAATATTATGATACTTTGATTAGATTTCTACTTACTTTTTCTACTTTCAATTGAAAGCAGAATGTAGACATGTAGGGGACAAAACGCAACACTGACTCAGGCTTTCACTATTAGGTGAGCTGAGCTGCTTTTTGCTTCACATGGACGGAGAAACTACTTCCTTTTGTACTTGGAACCAATTCCAACTCTTCCACTTACAGGCTGTGCTCTTTGGGGCAAGAAACAAACCCAGTAAGCCTCACATTACCCACACATGAAATGGGGATGAAAATATTTCAGGAACATTTAAAGGACCATTAAATGAAAAAGCACAAAGACATAAAACACTTAACATGGTTCATGAACATACTAACATTATCCTCTTGCACAGCACTTTCGAAGTACCAAGCAGCATTTTAGGGAAATTTACATCATATCAGTCCTTTAATCCTCTAATAGACTATGGGATAAGTACTATGAATTGCTTTTAACAAATGAGAAGACTCTGAATCACAATTCTGATTATTTCACAGTACCAGATAAACAAGGATTGACACTAATGATGCAGGGGTTTCAGCAAGGAAAACAGATATCAGTGCCCTGAGACATCTATTGCACGTGACAAATTGTTTCCCTATTAAACTAAAATACAGCATCCATGGAAGAATGGAAAAAGTCACTCAAATAGTTTTCTGTGTTCTGTAGTTCAGTTGCAAAACCCAAATCAGGATGCAAAAGTTATTCAAGCTTTTTTCCTCTCCTGGAAAACAATCCTAAGGGCCTTAAAAATAGTAAGTCTGTGACATTCACCTATAAATTATGAAACTTCCCTCCAGCTTTCTTCAAACATATGTAAATAGTTCGCATTTTAACATAGCCTACCAAATGGGCAAAACCAGACAAACTCTAGAATACACGTTCTAGATAGCCCATCTTAAGGACACTCCCAATCCCAGCTCAGCACCTCAAATGTACACAGCTCAACACCCTCCGGTGTGCCAGCACCTTATTTCCTTGAGTGTGTACTTTTAAAATTATGCATTTAAAAAAATCTATTTTTTGGAGGGGGAGATGCCCTTTCAAATTATTTCCTGACTTGGCCTCAACCTTATTCCCTGATTATGTGTCATGTTTTCCCAAGGTTCAGATATAAGATTCTCCATGACAAAGAAATCAGGCAGTATAAGTATGGCAGAATCATTCACTTTTTTAGGAAATCTGATAAATTATCTATCTTTAGGTGACAAAGTAATTTACGAAGATATTAAATAGATATTTGGCTTTACTACTATTGAATAATTCAAGAGATTGAAACCACAGGTAGTAATTTGTATTCTCTATTTTGCCTTCTTATGCAGCACTCCTTCCCTCTGTGAAGGTGGCCAGACCTTCTATACTCCCTAGCCATTGGAGAGCTTTGCTTTCAGTATCAGAGCTGAAGTGGCCTGAAAAGAAACTTCTTTGCTCTGGTTTCCCAAAAAGCTCGAGCTATGCAAACAAAAATTAGCCACTGAGTGTGATGTGACAGTGAGGGACAAAAGTGGAAACAGATGGGGCATAAGCAGCAAGAAAACAAGATTGACCCAAGCTTAAGGAAGGGCTAGTCTGTGGGACATACAAGTAAAGGGATCCAGAGCCTTCCTTGTGCAGAGGTGCAGGAAAGAGGCTGAGTCCCCATGGAAAAACTCGAAGCTATTGGCCGTCCAAGGCACCAGTGAGTCACGTGAGTGCACTACGTTCCCACATCCTGGGTAATACACAGTTTCAACACTCACCTTTGGTTTTCAAGGGATTGGAGGGTTAGAGTAGTTTTATTTTTTTATTTAAAATTTTTATTTTTATTTTTTCCCATTAAGTTTATTGGTACATTTAAAACAAACAATACAGTGGCATTTATCACTGGGATCTTGTACTTTTACATGATAGGTATTGGTTCTTGTTTTTTCCCCATACCCCTGCCCTCCTTTCACCCCCTTCACCCTTCCCTATTTACAAAGACTTTGTTTCCATTTTTTTTCCTTTTTCACATTTTTTCTTTTCCCTTATTTCCTTTCCCCTACCTTTCCCACTTCCCCTTTAGCCAATTTTCTTCCTATTTCACACTTTCAAAGGTTCAAATGGTACAGTAGTTATATTAGGGTTTCGACTAGGGGATTTTAGATAGGTCTTTTTTCTTTCTGTTTATTTGTTGGTTGGTTGGTTTGTTCAAGATGCTAAAAACATCCTACAATACATAAGACAATTCTATATCACAGTAGATCCTCACTCAAAATGACAATATAATTCGGGAAATTGATAGACAATGCGATTCAAAGAGGAAACTGATCTGGACTCAGAGACCAGTGTCTCACCTGAACAATCTTCTCTGTATACTACTCCAAAGACCTTCGTTTTACAATTTTCACAGTAAAAAAAGGAAGCCCTTTAATGGCTGAGACAGACTCTCCATTAGGCTGCAGGCATATGAGCGTGAACTTGAGTTAAGGTTGATTTAGAAAAAATAAATCATAGAACATTTCTTTCCTGTTGGAGCCTACTGAGGTTGACATCCACTATGGAGGTCTCAGTGAAGGACTGGCTGGGCTTTCTGATAGCATGCTCAGCTCTGTCCTATCTTCTATCCACTCCTGAGGAAGCATGAGCATTTTTGACTGAAATGGTTCTGGAGATAGCTTTCTAGACTATATCTCTCTCTTACTACCATGAAGAAGAAACCAAGCCATCCTTCTGTCCCCAAGAGAACACCCAATATTTCTGTATTATGACTGGTTTGTATGAGAATGGCAGCAGTGATTACACTTTTAAAGTTTTATTTTTAAGCTATTTTATTTATAATCAATAAAATCTGCTTAAGCATCTGTGTATGTATTCATCCCACCAAACAATTGTTACATGTCACAATAAGACTGGCAGAAAGGGACTTTTGCAATACTATATAAAGAGGCACAAGTTATTGTTTTCATTAGAAATGTCCATATATCACCTTAAAAGCTAAGTAAACAGCCACATGCATTTTAAAAAGTAGAGAAAGATTTGAAGAATTTTCAATTTTAGTATAAAAATAGGTTTGAGTAAAGAAATAAAATACCATCTATGTCACATGAGAAAAATATTACATGGTGCAATTAATCTTTATATTTCCTTGCTAAAAAAAAAGAAGCAACCGTATTCCATTTTTATATATGAGATAAAAAATAAGTTCCAATTTCTGGCTCCAGGACAATTATCAGTGGAGATGGGGTCAAAATCCTACATAAACATTAGAACACTAAATGTCATTGTCTTTACAGCACTGTATCTTCAAAAAGGAAAAGTTGAACATTTACTATGAATCAGGCACTATACATACACATTTCATTCCAATCTTATTGTAACCCCAAGAGGTAGATATAATTTTTTTCCATTTTATAGTTACAGGAGTTGCTAAGGGCAATGACACTAAGCTTCCTATACAAGATCACCTAGCCAATAAGTACTGAAAGAATTTTGCCAATGACTGTCCATGATCTACAACCATATACTCCTATTCTATGCATCCTCATTCTCTCTTCACTGCTCACATAATGAAGAGACTTCATGCATTTCAAAATAAGCATGAATTATATCTAATGGCCATTCAGGACCCCGGAAGTGCCAAATTAAAATATAAACCAGCTATTTTCTATTTCTTTGAATGTAATAATCGCTGAATAAAGTACAAGATTTATCTTCCATACTATCCTAACATTAATACTAATTAATAATCTGATTTTGATATCTTGTTTGATATGTCTCCTGTGCCAGACCACAAGGCCCTTGAGCACAGGAAGTATCTATCCCTGCTTACTGATAGTGTCCACGTGCACACAATGCCTGGCATATAACAGGCTTTCAATAGTCCTTTGTTGAATGAGTGTCTGAGGGAGCCGATGCAGTCTTGTAAGTGACAGTGAGTATGCCACAACTGTGGCAAATAGCCTTAAGACACCACTGTCAATTACTGGATCATGACGGACTTATAGGGAAGCTGCGATCCAAGAAAACAAAAGCACAGATTAACAGCAACTAAAAACACTGCCCCACTTTGAAATCTTGCTATGCTCTCCCAGGAAAACTATCAGCTCCTCTTTAACCACCTTGGGCATGATTCTTCTCACACATGGATTTCTCCATATTGTATCTGTCATGCTCACTGCCATACTTATTTCCTAAGTTGCATATATTCATTTTTTAATTGCCAGGACTCCAAAAAGTTCCTACACTTTAACATTTAACCTGTATTCTCTATTCATTGCACTGAACAATGACTTAAAACTATAGTGCATTGCTCCCTTTTTTATAAGAAAGTTATAGCTAAATGGAAGCATACTGAGGCCATACTCTTAAGTGAACTAAATAGGGCACACAGGTATAAATACCAAATAGTTTCTCTGGTATGAAAAACTGAAAGTGTAAATAAGGTCCAAATTGCATAATGGATAATGTGACACAGGAAGAGCAGGGCTAAAGGAGGAGGGGAAGTGGGAGGGGTAGGGAAATGAAATAAGAGGAAAGAAAAAATATGAGATGGGGAAGTGGGAAGGGCAGGGGAAAGGAAATAAGGGAAAAGAAAAAAATATGAGAAAATGAAAAATGGAAATAAAGTGTTTGTAAGTGGGGAGGGGAGGAGGGGGTGAAGGGAGGGCAGGGACAAGGGGAAACAATGAGAACCAAGACCTGCCATGTAGAGGTACAAGATGCCAATGACGAATGTAACTGTACTGTACATCTAAAAAGTACCAATAAACTTAATGGAAAAAAATTAAGGGACTCCCTTTACCATAATCAAATCCCAATTCATATTCCAAAATTATTTCCAACCATTCCTCTCTTCACACACTTTAGGTCTATCTAAAGAGAACTCCCCACTGATGGCCTAACATTTTTTTTTTGTCTTTGGTCCTTCAGTTCATTCTATACAAAATGCCCTGCATTATCATTCTCAGACCCAGTTCAATCATCATTCCACCAGGAAGCCATCACAAAATTACTCTAAATGCACATACGCCCTCCATTGTCTCAGTTCTTACATTTTATCTCTATCTTTTGTTGACAGATATCACTTTACAAATCCAGCAGATGGTAAGCACCCTAAAAGCAAGTGCCACACATCATCCATCTCTGACTCATATCAAACAGCACAGAGCATTCTGCACAGTAGGTGCTTTATAACTTTAAATGAATAAAAGAAAGAGCAAGTGCATTTTGTTCCACCGTTCTCATGTCTTAAACCTAGCCTAATAGAAATGGCATTAATAATAAAACCTGAACCATAGTCCCATTTTTCACACAGCTAGCTATAAAACTTCAGCCAATTACTTAGGCTTTATGAATTCTAATTTTTTCACATGGAAAGGAAGATGACTTTGAGCTGATCTCTCAGGCCACTAATAATATGGAGACAGACTACACAGTATAAAATATGTGAATAATTTCAAGGAGAGGAAGCACAATTCCCCATACTCTTTGCCTAGGAACTTAGTCTTCCTTCAGAATCAGTGCATCATCAGTTCTGTAGAGAAGTTTCCCTGACAACCATGACAACATCAAATCCCTCCATATACATTTAACAGCACCACAAACTTCCAAATTGAAAGATTTAGCATACTTATAATTTCAATTTATTTAGGTTATTATTTAATTTCTATCCATGATCCCCTCTGTACATGCCATGAAAATGAGATCTTACAAAGCAGAACTGGCTTTTTCAATAGTTATCTACATGATATTATCACATATGGTTCAGTACTTACTTTCCAAAGATGATGAACACAAGCTAGGTGTTTTCACAACATCAAAGAGATGATGAAATTCCCAAAGCTTCTAAATTATCATTTTATCAAAGTTTATATATTCAAAGAATATGGCCTCTGATAAAATTACTCTTAAATATGAAATCCAAATCAAATGTACTTTTACTTTCAGCTGCTTTCCCTCCAATACAAAAACATTTGTTTTACTAAGCTCTTTACATTTTATTCCTCTTCACATTTTTCCTAAACTTCCCATCTGCAGATAAGGAGAAGAAAAAGGCAGAGGAATCTCTTACTTCATATGAAATAAGGGAGTTGTGCAAAATGTGGAAAACAGTGCAAAATTCTGTAGCAAAGCACCACCCAAATAAGGCTGTAGCAGTGCAAGCAGTGAAACTGTTCAATAACAATGCTCTGTCACAGTTCCATAAAATCCTCAAAAAGAGGCAAAAGCAAATGTCACCTGACAGGTTTGTTGTTAAAGTTGCAGCCAATATATAGCATTGATTCCATTAGCAATAGTGAAATTCACCCTACATAATAACTCTCTTTTCCTTCACACCAGCTACGCAGGAAGGTTGTCAAAGGTAAGTGCGAGTTGTATATTTTTCATTATATTTTATATTTTTTCTATTTTATATTATATTACAGTATTGTAATCATTTTATATGAAGAGTTTGGGGTTGTGGAATGAATCAGCTGAGTTTCCATTATTACTGATGGGGAAATTCATTTTGATACACAAGAGGTTTGGATTACAACCATGTTTCTTGAATGAATTATGCTTGCAAACCAAGGTTCCACTGAAATTATTACTATGACATACAAGTATATCACATGACACATACTGTGTTGGCTCTTGAAACCTAATAATCCTTCATAATAACACATATTTATACTGTATATATATTTGTGCTACAACTTGCATTCATGAAACATCAATGTAGGTTTGAAACTTTAGATTCTAAGCAAACACATCTAGGTTAGTTGCATGGAATTTTTTTTTTTTTTGTACCAGGGATTAAATTTAGGACCTTGCACTTGTAAGGCACATGTGGTGCCACTGAGCTAAACCCCAGGCCCTGAATCTTTCACTTATTTGAACAAGTATGTATAAGCTCCTCACTTCAATTTGTTCCTGTGTTGAGGACAAATATTACTTTTCCTTGGTAACATGAATTGCTCCTGGACTATTAGGTTCACTTCAAAAGCACTGCCTGTAAATTTAGGCTTGCCTTACTAGTGTTTACAAAGATGTATGATTAATTCATTTAATAATTTTAGACATTTTTCTGTAGACATAAAAATTAATTGTACTAAGGAACAACACTGAGTGGTGTTTGCCTGCTTTAAAAACTCCTGTTTTCATATGTTTATTTGCTGATTCTAATTATTTTCTGAGAAATGCCTCTTCATTTCAGATGTCAATTTTTAGATTTGGTCTTTAAATTTGGGGGTTTGATGTTTTTTAAGTTCTTTATATACTCTAGATAGCAGACCTTTGTCTGAGGAACAGCTGGTAAAACTTTTTTCCCACATGATAGGTTGTCTCTTCACTCTTTAGATGGTTTCTCTTGCTATGTAGAAGCTTTTTAATAAGATGAGATCCCAATTGTTGGTTCCTTGTGCTAGTTCTTGTGTGACTGAGGTTTTCTTCTTGAAGTCTTTTCTTACACCAATGTCTTCAAGAGTTCTACCTAACCTCTCTTCCCGCTTATTTAGTGTTTCTGTTTTAATATTCAGATCTTTAATACATTTCCATTTTAGTTTAGTGTCTGGTGAAAAATAAAGATTTACATTAATCTCTGGGAAGCTGAAGCCCAATTTTTCCAGCACGATTTATTAAAGAGGCTATCTTTCCTCCAGGGAGAGTGTTTGGCTCCTTTGTCAAAGACGAAGTGGCTGAGTGTATCTGGAGTTGTTTCTGCATCTTCTAATCTGTTCCACTGGTCCTCAGTTTTGTTTCTTTGCCAGTACCATGTTTTTCTCACAGTAGCTTTGTAGTGTAGTTTCAAGTTGGGTATTGTGATAACCCCAATACCACTAGTCATTCAAGAGATGCAGATGAAAACAATGTTGAGATTCCACCTCACTCTAGAAAGAACGACTGCTACCAAAAAGTCAACCAAGCTGGAGATTTACCTCAGTGGCGCCACTGCTGCCTCACAAGTGGAAGGTGCCACGTTCAATCCCCAGTACCAAAAAAAAAAAAAAAAAAAAAAAAAAAAAAAAAAAAAAAAAAAAAAAAAAAACGGTTTCAGCTGTTTTCCACCCTTTACTTTCAGTCTATGAGTTTATTTTCTAATTAAGTGTGTTTTTTGTATGCAGCATATTGTTGGATCTTGCTTCTTGACCCACTCTGCCAGTCTATTTCTTTTGATTGGTGAATTGAGACCATTAACATTAATGGTTATTACTGATATATATTGACTTATCCATGTCACAACTTTTTCTTTTTGTTGGATTCTTCCCTTTACATTTAAATTCTTGTTGTGCCTGATGGATTCATTCTGCTGGGCTTTCTGGGGTTGTCATCCTCATTGTCTTTTCCTAGGATATTGTTTAAAATTTTTTGGAGCACTGGTTTGGTATTCATGAAGTTCCTAAAGTGCTCTTTGTCATGAAAGTGTCTTATTTCTCCATTAATTTTGAAAGATAGTTTTGGAGGGTACATCAGTCTGTGTTAGAGGTTGTCTTCTTTAGGGCTCAAAATATGTCACCCCAAACTCTTCTTGCCTTAAGGGGTTGTGTTGAAGACATTGGTATAGGAAAAGATTTTATGAGCAAAACCTCAGAACTAGCACAATCAACAAGTGAGATCTCTTCTTTGTACAATAAGAGAAACCACCAAAAGTATGAAGAGATAAGCCACAATGTGGGAAAGATCTTTCACCACCTGTTTCTCAGACAAAGGTCTACTATATAGAATATAGAAAGAACTTAAAAAAATCAGACCTCCCAAATTTAAAGACCCAATCAAAAAATGGGCATCTGAAATGAACACACATTTCTCAAATAAGTAGAAATACCAAATAAACATATGAAAAAATGTTCAACATCACTAGTTATTCAAGAGACGCAAATCAAAACAATGCTGAGATTCCACCTCACCAGAGAAAGAATGGCTCCTATCATGAAATCAACCAATAACAAATGTTGGAGGGCTGTGGGGAAAAAGGAACATTGCTTCACTGCTGGTGGGAGTGTAGACTGGTGCAACCACTTGGAAATCAGTACAGAGATACCTCAAAGAAATAGGATTGGAAGTCCCATTGACCCAGCTATTTCCCTACTGGGTGTCTTCCCCAAAGAATTATACCACAGTGATATATGTGCACCCATGTTCATAGCAGCACAATTTGTAATAGCTAAAACTTGGAAGCAGCCCAATTCCCATCAACTGCAGACTGGATAAAGAAAATGTGTGTGTGTTTTTTTTAATAAAGTGGAGTACTACTCAGCCATAAAGAATGATAAACTAAAGACATTTACAACTAAATGGATGCACACTGAGGCGATACTCTTAAGTGAAATAAATAGGACACACGTGTAAATACCAAATAATTTCTCTAGTGTGAGAAACTGAAAATGTAAATAAGGACTAAAAGATATGATAGATAATGTGAAATAGGAAGAAAATGTCTAAATAGGGTGGGGGAGTTGGAGGGGTAGGGAAAAAGAAACAAGAGAATGGAATTCAATGAGAAGAAGAAAAATGGGAAAAAAAGACTTTGTAGATAGGGAGGGGAAGAGGGGTTGAAGGGAAGGCAGGAGAATGGGGAAAAAATAAGAACCAAGATGGATTATGTAAAGGTGCAAATTTCCAATGATGAATGCCATTATATTGTATACCTTAAATGTACCAATAAAATTAAATTTTTTAAAAAATAAATGCTGGCAGGGTTGTGGAGAAAAAAGAAAACAGTGGAGACACTGTAGGTGTGAGTGAAGACTGGTGCAACCACTGTGGAAATCAGTATGGAAATACCTCCAAAAACTAGTATTAGAGGTCCCATTTGACCCAGCTATTCCCCTACTGGGTATCTTCCCTAAAGAATTAAAAGAATCATACTACAAAGATGTACACTCATGTTTATAGTGGCACAGTGTGTAATAGTTAAAATTTGGAAACATCCAAGAATGATAAACTAGAGACATTTACAGCTAAATGGATGCACATTGAGGTCATACTCTTAAGTGAAATAAATAGGATACACATGTGTAAATGCCAAGTAGTTTCTATAGTGTGATAAACATAAAGTGTAAATGAGGATCAAAATGTGTAATAGATAATAGATAATGTGAAATAGGAAGAAAGGGTCCAAAGGGGAAGGGGAAGGAGGAGTAGGAGGGGTAGGGGATTCAAAAGAAGAGAAAGGAAAAAAATATGAGACAAGGAAAAAACTCAAAGTCTTTGTAAATAGGGAGGGGTTGAGGGTTGGAAGAGAGGGCAGAGGATTGGGAAAATAATAAGAACCAAGGTACATCACGTAAAGGTACAGATTCCCAATGATGAATGTCATTATATTATATACCTAAAATGTACCAATAAACCTAATGAATAAATAAATAAATCATGTGAGAAAATCTCTCAAAAAAAAATTCTTGGATGACATTTCTCCATGAATATCTATTTCCTGGGTAAACCCTAAGAAGCAAAACTATATCCATCCCTTATGTAAATGATAAAATAATACATAAAGTGTTCAAGAGAAAAAGTGCTTGAGAAAATCCATGCTGCAGTTTTTTATCAGATTAATACAGTTGGATAGAAAAAAGAAAAAAATATAAAAAGAGTTAGTTATCCAACATATTTGAACAGCCAGTTTCACTGTAAATCTGTGAACACTAAGGATGTAAAGTCTAAAGTCTGCTGTACATTTTGTAATTGCCTCAATTAATCTTCAGAATTCCAGATGACTAATATAGACAGACACTTGACATTATATTAAAAAGTCTATCTTCATGTGAATCTGTCACTCTTTAACTTTTAGTTCATTATTCAACTTGGAAGAAAACTTCCAGAGCATCAGAAAAACAAAAATTACTAGAACCATGTTGTAACATGGTTGTGTAATCTACTTATTACCTATGTGCCCATGAGCACACAGAAAAAATAAAAATAACAAACCAAATGAACACAAATCACAAATGCAAGACATAAAGACAAATTCCTGGTTCATCCTGTACCATATCTAACTTCTATAGTCACTGCAAGTAAATAATAGGCATTTACTGAGCATTTTTTGGTAATAAACTCTTTTCAAGTAACTAAGAAAAAGAGTAAATTGGAAAGCTGCAGGTGGGGACTGGTCAAAATGGAATCTTCTGGAATATATTCTGAATGCTCATAATAGTTTAAAAATTAGCATTAAAGAAAGCTCCATGGAGTCTGTAGGTAGAACTGTCTAGATCTTGTGCCATTTTTTTATATAAATCTCTGGGAAAATCATGTAACTTCCCTGAATATTAGCTTCTCTATAAAATAATAATAATTCAGTGTTACTGAGAGTTACTTAAGATGAAGCGCTTAACACACTATAGGTGCTCAATAAATGAATACTAGGCTTATTATTAATGCTTATAGTATTTATATTTTCTCTAAATGCAAGTTATAGACAAAGCACTTTATAAAAATACATTTTTCTCATCAAAGAGTAATACATAACCAAGAGTTGGGAAAAGTAGGAAGGGAGAAGTGGGTTAGGAGAAAAAATATAATTAAGGGCTGGGGATTTAGCTCAGTTGTTCCACCGCTTGCCTCACAAGCTCAAGGTCCTGAGTTCAATCCCTGGTACCAAAAATAATAAAATAATAATAATAATAATAATAATAATAATAATAACAATAATAATAAAGATGGGCTAGGGATTTAGCTCAGTGGCACCACACCTGCCTTACAAGTGCAAGGTCCTGAGTTCGATCCCCAGTGCCAAAAATTAATTAATTAATAATTAAGATATAATATGTACATGTACCAACTCCTCATAGTAAACATAATCATTATGTACTGTAAACATGTGCTAATAAATAAATAGTTTTAGGTTTTTAAAAAGTAATACAGAATTATATTTTTCACAGAAGAAATACTCAGCATACACTAGAGAAAGAAAACAGTGAAATAACATCAGTTAACCTGTAATACCCCACTTTTTAGCCTCTTCACTCATCCTAAGCCTTATAAAAAGAATCCCTAAAAGTGAGTGTGTGTAGGTATGATTTTTTCCTATAGCTTTGCCTTCACATAAAGCAAGGGACTGCATACAGAGAGGCTTAGAAATGATCTCTCTATGAGGATTCACTCCTGATTCTCCAGGAAGCAAAATCAAGAGATACGTGTATGTGTGGAGGAGCAACTGCAGCGGAGAGTCCCACAAACCTCCCCCTGGAGACTCCTTCTCCCTCTGCCTTTCTCAACTAGTTAATCCTCACTACTATGCCACACAACCACTGGGGACATCTTTCTGCACGTGATTTTTGCAACTTGCTTTATTTTTTGCCATGCTGATATACTGTATTAAATTTTTCATTAAATGCATTTGTTAATTGATACATAAAAAGTGTACATAATTATAGGATACTATGTGATGTTTCAATTCATGTATAGTGTACTGTAGTGTATAATTCAAGTTAAATCTATCTCCTCACTTATCATATCTCTATTGTGAAAGCACTTAAAATTCTTTCCTGCAGCTTTCTAAAATGTACAGTACATTGCTATTATCTGTAGTCATCTTCCTGGGCAACAGCACAGCTGAAATTCTTGCTTTCATCTAAGGGTAACTTAGGATCACGTTGATAAAGTTTCTGAAGTTACCACAACTGATAACGCAAGAATAGGTATGAATTTATCTAGACTAAGAAGAAAGTAAGATATGCAAAGATCATAGTGTGGACAAAAGCAGAGAGGCCTAACACAGGATGGCATTTTCAGGAAATTAAATTTATCCTGTATGGCCCCAGCATAGATGCTCTGCTACTGAGAAGGGAGCTTGAGGAAACAGAAGGCTAGAAGGAAAGCAAGACTGGACAAAAAGGTAGCAAGTTAGCCATGCAAAGCCTTCTAGGTCACACAGCCTAATGTCTAAAGGCATGAACTTCACTGTCAAAGTGTCCAGAATTCTAGCTCTATCTGCTCACTTGATCTTGTGGAAATTACAAAACCTCTGAGCTTCAGTTTCCTCATCTGTAAAATGGCTATGTTAAGATTTAGATATAAGGGCCAGGGATTTAGATCAGTGGTTCGGTGGCCTGCCTTGCAAGTACAAGGACCCGAGTTCAATCCCTGGTACAAAAAAAAAAAAAAGATTTAGATATAAAATGTCTTTCCAAATATAAATAATTTAAGGAGCAAGATAAAAGAGAGATGGTAGGAAACAAGAAGGTAAATTCTGTGGAAATGTGAAGGGTCCTGGGAAAAGGAAGAGAAGGGAGAGCTTGAGGAAGTAAGAATAATCAAGATACAATATGTATCTGTACCAATTCCCCAAAATGGATGTAGTTATTATGTATCACAAACAAACAAATAAATGCATGTATGTATGTATCCATGTATGGCTCCTAAAGTATTATGTGTTTAGAGGTGGGGTTTCTGGAAGGTGATTGGATCTTCGAGGTGTTATCCTTATCAAAGAATTGATTCAATGATGATTTCATAGCTGATGTGCTTTAGGAGGTAGGGTCTGGCTTGAAAGAGGTGGTTCACTGGAGGAATGCCCTGAAACAGTGTATTCTTGATCTTTGCTCTTTACTTTTCTCTCTTCTTCCTGGGTGCCATAGATTGAGCAGCTTTCCCGCATCACACCCTTCTGCTATGCTGTTTCTTCCATGGAGCCAGCCAACCATTCATGGACTGAACTCTTTGAAGTCATGAGCCAAAATAAATTGTTGTTTCAAGTTGCAGGTGCTGGGTATTTCACCTCAGCAATAAGAAAATGATTAATATGAGCTATAATAGCAACATGTGTAAAAGAAATAGCTCAGTCAATATTCAATTGATTTTTTTTTGTATAGTTGTAAAGTCACAACAAATACTACATTAGCAAATAATGAACTGCTGCAACTAGAGGAAATACAAGGTTAGGTTCCTGAGAGCTTCTGGCTATAACACTTTCATCAATTTATCAGCATATAACTTTGTTTTATGTGTGTTTATGATGTGGACTGTTGATTCATTAATATTAAACTGTGACTAACTTATTATAACCCATACCATATTAAGATTCATCTAACACATATATTTTCTACCTGAGGCACATGTTAGTCTCTTTGAGCTTTGGAATACTAAACAACACACCAGAACTATAGTTGGAGTCTACCTTAAACAGCATAATCCTAAGGAAAAGCAGAAAAATGTGAACATCGTGGTACTAAACAGACCACAACAAGTATATTTGTTTACAGTATGAAAGATGAAACAGGAATAGAGCATGTCCTTGTTTGATCACAACTGGAAGCATGGTCAGCATGAGTGACTTGGATTTTTTCATGTTCTGTTATGCTGCAGGTGACTGTGAAAACTCCACGAGTATTGTTTTGGGGATTACAAATAAATTTGAACAAGTAGGCAAATTCATAATACAGAGCTCATAAATAAACAGGGCTGACTGCATATATTAATTCTCAGGAACATTCAATAAATATCTTGTACATCAGAGGAAAACACTGAAGCCTTCTGAGCTGAACATGACCATCGGGTGTCCAGGCATAGAGCAAGGAGGGCGTGGAAGCAGAGAAGACAGTTTAAGGAAGGAGACAGGAGACAAAAATCTATACCAGGTAAGGACAGAGCAAATGAAATTTCCAGATTGTCACAAAGCTTCTAAAGAGGACAACTTATCAACTAAAATAAGAAATTCAAAGGGATCAAAAGATAAGAGCTGGCTCTTCCTTATAACTGATACCTCCTGCCAGGTGAGAAGCTGCACACTTACAATTCCACCACTCTGGGAAGTTGAGGCAGAGAGACTGAAAAGCTTGAGCCCAGTGTAGGTGACTTTGTGACATAGTGAGACACCACTACACATATATGCACATACGTACAGACAGACAGACAAATACACATACAACATATACACATACACACATATATACATATATACATAAATCTATTAGGGGATGTAGCTCAGTGCAAAAGCCCTGGTACCTTCCAGTACTACCAAAGGGAGGAAAAAAAAAAGATACCTCCCTGGCTTCGGTAAAACCTATTGTTTTTGTCTTTCATTTTTACCCCCCTTCTCTATCTGTTCTTTACTTATTAAGCTGTGGGAAAATCATCAGACATGAGGAGGCAGTATTCTACTATTCAGTGTGAGTTAGCATGGAGAATCAACTTTATATAGGTCAGAAGCCCTTTCCCAAGAGTGGGTAAAGATAACTCTGAAGGACCCCATGCAATGGGCCCAAGGTGTCTCATCTCCCCTTATACCCAACTTAGTTGCAATACCATGTCCTTCATAAACTGTATTATGTATTATATGTATCACATCTCATGCCCAATTAAATTTCTGTTCAGTGTCACATACCAGCTGGAACTTTCAGCCTGACATTTACCTCACTTACTCTAGCATAGCTCAGAAGCGCCACTAGATATCACTGGCTTCTTTTCCCATTTCTGTGACCACATCCCATTCCCAACACTGATGTTCATACAATCCATAGAAGCCTGGATCTATAGCAACTGAATAAGCTGCTTTGAGATCCAATCTTCGAGCCCACTCGATTCCCTGTGACATCATCTAATAACTCTACTGCCATCACAACAAGATTCTCGGATATTCTCAGATATTAACATTAATTCGAATAGAATTCAACTTGTCTATGCCTCTTCAACAGCAGAACAGGGACTAAAGCTGAACCCATTTCCTTTGTTGAGCTGAGAGCTACAGCAGTCATTCTCTGACATGGCCCTATAGCATCTCAACTTCATCTCTTCTCACAATGGCCCACTGTAAATTTATGAGTGACCAGGTACAAATGTATATAGAATTATTAAACATACAACAAGCTGTTGCGATAGTGGATATGGAAAGTCAGAGTTAGAATAGAATATCTGATGTGTGACAAGGGAAAAATTGATAAATTGTTGTAGGCAAAACCAAAAAGGCAATTGCTTCAAGAACGCAAATTTACAATGTGTAATAGGTAGAAAAGGGATAAAGGCATGGGGAAAATGGAAGGGCAGGGGAAAGGAAATAAGGGAAAGTAAAAAAATATGAGAAAATGAAAAAATGGAAATAAAATGTTTGTGAATGGGGAGGGGAGGAAGGGTGAAGGGAGGGCAGGGACAAGGGGAAACAATGAGAACCAAGACCCATCATGTAAAGGTACAAGATCCCAATAATGAATGTAACTGTACTGTATACCTAAAATGTACCAATAAACTCAATGAGGGAAAAAAAGAACTCAAATTTAAAAGCCAGAAAAATCTTCATTACAGATCCCATAAGCACCAAAACAACAAATATGTCTTGAAAGCGAAGTTATCGTTTCTTCTTTTCTTGAGAAAAAACCTGCTTTTCATCCCATGTTTCCCATCTTTGTAAATGGCATTATTAATATCCACTTGAGGGCTAAAGTTAAACATTAAGATGTAACTGTAGTATACCTAAAATGTACCAATAAACTCAATGAGGGAAAAAAAGAACTCAAATTTAAAAGCCAGAAAAATCTTCATTACAGATCCCATAAGCACCAAAACAACAAATATGTCTTGAAAGCGAAGTTATCGTTTCTTCTTTTCTTGAGAAAAAACCTGCTTTTCATCCCATGTTTCCCATCTTTGTAAATGGCATTATTAATATCCACTTGAGGGCTAAAGTTAAACATTAAGGAATTATAATTTATCCTTTTTTTGTAAATGTTCTCGCTAAAATTTACTGACCAAGTAATGGCAGTTATAACGCCTTTTAGGTCTTGAAACTGTTTGCTTTCCCTTCTTTCACCCCATTGCCACCATTTTCTTTTGCAGGGAGTACTACAAGAGCCTCTAAACTGGTCTCCCGGTCCAAGGTCTTTACTTGGTGGCACACTATTGCCAAAATTTTATTCCTACATGCAAATGTTTTTGTGTGCCTAAAACCTTTCCAAAGCTCCCTCTGTCCTTATGATAGTGTTTGCATTTCATAATATGGCTTACGAAGCGTTAAAAATCTCTTAGATTGCTTTCACCATTCCCTCTCATGTTAATACAATCCATCATACTGTTCCACCTGCCTTCAGTGGAGATTTTAACTATTCCAGGAAACTTTCTCAAGCCTCTCCAAACCTGAACAAGGTACCTCCTCCAAGTTCATCCATATCACTGTGCACTTACTGCATCAGCCACTAACTTGTCTTCCAGCTACCGAGAGCTCCTTAGCATCAGAGGCAAAGGCTTATTCTTCACTGTGGGTTCAATGTTTGGCACACTATAGGAGCTCTAGTTGAAATAAAAAATGGATGAGTAAATCAATGATTTGATAAAAGCTCACAAATTTCAACGAAATTTTCATTGGCATTCTCCAAGCAAAGTTAGAGTACAAGAGAAATGGTAGCTTTTATCTTTTAAAAACATCTTGCACACATATGTGCAGCAGACCACAGGCTACCCTGTGGATAGCAAAAGGCTTTAGTACATTCGTCCAACATTTGTAAATAGTTACTGTTAATTCTGCCCATGATGAGCCTGTATTATGCAGGGACAACAGTCACCTAGTCATTCTAAATAAATATTAAAGTTAAAAATCTGTCATGTAATATAAATAAGAGCTACCATCATCATTCTCTAAGCTCTTTACTAGTTGACATAGGTCTTAGTGAATTCCCACAATCAAGCTCTGAAGTGGATCATCTAAAAACTTGCAGAGGAATAAATCAAGGCTCAGGTGGAAGGGTAAACATCTTGTCCACAACACAGGTTGTAAGACACACAGTTCAGAAATCCTTTAATTTGGCCTTCCTTTGTGTGACTGTACATCTACTCTTACACCACTGTAGAAAAAGCTTAACAGGAATCTTGTACTGACATTACCATATTGGTTTGGTGTTGCTCAAATAAACAACAGAACATAAAGTTAAGTGACCTTGAGCAGAAATGCCTCTGAGTTGATAAAATAGTGTGTATCTAGGCAGAAAAATAATGCATAAAAGCTTACTGAGTTCTTTATCAGAATGCAACCTAAAGGAGTTTAAAAATGTAGTGCAAATCTTATTTGGCGAGTGTGATAATACAATATTTACTCATTCTTACCTTAAAGATGAGCCAGATTCCTGAAATTACACAGTTACCTGAAGGACATTATTTGAATAGTCTTGCATATTAAGTAATTAAAATATCCCAACACTGAATTTGCCTCTGTGTAAAATACTATTGACTATTAGTTTCTTTGGCTTCAAGTCCTTTTGTTTGAAATCTGAATAAATTTTTAAAGAATTTTTTATTAAATTTAATGGTAAGTCACCTTATAGAAATAGCCTTGAAGTTTTGCCTGCTACACCTGTCTCACACCTGAATAATCCAAACTAATAAGCTATCGAGTTATTATCATTTAAATTAGTAACCTGGCCACAATGGTTCCCAGCTACTTAACACTTCATGGTTTCTCAGGGATAACCTCTCCCTATTTTAAAACTCTCAACAAGTAACCAACTTATTTTGATTCCATCATATTTCTCCTCACGTATTGCATAAAACAGATAGAAAATCATTTACACATTTCATCCATTCAACAGATCTTCAGAGGACTACTATGTGCCAGAGATGTCTATTATTTACTCACTCAAAATCTATCTGCTACACAGTCATGTGCTAGGGATTTAATGGTAAACAAGGTTTCTTACTGTTATTTCTTGTTCTTACATGCCAGGTCTTAAAACAAGACCTAGATGTTTGTATTTCTTCAGTATCTCTGAGATTATACTGGATGATAAATAACTAATTTTCAATAGTGAGGGTCAGCAATAGTAGTCTGCTGGCCAAATCCAGCCAGCTGCCCATTTTTTATAAGCCACAAGTTAAAAATGACCTTCACATAATAAAATATCCCACAATACATAAAAAGTATATGAAATTGAGACATAAATATCTATAAATAAAGTTTCACCCAAACGTAGCTACACTCATCTGCTTATGTCTATGGCTGCTTTTCTACTCCATCAGCAGAGGTAAGGAGCTCTGACAGTGACCATGCAACACTCTCGTGCTTATTGCTTTCCATATCTGCTAATGTACCACAAATTACAGCTACACAGTCATAATTCAACATTATTTTAAATGGCACATGTATTGTCATACTACATTTTTATTAGTAGTAGTATATAGTGCCTGATATGTCAAAACAAGAAGAGAAAAATGGACTTCAAAATGCCATGGTTTCAGCATACATACAATGGAAGGTGGACAATTTTGTTAATTAATTAGATGACATGGCATTTTATTATGCAATGACACTATAACTGTACTAAAAGGGGACAATAAATACTCAATAAAGAACTCATCATAGTATGCCTCACTCACAGAAAATCAATTCAGAAAAATTACAAATTTCTTTTTAAAAAACTTCATCACAGCAAAATTTCTTTAACATAAAAAATTTTTAAATAAAAATGAGATTACATCCAAAGTGAATTTCTGAGTGGCCTATATTTTAGCTAAGAATTGAAAGGCATTACCAGTGATGAGCTAATTAAATCATGTCTGATTACAGCAGCTAAAACACGTGTCTAGAGAAAACAAACTTGTGTAGGACTATTAATCTCTTGGTAAAAACACTTGTTCAAAAAGTCAAAGTCGTCAATTCAATAAGCAGTGTAAAGGTAAGGCAAATTATTTTGAGCGACTTTCCTTAGCTTTTGATGAGTTGACAGATGCTATGGATGCTGCTCAGTTCTTCTTTACACAAGGAATCAGTGACAGTTTTGAGGTAACTTAAGAATTAGTCTCAACGAATAGACTGCATGGAACTATATGCAAGGATATTTTCAAAACATTAATTCAATACAATTTAAGTGAGATATGCTAAGACATTACATTTGCTAGTGCTAAAAATTATGTGTGGAGCAAAGAGACTTGGACAGAGCTCATAAAAATTTAAGCTGTTGATGACACTGGTCCAGTAAGATTATAAAGGAACTGAAAAATGATCACTTAGTGACACTGTAACTGCGTCAACACCATAGTGCAATGCACTACTCCTGTGTCTGCCACGGTGCTGGTGTAAACACATTGATGGCTGCCAGATACATAGAACTACAGCATATACAATTATGTTTGGTACATAATACTTGATAATTATAATACATGATGAGGTTGTGCATCTACTACACTAAAAACTACATCAGTTATTCAATATATTATTCATCAGTAAGCACTTTTCAGGAAACAGTTGAAACTATTATGTGACTAATTTCAAAATTCCAGTGATATCATGATAGTAGTGAATATTTTTCAATACGTACCTGCAAATAATACAACAGCAATCTTCACTTTGTCTGAGTAGTTTGACTCTTGTTAAGTCTCGGGAAGAGAAGCTTAATACACAAACTCACCTAAGACATTTGATGTCTGACAGTAGTAGAGTTTCACTGTGATTATCTGAGATCAGGCTCAAAAAAAAATTGGTTTTTCTCAATCAAAAGAACCACCCTCAATTTGACACTATCATTAGATACTGAATCGCTTTGGAAGTAGCTTCTCTTCTGGACTCGATAATGTTATTTAATGAATTAAGGCAACTTTTATGACAATAAAGTCCTTTAATGACAATTAACATTTCATCCCAAGTAGGGTCTTTTACTCCTCGTACTGTCAAAAGATAAAAATGAGATCTCCATTTTCACAAGAATTTGGAGCAGATATATTTGCTGAGCTGAAAATATAGCAGTGTTTTCAAACCTTGATGCCAGTGCAAAAGAAATTTTCATATTTCAAAATCCATTTAAAGGTTCAACTGAGGAATTTCCACCTAACTTTCAATTGGAAATTATTTATCTGCAATATAATGACAAGTAAAAGAAAAATATCAAGAGAAAAATCTAATAAATTCTACATTTGCCTTTCAGGTGATGAATATGCTAAATTAAAATCATGTGCCTGTGGATTGATATCACTATTTGGCAGCACCTTTCTGCATGAAAAGACATTTTCAAAGAAGAAATATGTAAATTCTTATTACAGAACAGTATTAAGAGATAAATATTTGCAATCAATTCTGATGAAGTATGAGACTTCCAAAGAAATTCCATTCTTTTCATTCAAAACGTCTGTACTACAAAAAAGTATTATATCTGACCAATTAAATTTTGTGCAATTTGTTTACTCCCTTACTGTATAAGCACTTGCATTTTATCCTCAACTTTTCTTCTTGGCCTGCAGTGCCCTTTACCAAAAACTTTACCAATCTCTGTTCAGGAAGGCTAGTGGTAAAATGGAACATCTTGCAGTTTCTAAGGAGTATGAGCTATTTACATTTCCTAAAAATGGATTACAAACATAATAATAAAAATTTGTCATAGATTATGATTAATATTACCAAAATTCTAAATATGTCCTTGTCTGAAAACATTAGGAATAATAAAAGGAAAGATAGAAAGAAATGGACACACACTGGGACTCACAGTCTCCCCACTGATTTGACACCAAGATTAGTAACAAAGAAGAGGGTAACAGAATACAGAGGTCTTGAATTCCAATCCTTCCCTATTTACCTGGTCACCACATAAATTTCCTGGATTTTTATATAACTCTATGGAGACAGCAGGAACCAAAATAATGACACTGGTACAACTACCCAGTGTATATGGTAAATGCTCACAGCCAAATCTGAGTCAACATATAAAATAAAATGCATATGCATTTGTGGTCAGGAGTCAAAATGGATACATGATAGAACCTCACACTTTTGACCTGATTGATTAAATTATGCAAAGTATTTAGTTGAGATGCCGGTGCCAAAACATTAGGAATTATTATTAGTAGTATTTATCCAAGCTCATCTCCTGGTATCACTTTCCTTTCACATTCCCTGCTTCCCATGCATCTCCTCATTATCCATTTTGGGCATAATGCTTCTTCTCCCTGGAACTGTCATTGCTCCCTTACCTCCTGATTTTTTAATTTCATCTTCCTAACCTCTGTCCACTCTCAGTTTTCTCTTTTCATGCTCTGTGCTCTTGACATTGACCCTATGGACTGCAATACCAACTTCCCTTGCCAGCTGACTTTTCATTAGACTTAGGAGAGAGACAGAGAACAAAACCAAAGAATTTATTCTAAACATTTCCCTCTCTGTGTAGACACCATATATCTAGAGGTAGCCAGGTCCCTCCAGAACTATAGCTCCAAGTAGGAAGACTGTCCTTTACAATTCCAGCTCTCACTGGATTTCAGGAACTGGATTTCCTTCTTACCCCCTTTAACCCTATGGGGATGTGACAGCCTCCCACTTATCTTCCCTATTTATCCTTTCTTGGCCTCTGCCCAAATTATTGTGTGTTATACCTATAGTGCTTCCATTTAAGGTACTGTTTTCTGCTGCTCTCCTCACTGATGAATCCCACTCATAAATTCTCATCCAGCCTTTGAAACTCAGACATATACCTCCATGAAATGCTATTTGACAACACTTTTCCCCCAAGTGAAGACTTCCCTATCTGGGTGTGGAGGTGCATACCTGTCAGTTGAGGCCATTACTCTGAGCCCAATCTGGCCCACACAGTGAGTTCTAAGCCAGCCTGAACTGCATATTGAGACCTAGTTTCAAAACAAAAACACAAATCAAAAAAGCAAAGACAAAAACAAAACAAGAAAACATCATAATAGTGGGGGGAAAAGGGAGGAAAGCAGTTTTAAAAAGTATTTTAAATATCATTATTTATAATTTCTGGGGGATGGAGGCAGAAGAGAATCGGAAAATGGAAAATTACCTAAAATAACAAATTTAACTATTAGTAGAGCTACCCTCTGGTCTTATTTTACCAAAAGTGGCACTTTTTCTTTAAAATTCTTTGCAAACTCTCAAAACAAATACCATGAAATGGTAGCAGCAAAGAATGATAATCATCAAAAGATCTGCAAAACAACCATGAGAGACAAGACAGTACCAACATCTGTATCAGAAGTAAGTGAATGAAGTGAAAAAAAAAAAAATGAGAAGGGTCCAGACACACGCAGGTAAATTGTTTAGAAAATTGATGATAGTTACCGTATTTCCTGTATTTAAAATGTTATAATATGAAGATTAACTAATAGACAATCTCAGATTCCACACTGTATGGTGCACAAAATTTCCAATTCAATCAGATAAAAATAACAGCAATAATGAATCCTGAAATGATTGAGCTGTAAAGCAGAGGAGTTGATACTGTATTAGGTTTCGTCAAGAAGTAAAATTATTTTTACTAAACAGAAATTATTTTCACTACCAGAATTATTTGCTTTTAGAACACAATTTAAGAAAACTGATTTGGTGTTTTGTATGATTTCAGGTTTTGTTTTTTTATCCATTTATTCAACTTCAATATGTACACAGATTACCTGATCTCATTAAAATACAAACAGACTCAAGGAGAGCTACGCCTGCTCTGGACCCAGCCGCCATCACTCAAACGCCAGGAAGGTAGTCACGTGGGCACCCCTGAACCTCCATAAGTCGTCCCCCCCCAACTCTCAGACCTCCTGTGTCAGTCTTTGGACCCACTCTGCAGAGGCAGAGATGGTCATCAGGGGTATTTTTCTGAGTTCCCAACTTTGAATATCTTTAAAGAAAGGGCGTGGGAAACCTGTAGTAGAAGGGTGTAGAGCTCAACCATTCAGAAGGTTGGGGAACTCAATCTTGGCCTTGCAGCCCGAGGTCAGTCAGTGTCATGGGGTTCAGCCATCAGCTAACTGAGACCAGGGGTCTTGCATCCTCGCTCTGTCTGAGCCATTAAATGGTAAATACACTATATTGAAATTGTGTTCACTGCAGACATGTTCTGGACTGCTCCTTGATTTCAATTTAATTCAAATGATTTAAGGGTGATAGACTAGTGACTACCACAGGTGGTCATTGTCCAAGTTGTGCTTGATCTTAATGTGTTGCTGATTGTATCAGTTGGGATAAAGCATTGCGGATGGTTTGATGAGCTGTTTCTCTGATGTTATGAAGATGAGAATGTCTGTGGGTAGTTAGAGACACAGAAGCTGGGGCGCAAATATATGTCAGGAAGATTTGGATGATAGCCCAGAGATTAAACCAAGGATAGTCCGACAACAAAAATAAAAATGAGAAAACACTTAAGCAAGACACAAAGACAGACTTCCAGTTCACCAATGGCAAACAGTAGGGCAAATGAGGATGAAAAGGCCAACAGTGAACCACTGGGACGCCCTGAACTCAAAGCACAGGAAGTAACAAAACGGATCAATCAGGCTCTAGAAAAATTCAAAACAGAAATAATTTCCCAGATAACCATAGAGATAGTGAGCAAAATGGAAGTCATGATTCGAGACTCTAGAGAAGAAACTGACAAAAAAATAGATGAGTTCGGGACCATGATAGAAGCCATGAAGGCCCAGCATAAGAAAGAAATGGAAAAAATAAATGCCCAACATAGGAAAGAAAGGGAATCCATAAAACAGATTCAAACAGATATCCAGGAGATTAAACACTCTATTGAAAGTGTACGCAACAGAATAAAAGAATGCGAAGATAGAATCTCAGAAATAGAAGATAAGATTACAGTCAGTGACTATGAAAAGACAGGTCTCTTAAAAACAGTAAGAGATCATGAGAAATCGATCCAACAACTCCTACATGATACAAAGAAGAATAACATAAGACTGATAAGAATCCATGAAGTAGCAGGAGAAAATACAAATGACTTAAAAAAGCTGTTTGCAGAATTAATGACAGAAAACTTCCCAAACAGAGGGGAAGAATTTGACATTCAGATAACTGAGGCATATAGGACCCCAACTAGCTACAATAAAAAAAAAATCTACACCTAGACATATAATAATCAAGATCCCAGAAACCCATCAGAAGAACAAAATACTACAAGCAGTAAGAGAAAAGAAACAAATCACATATAAAGGAAAGCCCATCAGAATCAAAGCAGACTTTTCAACACAAACCCTTGGGGCAAGGAGAGCCTGGAATGAGATATTTCAAGTACTAAAAGAGAACAACCTCCAACCTAGACTGATGTATCCTGCAAAACTCTCTTTCAAAATGGAGGGGGAAATAAGACACTTCCATGACAAAGAACACCTGAGAAACTACATGAATACCAAACCAGCACTACAAGGAATTCTAAACAAGATCCTAGAAAAAGACAAGGAAGGCAACAACATGAGGCCTAACAGAGCAAATCAAATAAGCAAGGCAAGAAATTAAAAGGAGAAGGTGAAAAAGTAAAAAGAGTCAACAAAAGGCCAATAACATGTCAATAATAAGTCGGTACATATCAGTTATAACTATCAAGGTCAATGGCCTCAACTCACCAATCAAGAGACATAGACTGGCAAAATGGAATAAGAAGCAAAATCCAACAATATGTTGTATACAAGAAACACACCTTGGGGCCGGGGATTTAGCTCAGGAGTTCGGTGGCCTGCCTCACAAGCGCAAGGACCCAAGTTCAATCCCCGGTACCAAAAAAAAAAAAAAAAAAAAAAAAAAGTGCAAAAAGAACTCCAGAGACTGAAAGTGAAAAGATGGAAAATAATTCTCCATGTGACAGGAGCCCAGAAAAAGACAGAGGCAGTGATCTTATTGGCAGACAAAGTACATTTCAAACCAAAACTGATTCTAGCATTATTGATGTAGGACGATACTGTATCATACCTCTATGAATGTAAAATATCTTATATCTGCTTTATGATACATAGTAGGGACTGTGCTTTATCAAAGCTACATTTAATGATATTACTCTAGAATGTTCTCTTTCCAGATGATTAAGATGCTAATAAAAAAAATGGTGCCAGGTACCACAACAGCAACAGAACTTTGCTATTTTCTGGATATTATTCTTTTCTTTGTTTCTTCTTATTTTGTTTTGTTTAATGGAATGTGCTGAATGTCTATAATTTTGTTCAGATGACTGCAGAACCTGGAAAAGCTGTTGCTGCTATCAATGCATTACATACTGCTATTATTAGTCTTTTAATTATAAATATAAATATGAGTTGGCATTGTACAGAAATGAACAGCCATATTGGTCTAGAAATGTTAATTTGTTTCATTTTTATTTTTTATTTTTTTTCCATGTATACAGGGGTAAGACATCGTACTAAGTATATAAGGTCATATCTACATGGGTTAGGTAAGACTATAAGAGCAAGAAGCAATTTAAATATGGTCAGGGACCATTTTCATCTCCAGAATTAAGGATTATTTTAATGTTTTATCATTGCCTTTTCTCTTTTACTTTCCTTTTTGGTTTTATTTTAGGATTCCCTATTTTTAATGTTCATACAAAGATTTCTTTAAGTGAAATACCGAATAGTTTCTTTGGTGTGAAAAACTATAATAGTACACAGGATCCTAATGAGATAATTAATAATGTGAAATAGGAAGTAAAGGGCTAAAGGTGTAAGGAAAGTGGGAAGGGTGGGGGAAAGGTAATAAGGGAGAGGAAAAAAATATGGGAAACTGAAAAATGGAAATAAAGTGTTTGTAAATGGGGAGAGGAGGAGGGGGTGAAGGGAGGGCAGGGACAAGGGGAAAAAATGAGAATCAAGACCTATTATGTAAAGGTACAGAATCCCAATGATGAATGTAACTGTATTGTATACCTAGATTGTACCAATAAACTCAATAAAAAGAAAAAAAATACAAACAGACTCCTTCGTTCTGGGATGGAATGTGAGCTTCTATATCACTATCAAGTTCCCTGGTATAACCGAGCTGCTATTGGCTGTTAGTATACTGAGACTAACCTTTACCAAAAGTATCTGTTCTTGCTCTTCTGGTTGCATTTTTTTTCCTCATTGAGTTTATTGGTACATTTTAGGTATACAGTACAGTTCCATTCATCATTGGGATCTTGTACCTTTCCATGACAGGTCTTGGTTCTCATTTTTCCCCTTGTCCCTTCCTTCCCTTAACCCCCTCCTCCCCTCCCCATTTACAAACATTTCATTTCCATTTTTTTCATTTTCTCCCATTTTTTTCTTTCCCTTATTACTTTTCCCCTACCCTTCCAACTTTTCCTACACCTTTAGCCCTTTTCTTCCTATTTCACATTGTCAATAAACTTCATTAGGACTTTATGTACTATTATAGTTTGTTCACACCAGAGAAACTATTCAGTATTTACACATGTGTGACTTATTTCACTTAGGAGTATATCCTCAATATGTATCCATTTTCCTATGAATGAATCTAACTTCTCATTCTTTATGGCTGAGTAATATTCCATTTTATAGAAAAACCACATCTTCTTTATCCAGTTGCAACTGATGGGCAAATGGGCTATTTCCAAGTTTTAGCTATTACAAACTGTGTCACTATAAACATGGGTATGCATATATCACTGTGATATGATTCTTTTAATTCTTTGGGAAAGATACCCAGCAGAGGGATGGCTGGGTCAAATGGAACCTCTAGTCCCAGCTCTTTGAGGTTGCACTTTAAAAGTGGTTCTCAATGCTCAGTTGCATCAGTCACCTGGAAACTTGGTAAAACACATATTGCTACTGGATCTTGTATCTTCCGTGTAGTGGTATTGCACAGTGATAAAATTACATAGAACTACATATGCCACTCAAACATGAGTGTGTGTAAAACTAATGAAACTGGATCTCAGTATTGTTCCTGCCAAATGCATACGACTCCACATTTTTTTTTAAAAAAAGGGTTTCTTTTTTAGTACATAGATCAGAATGTGGCCTGATAATTTACATTTCTAACAAGCTTTCAGATGAAGCAGAAAACCTAGAACTATGCTTCATGAAGCACCTGATTGCACATTTGAAGATTTTTGAAGACTCTTAATGGCCATCTCCACTATAGAAGAATTTAATAATTTCTGGGAATGAAGACTTGATTGTTAATATTTTTAAAAGTTTTCAAATAAACAATACCATTCATGTTAACATCAGGAAAAAATAAAATACCTAGGAATTAACCTAACCAAGGAAGTGAAAGACCTCTACAATGAAAAACTACATTACTCTAAAAAAAAGGGACATTGAAGAAGACATCAGAAAATGGAAAGATGTTCCCTGTTTCTGGATAGGCAGAACCAATATTATCAAAATGGCCATACCAGCAAAACTGATATACAGATTCAGCGCAATCACAATCAAAACACCAACAGTATTCCTCACAGGACTAGAGAAAACAATTCCAAAATTCACATAGAAACTGAAGAAATGTAGAATAGCAAAATCAATCCTGGGCAACAAGAGCAAAGAACGAGGCATCACAATACCTAACTTCATGGTAGAGCACAAAGTAACAGTAATAAAAATTGCATGGTATTGGCACAAAACCAGATACATTCAGCTATTTTATCTTATATAAAGGGCCAAAAACATGTTGGAGGAATTTGACAAATGGTGTTAGAAAAAATGGCTATCTATATGCAGAAGATTGAAATTGTAACCATATTTCTCACCTTGTACTAAACTAAAATTAAAATTTGTCCAAGAACTAAACAATTAAACAAAAGCAATAAACCTACTGCAGAAAAAAAATAGACAAACTGGAAGACAGGTGTAGGCAAGTACTTTCTAAAAAACTCTTGATTGCACAAGAAATAACAGCAAGAACTAACAAATAGGTTTAAATCAAATTAAAAAGCTTCTGCTCAGCAAAGAAAACAATCTGCAGAGTGAAGAAACAACCTAGAGATGGGAAATGTGCCAGCTATTCCTCAGACAGAAGACAAACTCTAAAAAATTAGATCATCCAAAATAAAAGATCCAATCAAAAAGTGGGCAAGAGAAATGAATAGAGATTTCTCAGAAGTACAAATGGCCAGTAGACATACCAAAAAATATTCAGTATCTCTGGCCATTATAGAAATGCAAATTAAAACAATGCTAAAATTTCATGTTACATCAGAAACAATGGCAATCATCAAGAAATCAAATAATAACAAATGCTGGTATGGCTGCAGTGAAAAAGGAATCCACCTACATTGTTGGCATCAATGTAAACTAGTACAACCAGTATTAAAATCAATATGAAGATTTCTAAAAACATTAAAATTATAAATTCCATTTGACCCAATTATTCTCCTTCTAGGTATCTTCCCTGCAGAGCTAAAACATGGTATTACAGAGATACGTGCATACCCTATGTTTACAGCAGCACAATTCATAGAGCTAAATACTGGAGGCAGCTTGAGTGTCCACCAACAGATGAACAGATAGAGAAGACATGATATCTATAAATACTACTCAGCTATAAAGAAGAATAAATTTGAGACATTTATAGGAAAATGGACACACCTGGAAAATACAATGTTAAATTAAATAAATCAGATATACAAGATTAGATGCCATATGGTATCTCTCATTTGAGTAAGGCACAGTATGAATAAAGAGCAATAAAGGGAAAAATAAAGGGTTGTCAGGAGGAAACATGGAGATAGGTCATTTGCAAACAGAAAGGAAAACAAGGGTGAGTGGAGCAGGGAGGAGAAGAAGAAGTAAAAAGATTTAAAATGTATCATGTACTTGTACCAAATACCCACAATGAATGTAAACAGGATATTTCATAAACACGAACTAAAATAATATAAAAATAATAATGAAAATGGGGAAAGTTTAGAGATACCGGGAGGGAGATGGGGAAGGGGAAGAGGATTTTAAAAAGAATCATGAGGTGCTATGCACGTGTACCTACTAAGACGAATGTCACTTATATGTACTGCAAACATGTACTAATAAAATAAAATTTTGAAAGAAGTTTTTAGGTAATTCCCATATTCAATAAGAGTTTATCTAAATTTAAAATCTCTGTTTCTTCTGTGAGTATCCAACTTACATCACTTATGAAAGATGTGTGAGAGTAGAAAACTTTCAATAGATTAAGTGGGCAAAGTTAAACTGAAGTACATTTTTATCCCAGACTCTAAATGTTCTTTAGCTAGTCATTAAATACTGCTTACAAAATGTTTTGTTGACAAAACTAAGCCTTATTTATTCCAGAGATTTGCTAAAAGCAGTATACAGAACTCTGATCACAGTTATTACCTAACTCACAAGGATGTTGAGTAAATTAACTAGGTGATGCTTATAAAGGCTCTGAGAATCTTGTAAGGGTAGTAAAAAAAAATTATACTGTTATTAGTATATCACACTAAATCCCAAAATAAATTAAACAATCCATTCAAGGAAATAGGAAAATAATTTGTTTATTAAAAAGGAGAAGGACTGGGGATTTATCTCAGTGGTTCTACTGCCTGTCTTTCAAGTGCAAGGTCCCAAGTTCAATCCCTGGTACCAAAAAAAAAAAAAAAGAAATTAACCAAGGATTTGAAAGATCTCTACATTGAATATTATAAAACATAATGAAAGAAATTGAAGATATAAATAAATGAAAATATATCCATTTATGGTCTGAAATAATAAATATTATTAAAATATCCACACTTTCCAAACAGACCTACAGGATCAGTGCAACTCTAGTTCTGTAAAGCATAATAATCACATGCTTCACAGAGCTAGAAAAAAATCCTAAAATATTTATGAAACCACAAAAATGCCTAAATAGCCACAGTGATCATGTGCAAATAGGACAAAGCTGGAGGCATCACACTACCTGATTTCAAAATATATTACAAAGCTATGAGCATGAAAACAATATGATGCTGCCATAAAGCACATGAACCAACATAGCCGATCTGAAAGACCAGAAAAAAAAATCCACTTCCTTACTTTTTGACAAAGTTCCCAAGAACATGCAATGGAGAAAGAATCCTTTAAATACTTTGAGAAAACTGAATATTCATTTACAAAATGAACTTAGACCCTGTTCCTCATATACAAAAATCTACTCAAAGTGGATTAAGGGCACAATTATAAAAACCAAAACTATGAAACTACTAGAAAAAAAATAAGGTAAAAGGTCAATGACAATCATTTTTTTTGGGGGGATATGACCTCAAAAGCAAAGGGAACAAAAGCAAAAAAAGAAAAAAGAAAGAAAGAAAAAACAAGTACTATTATTACATTGACCTAGAAAAGCTTCTGCCCAGCAACAGAATGACAGAAAGTATCTACAAACTTTACATCTGATAAGAAGTTAACCTCTAAATTTTATAAAGAACTCAAACAACTCAATAGCCAGAAAACAGACAACATTTTTTTAAATGGAAAGAAGATTCAAAGAGGTACTTCTCAAAAGAAGACCTACAAATGTCCAATAGGTATATGAAAAATGTTCAACTTCTCTAATAATTAGGGGAATGTAAATTAAAGATACCACCTCAGAGCTCTTAGAATGGCTTATACAAAAGGTAATAGATGTTGACTAGGATGTAAAGAAAACTCAACCTTACATATTGTTGCTACAAATGTACATTAGGTCAGCCATTATATAAATGGTAAGGAGGCTCCTAAGATACTAAAAATAGAACTCCCAGATGATCTAGCAATCTCACTCCTGGGTTCATATCCAGAAGAAACAAAATTAGTATGTCAAAGAGATATCTGCACCCCCATGTTTATTGCAGCTCTGTTCACAACACCCAAGATATGGAATCAACCTCTGTGTCCATTTGTAGTTGAACAGTTAAGAAAATATGGCATATATACACAAGGGAATAGTATTTAACCATAGCAAGGTTAAAATCCTGTCATTTGTAACAAGATGGGAGGAACTGGAGGGCATATGTTTGGTGAAATAAGCCAGCACAAGCAAATAAATATTACATGATCTCACTCATATATGGAATCTTAAAATGTTAATATCATAGAAGTAAGTAGAATAGTGTATAACCAGAGCCTGGAAAGGGAAAGGAGTGGAGAGAAAGGAAACAGGTTGGTTGAATGATATACATAATTATAGTTAGATAAGAGAAATATTTTTAAATTGACCAGAATATGCTAATATATACAGATAATAAGCAGTGAAGTGGTTACCTGGGGCATGGGATTGGAGATTAGAAGAAAAGTACTGGTGAGAGAGAAGTGATAAAACTACTACTAATTGTCATTCATTCTTTTTTAAAAGATAAAAACCTTCGAAAATTGCAAGGATTGTTGCATAACTCTGCACGCAAACTAAAATCCTCTGGACTCTATGTTTTTTGGTTTTGGTTTTTGGAGTTTTTGGTTTTTTGTTTTGTTTCGTTTTGTACCAGGGAACAAACTCAGGATCTTGCGCTTCTGGACTATAAATTTTAAGTGTGTGAATTGTATGGTATGTGAATTACATCTCCAAAACATTCATCTTAAAGAGATGAGAATAAACAAATATTTTAATGTGAAATAGCAACAATTCGGCCATATTGTCAAATTTCAAGATGGAAAATACTTTCTAAGTATAAGCACAATAAAGGAGGTCATAAAAGATTTCTTTTTTTTTTTTTTTTTTTGGTACCAGGGATCAAACTGAGGACCTTGCATTTGAGAGGCAGGTGGCAGAACCACTGAACTAAATCCCCGGCCCAATAAAAGATTTCTTAAATTAAATAGTTAAAACATTTCAAACACTAAAAATAAAAATACAATTAAAAGACAAACTGGAAAAGATTAAAGCACTGAGTGAGGTTCATATTATCAATCCACAAACAGCTGATAACCATACTAATATCACGATAAACAAGGAACATAAATAGATAATTCACTATCTATAGAATTTATTTAAGAATTATAAAACTCAATAATAATGTAACAAATGAAAACAAAACAATTATTAGTATAATTCATATATAAAGTAGGCAAAGTTTTTATCAATGTGTTATTTATAAGTAAGAAATTATCATGAAAAGTATTTATGTTATCTAATTATATATACATATATGAAGATTTTTTTGAAAGAAGAATACGAGATAAATTGGAAAAAAATTGAATTTTTGCTAGGTATATTCTTTTAATTTATTCTGTGTGACCACTTGAAGTTTTTATTTATGGCCAAATTTATTTTTTATTGTAATGTAAAACAAGTAGATATCAGTAAAGAAAATATAAAAAGCTCTTCTTACTACTATGAAAAAAAATTTTGTGCAAAAGAGAGCCCTTTTTGTCTATGACTTATACTCTGCTAGCTCTATTCTAAATGAACCAAAATAAATAGAATCCTAATGGTTCCACTATCTCTCTGCTTGTTTTTGAAGTGTGACCTCCCACTGCCACACACATGCCTACCAAGACATTACACAGCTAAGAGAAACATGGAGGAAGCTGAGCTGAGCTGTTGCCAGTTTCATGCCCCTTATCCTCTAAAATTGTGAGTTCAATAAATATCTTTTGCTTCATAAAGCTTGCATCAGTTATTCCATTACAGTCATGAAAAGCAGAGGGGTGGGGGAGAGAGGGGAGAATATGAGTATCTTTGGTGTCTCTTCTTATAAGAATCCTAATGCTACTTCTTTCACTTCATTTAATCTCAATTATGTCTTTACAGACTCATCTGTCACCCAATCACAGTAGTGGTTAAAGCCTCACTATATAAATTTTAGGAAATACATTCAGTACATGACAACAGTGGGGGGGTATGCTTACATATGCCTATATACTCTAAAATTCTAAGGTGGATATTATTTTATATCTTTATAAGTGAGAACCTAAGGCTGAGAACTTATATAACTTTCAGGAGATCATACATGTCTTAATCACTTTACATCATTGTGACAGTACCCAACACCCACAACTTAAGGGAAAAAGGTTTATTAGGCTCACAGTTTGTAGAGGTTTCAGTCCATAGTTGTCTGACTCCAAGCCAGGGCATGATGTCAAAGGGTCATGGCAGAGGAGAAAGAGCTCATAACATGGCAGGCAGGAAGCAGCAAGACTTCCTTCTTTACCTTTTTACTTCATTCAGGCTGCAAGCCCAACGGTTGGTGATACCCACACCCAGAGTGGGTCTTCCCTCTTCAGTAAATCCATCATCCACACCCAAAACTATGCTAAACCAATAAGTGGAAAAATCCAGTATCACACACCATGGTCCAGTCACTCCCAAAAATCACACCTAGGAATGCATGAGGCATTGGAGGAACATCTAGATAGAAGCCATAACAACACACCAGACAATTTTGGAATCAGGATTAAAACCCAGATAATATGGCCTCAGAGTCTGTACTCTTATTCACTGTAATATTGTGCTTTTCTTTGTATTAGAAATGAAAAGAAAAACAACAATGGATATGATCAATTATGGTAGAATACTCAACAGTACAACAACAGATTTGAATTCACAGATTAAATTGAAAAATTCAGAAAAAAATACTCTCGATAAAGTTGAGTTAGAAACAGAAAGCTTGTTTAGCTCTTTCAACATAAAAAATTACCTAAAATTTTAAAATCTGTCTATCCACAAACAAGTAGGCCTATACAGCTTTAAAAGACTGTCTCTATCAACAACTTAACATACAAACAGTTCCAGTCTTCCAGGTAACACATAAGGAATATATATTTCCTACCTCATTTTATGAGACTAACAATCAGGCAAAAATCAAAACAAAGTGAAAACAGTAAAAAAAATGAAATTCTAGTTAATTTATGAAAATAGGTACAGAGGTCCTATATAAAACTCTAGAAAAATTAACCTACATATGTATAAAAAATGATGTATCATTACCAATGGGCTATCCTAGGAATGCAAGGATGATGTAATATTAAAATATCTCATTATATACTTCACCTTCTAGCAATATTAAGCAAAAATGAATATACATGTACTACAATTTTGCTCTTAGCTATAGCATCAACCATTTCACATGTATGAACAAAAAAACATACATAAGAATACACAAAAAGCACCATAAAAATAGAAAATGGGAGAAAAATGTAAATGTCCTCCTAACCAAACAACAAAGAAATGGTGCCATATTGAAGAATGGAATGATGTAGGGCACAAACATCCAAAAAATAGAAAATATCTTAGAATTCCATACATTAATGTAGATAAATTAATAAATGAGATTTTAAAAGGGCAATTGTCAGAATGATGTGTACTATTTAAGTGAAATTTAAAACACATAAAATAGTACTATATGTTATTTAAAGATAAATGCATATGTAATACAATAGAGAAGTATTTATGATACTGAGAACACCAGATTTAGGCTGTCCTTCTGTGGAGGAGGACAGAGAATGAAATCACTTGAATACAAACCTACCTCCATGTCTTGTACACATCCAGGCCTAGAGCCCTCAGACCCATTTTCTCCATCCTCCCCTCTTCACCTATCAAACTTCTACACAGCCTTAAAGATTTAAATCAAATTTTATTTCTTATGTGAATCCTTCTCTGAGTCTGGGTCCTTGCTTTTCTGTTCTCCTACAGTTTTGTACACCAACCATAATTATATCAATAATCACATAAGTTATTTGTATGCTATAATCCTGTCTTCCTCATTTTTGACTCCTCATGAAGCTAAGTATTGAGGCCGGATCTCATGTTCAACTCTTTTTTTTTTTTTTTTTTTTTTTTTTGTACTGGGGATTGAACTCAGGACCTTGTGCTTGTGAGGCAGACGGTGGAACCACTGAGCTAAATTCCCAGCCCTCAACTCCATTTTTAATCTTGCCTGAGTCTTGTTTTCCACAATAATCAGGCGAAGTTTTCCTTCATTACTGTGAGTTTGGCAATCAACAAGAGGACATGAAGCATCTGCCCATCCATTGTGTGCTATCAGGAATTAAATATGGAAAAATTAATCCTTTACAAGAACAGCCCAAAGAAATAATGATTATTCTTGAGGTCTGAGAACTAAAAAACACCTCATTACTAGGTGATTATGATGACATGTGTATATCTGGCCTACCCACTGTGAAAAGGTACCTAGCAGTCCGGGCACACCATCAAATCAGCATCTCAACAAGATGGACATTGGACAAGTCTTCCAACTTCTCAACCACCTAAGCCTTTTGAATAAAGTCGCCTCCCTTGACTCAACATCTTGACTCTCAAGTTAGTTCATTTGCCAAGGAGCAATCAGTCAGATCAACCAGTCAGATCTGGGTTGGTAACAATATTTTGGCAAGCCATGTAGGAGGACTGCAACCCATGGAGAGCCAACCGCACAGGGATCCTCAGACTCTCTCTAGAGACTGCAAGATCCCTTTTAGTTCCAAAGACATTCTATTGTATTCATTGTTATAGGCTGCCCAATCTCTGATAGATTTGGGTGAACAAAGAAGCTCTACATGTTGTAAGTTGCTCCAAAATACATGTCAGGAATTACTTTCTCAACCATTTGAGAAACGTTGGTGCTCTTAGGGGAATGAAATAATTGCTGGGTTTGGCATTGGATTTTGCATCTCTGTGTGTTTTTGTGTATGTGCTTGCGAGGATAAAGCAGAGATGGGAAAGTCATTATATGTTCCAAATTTATGGCATAAAGGTGATAAAATTTCAAACCTAAGAAAGCTATAAAAAATAAGAGTGGTAAAAATGGGTCCAAAACTTTAGGTGAAGACCAATGCACATACTTTAAGGAGGAAGGTCACTGGAAATGAGACTATGAAACCTTCAAAAAGAGGAGGGGAAAATAACATATAATGTAGCCAGCCAGTAGTAACAGGCTCCACAGCTATATGGAAATCCTCTAAACACAACAACTTGGCTTTTACTTTTTAAATAAAACTCAGAATCCATGGCTCTGTAGCACAACTGTACCTGTGTCATTCTGGTTTGTAATGGATCTATGTAAGTTAATAGTACTGGCAAAAAATCAAAGGATAGCTTTAGACCTCTTACAAGTTTAGAAGACAGTGGTAGTGTCCATAAATAGAGTCACTATCTGAAGTTCAAGTACAGATTCACTGGAAATTGCTGCATGTCTTTCTACACATAATAAAAACTACATTATGAATGGTACAAACACATCTCAACTACAAATAATAACAAAACGCCTATTCATTCAAAGAAAAGACATAGAAAAATGTTATCATTTTCCTTTTTCTTTCTTTTTTATTCTCCTTTTACTGTTTTATCCCACCTAGAATAAATTTCATTTAAATGCCTTTAAAAATAATTTCTTCAATAAGGCACACATGTGTAAATACTGAATAGTTTCTCTGGTGTGAATAATCTGCAATAATACAGAAGATCTTAATAAGATTACTGACATTGAGAAATGGGAAGAAAGGAGCTAAAGGTATAGGGAAGGTGGGACAGGTAGAGGAAGGGTAAAAGGGAAAAGAAAAAAATGTGAGATAATGAAAAGATGGAAATAAAGTGGTTGTAGATGGGGAGGGGAGGAGGGGTGAAGGGAGGGCAGGGACAAGGGGAAAAAATGAGATCCAAGACTTGTCATGTAGAGGTAAAAGATCCCAACAATGAATGTAACTGTACTGTATCCCTAAAATGTACCAGTAAACTCAATTAAAGCTGAAAAAAAATTTCTTCATATTTACAGAAGTTCCACCATTTGTATATTTAAGTTTCAAATGCAATGCCTATTATTTAAAAGATACGTTGGGCTGAGTATTTAGCTCAGCGGTTTGGTGGCCTGCCTCGCAAGCGCAAAGACCCGAGTTCGATCCCCAGTACCACAATAAATAAATAAATAAATAAATAAATAAATAAATAAATAAATAAAAGATAGATAGATAGATAGATAGATATAGAGATATATATACACACTTGTATGTGTATATATTATATAAACTATATGTAATATATAATATATATTCACAGATATACTATAATAGTATTCATATCAGGTTTAACATCTGTTAACTAAATAAAAAACTAAAATGCTATTATACCTTTTCTAAAGTAAAGTACTATTTTTTGTGCTAAAGTCACATCTTATGTCAACACGAAAAGGACTTTATATTCTGAGGATAAAACTGTTTCTTGGCTAATCCAGCCATATAAATCTAGCATCTCTATCTAGAAGACACCACTATAGGAACAGAAAGGTGTCAGTGCTTGTCATATTGTAAACCATCAGCCTAAAAAAGACAAAATACTTATCATTTTATTTATTTTTTTTATTTTAAATTGAATTTATTGGTACATTCTAGGTAGACAGTACAGTTACATTCATTATTGGGATCTTGTACCTTTACATGTCAGGTCTTGGTTCTCATTCTTTCCCCTTGTCCCTGCCCTTCCTTCACCCCCTCCTTCCCTCCCCACCTTCTAACACTTTAATTCCATTTTTACATTTTCTCATATTTTTTTCCTTTTCCCTTATTCCCCTTTCCCTATCCTTCTCACTGTCCCTACACCATTGGTCCTTTTCTTCCTATTTCATGTTGCTAATTGTCCATTAATCTTGAGTATTATTTTAGTTTTTCACACCAGAGAAACTGTTCGGTATTTGCATATGTGTGACTTATTTATGTCACTTAAGAGTAATCCTCAAAATGTACCCATTTACCTATGAATGAATCTACTTTCTCATTCTTTATGGCTGAGTAGTATTCCATTCTATAGAAAAACCACATCTTCTTTATCCAGTCTCCAACTAATGGGCAAATGGGCTGTTTCCAAGTTTTAGCTATTACAAACTCTGCCACTGTAAACATGGGTGCGCATATATCACTGTGATATGATTATTTTAGTTCTTTTGGAAAGATACCCAGCAGAGGGATGGCTGGGTCAAATGGAACCTCTAATCCTAGTTCTTTGAGGTATCTCCGTACTGACTTCCATAGTGGTTGCACCAGTCTGCACTCCCACCAACAATGTAGAAGTGTTCCTTTCTCCCCACAACCGCACCAACATTTGTTGTTGTGTGATTTCTTGATAGCAGCCAGTCTTTGTGGGGTGAGATGGAATCTCAGTGTTCTTTTCATCGGCATCTCTCTAATGACCAGTGATGTCGAGCATGTTCTCATATATTTACTTGCTGCTTTTATTTCTTTGTCTGAGAAATGTCTGCTCATTTCAGATGCCCATTTTTGAATCAGGTCTTTATATTGGGGGGGCTGGTTGTTTTGAGTTCTTCATATATTTTAGATAATAGTCCTTTGTCTGAGGAACAGCTGGTAAAAAGTTTTTCCCACATTGTAGGTTGTCTCTTAGTTCTGTTGATGGTTTCTTTTGCAGTGCAGAAGCTTTTTAATAAAATGAGATCCCACTTGTTGATTCTTGTGCTAGTTCCCATGCTACTGAGGATTTGTTCATAAAATCATTTCCTATGCCAACGTCTTCAAGAGTTCTGCCTAACTTATCTTCCAGCAAGTTTAGTATTTGTTTTAATATTTAGATCTTGAATCCACTTGGATTTTTGATTTAGTGCATGGTGAAACATAAGGGTCTAGTTTTAATCATTGGCAGGTTGAGATCCAGTTTTTCTAACACCATTTATTAAAGAGGCCATCCTTCCTCCAGTGGGGATGGTCAGCTCCTTTGTCAAAGATGAGGTAGCTGAGTACATCTGGAGTTGTTTTGTGTCTTCCAGTTCCACTGATCCTCAGGTCTGTTTCTTTGCCAGTACGATGCTGTTTTTATCACAGTGGCTTTGTAGTATAGTTTCAAATTGGCAATTGTTATACCCACGGCCATGTGTCTGTTGCCTAGGATGGCTTTTGATATTCTAAGTCTCTTATGGTTCGAAATGAATTTTTAGATTCTTCTTTCTAGTTCTGTGAAGTATAGTGTTGGGATTACAATTGGTATTGCATTGAATCTGTATAGCAGTTTTGGTAGTATGGCCATCTTCACTAGGTTGATTCTTCCTACCAAGGGGCAGGGGAAGTCTTTCCATTTTCTTATATCCTCTTCAATCTCTTTTTACAGAGTGCTGAAGTTTTCAATGTAGAAGTCTTTTACTTCTTTTGTTAGATTGATTCCCAGATATTTCATTTTTGGGGTGCTATTGTGAAAGGAATTATTTCACAAATTTCTTTCTCAGTGAGTCTGTTATTTGAGTACAAGAAGGCTATTGATTTTTGGGTGTTGACTTTGTATCCAGGTACTATCCTAAAAGTGTCAATTAAGTCGAGAAGTCTTTTGGTAGAGTTTTTGGGGTCTTCAATGTAGAGTATCATATCATCAGCAAATAATGACAGTTTAACTTCTTCCTTTCCTATCTTTATTGCTTTAATTTCTTTCTCTTATCTAATTGCTATGGCTAATGTTTCCAGAACTGTATCAAAAAGGAGTGGTGATAGTGGGCATCCTTGTCTTGTTCCTGATTTTAACGTGAAGGTTTTCAGATTTTGGCCATTTAACATGATGTTGGCTGTTGGTTTTTCATAGATAGCCTTTATTAAATTGAGACATAGATCATCTATTCCAATTTTTTCCAGAGTTTTTATCATGGATGGGTGTTGAATTTTGTCAAATGCTTTTTCTGCATCTATCGAAAGGATCACGTGGTTCTTGTCCTTGACTTTGTTAATATAGTGTATTACATTTATTGACTTAAGTATGTTGAACCATCCTTGCATCCCTGGAATAAATCTGACTTGGTCAGGATGTATGATCTTCTTGATGATCCTCTGTATTCTGTTTGCTAGTATCTTATTGAGGATTTTTGCATCTATATTCATTAAGGAGATTGGCCTGTAGTTCTCTTTTTTAGCTGTGTCTTTCCTTGGTTTGGGAATCAAACTGATATTTGCTTCCAGGAATGAATTTGGAAGTATTGCTTCCCTTTCAATTTCATTGAAAAGTCTGAAGACTAATGGCAGTAGATCTTCTCTAAATGTTTTGTAAAATTCAGCCGTGAATCCATCAGGACCTGGGCTTTTCTTTGTTGGTAAGTTTTTAATTACATTTTCACTTTCACTGATTGTAATTGGGGTGTTTAAAATGTTTTTATCTTCTTTGTTCAACTTTGGTAATTCATAAGTATCTAGAAATCTGTCCATTTCTTCTGTGTTTTCCATTTTATTAGAATACAGGTTGACATAGTATGTACTGATGATCCTCTGGATTTCTGTGGGATCTGCTGTGACTTCACCTTTTTCATTCTTGATTGCATGAATCTCAGCCTTTTCTTTCCTTTTTTTGATAAGGTTTACTAAGGGTTTATCTATTTTATTTATTCTTTCAAAAAACCAACAGTTTGATTCATTTTTTTTGTATCATTTTCTTAGTTTCCATTGCATTGATTTCTGCTCTAATCTTTATAATTTCCTCTCTTGTTCGAGCTTAGGGTTTTTCTTGCTCTTGTTTTTCTAGAAGTCTAAGAGTCATCGTTAGGTTGTTTATTTGAGCTTGCTCTGTTTTCCTAATGTGGGCATTCAGTGCTATGAATTTTCCATGTAGAACTGTTTTCATTGTGTCCCATAGATTCCTGTATGTTGTATTGGCATTTTCGTTTATTTGTAAAAACTGTCTGATTTCTTCTTTAATTTCCTCTGTGATCCATTGATTGTTCAGGAGAGTGTTGTTCAATTTCCATGTGCTTGTGAAGTTCCTGTGGTTTCTTATGCTATTGATCTCCAGCTTTATTGCACTGTGATCTGATAATATACAGGGAATAATGTCGATTCTTTTGCATTCATTCAAACCTGTTTTGTGGCCTAGTATGTGATCAATCTTGGAGAATGACCCATGCGCAGCTGAAAAGAATGTGTATTCTGATTTTGTGGTGTGGAACACTCTATAGACATCTATTAAGTCCATGCTTTCAAAAGCTTGGTTCAGTTCTAGTATTTCATTGTTGATTTTTTGCCTAGATGATCTGTCTATTTGTGACAGTGGGGTATTCAGATCCCCCACTACAATTGTATTAGTGGTTATTTGGTATTTCATGTTACTTAATATTTGTTTTATATAGTTGGGGGCATTTATATTTGGTGCATATATGTTTATGATTGTCATTTCTTCCTCTTGGATTGTTCCCTTTATAAGGATGTAGTGGCCTTCTTTGTCTCTCTTAATCAGTTTTGGTTTTAAGTTTGCTTTGTCTGTGAATAAGATTGCTATCCCTGCTTTTTTCTGGGCTCCTGTCGCATGGAGAATTGTTTTCCATCCTTTCACTTTCAGTCTATGGGCTTCTTTTTTCACTAGGTATGTTTCTTGTATACAACATATTGTTGGATTTTGCTTCTTAATCCATTCTGCCATTCTCTTTTTCTTGATTGGTAAGCTGAGGCCATTGACATTGACAGTTATAATTGATATGAACTGACATTATTGTCATGTTATTGTCCTTTTGTTGACTCCTTTTATTTTTTGTCCTCTCCTTTTAGTTTCTTGCCTTGGCTATTTGATTTGCTCTGTTGGGTCTCCTGGTGCTGTGATCTTCGTTTTCTTGTTCTAGGAAATTGTTTAAAATTCTTTGCAGTGCTGGTTTAGTATTTATGAAGTTTCTCAAGTGTTCTTTGTCAAGGAAGTATGTTATTTCTCTGTCCATTTTGAAAGAGAGTTTTGCAGGATACATCAGTGTAGGTTGGAGGTTGTTTTCTTTTAGGACTTGAAATACCTCGCTCCAGGCACTCCTTAACCTAAGGGTTTGTGTTGAAAAGTCTGCTGTGATTTTGATGGGCTTTCCTTTGCATGTGATTTGTTTCTTTCCTCTTACTGCTTGTAGTATTTTGTTCTTCTGTTGGTTTTCTGGGATCTTGATTATTATATGTCTAGGTGTAGATTTTTTGTTTGATCATGACTAGTTGGTGTTCTATATGCCTCGCTTATCTGTATGTCTAATTCTTCCCCTCTGTTTGGGAAGTTTTCTGTCATTAATTCTTTGAAAAGCTTTTAAGTCATTTGCATTTTCTCCTGGTACTTCATGGATACCTATCAGTCTTATGTTATTCTTCTTTGCTTCATCTAGGAGTTGTTGGATTGATTTCTTATGCTCCCTTACTGTTTTTAAGAGATCTCTCTTTTCATGGTCACTGCTATCCTATCTTCTATATCTGAGATTCTATCTTCTCAATCTTTTATTCTGTTGCATACACTTTCAGTAGAGTTTTTAATCTCCTGGATATCTGTTTGAATCTGTTTAATGGATTCCATTTCTTTCCTATGATGGGTGTTCATTGTTTCCATTTCTTTCTTATTCTGGGCATTCATGGTTTCTATTATGTTCCTAAGCTCATCTATTTTTTGGTCAGTTTCTGTTCTGGAGTCTCGAATCATGTCTTTCATTTTGCTCACCATCTCTGTGGTTATCTGGGAAATAATTTCTGTCTTGAATTTTTCTAGAGCTTGATTGATCAGTTTTTTTACTTCCTGTGCTGTGAGTTCTGAGGGTCCTGGAGGTTCACTATCTGATTTTTCATTTCCTTTGCCCTACTGTTTGCCACTGGTGAACTGGAAGTCTGTTTTTGTGGCTTGCTTAAGTGTTTTCTCATCTTTATTTTTGCTGTTGGGTTGCCCTTGATTCCATCTCTGGGTCATTAAATCTTCCTGATACCGTTGCATCCCAGTCTTTGATTCTCTAATGACTTATAGACATTCTCATTTTCATAATTGAGAAAACAACTTATCAAATCAATCCCTATCCTTTATCCCTATTGATACAATCAGGAACATAATAGGATCAATCACCACCCTTTATAGTCCGCCATGCCTCTACAGAGTGCATCCAAGGACTGGCTCAATCAGGGGATCTAATAGTCGGAGGGGAGAGGGGGGCAACAGTGCTCAGTGGCGCCCACGCGGCTACCTTCCCGGTGCTGTGTCAGAGCCAATCACTGACACCCACCGGAAATGGCGTGGCTCCAGAGGAGGCCCGTAGTTTGGTCCAGGCCATGCAGCAGAGGAAGCTCTGAGTCTAAGCCAGGGTGATGACACAAAACTCCCCCACCTGCAGCTGTGTCGGAGCCAATCACTGTCACCCCAAAATAGTTATCATTTTAAAGTACTGTTTCATAATATAAATTTAAGTAAAGAACCAAGGCAGAAAAGAACTTGTAAGTAGGAAAATAGATAGATAATAAAGGAAGTTAGAGAGAGAGAGAGAGAGAGAGAGAGAGAGTGTGTGTGTGTGTGTGTGTGTGAAGAAAATTAAAAAAGATAAAAGGGAGGGCCTGGGAATTTAACTCAGTGGCACTGTGCCTGCCTCACAAGCACAAGGTCCTGAGTTTAATCCCTGATACAAAAAAAAAAAAAAATCGCTTCTTGGCCTTTTGGCTAAGATCAAGTGTTAAAAAGAGAAAAGGGCAAGTTGGATTTCACTCTCCCAGACCAAGCAAGGAACCCCAGTTCTGTCAGAGAACCCCCTCTGCAGCTGGGTAATAAAAGGATGTAAAGGGGCCAGGGGCTCCTTTTGACCTGTGCAGCTATTTCACTCCCCCCACCATAGAAACCCTAAATACAACTGACAGGAGTAAACTAATTGGCTTTTTAGTTGATACTGTGATTCCATAATGTCTAAATCAACTCTGAACAAATCCAGGACTATCCATTCCTGTGGCCACTGGAGAGTCAGGTAGGGGACCTAATTCTGTAAAATGGCTTCCTGTATATGCTAGAATACCTCACACAGTTCCTGGACCAAGGCATGCTTTGCAAACTAAATCACATGAAAAAGTAGCACCCAATATATGGGCAAATGGAGTCCCAGCCCTTACAAATAAAGCAATCAAGATTTCTATGTTGGCAGTGGGTTTGTCTCCCACTTTACTTGGAAAACCACTGGCCAGAGACTTAAGTCCCTAATCATGAAAAAGGCTAATGAGAGTCTGTGACATGAAGCTTTAAGTGGTTTGTACTGTGACGCAAGCCATGCTTTTCAGTAGGATAAGAAACAAGGCAAAGGGCACAAAGTGTAAATCCAGATGCTAGAAGACAATCCCTAACCAAGAGCTTATTAATCCATACAGTTAGAACAAACAATAAAAGAATGCACCCCAATGTCTAAAAGTTGTAGCTGCCAATGGTAAAGTTTTCATTGGCTTTTATAACAAAATCTTGACTATTAGATATTAGCTAGAAGAATGTGCAAATAGGCTATTTTCCTAAGGCAGTCCAAGTAACAAACTTTAGGTGACTACTGCTTTATTTAAAAACTGCCACTCTGCTTCAATGCCAATAATACACTAGAGTTTAACTGTATAGAAACTGTGGATTTAGTCTATTCTGACACCGCTGACCTGGTAGATAAACAACTAAGATGCCTAAGTCAGGAATTTCTCACAGTAGACATGGCATCAGGAAATGAGGGTGCCAATATATGGGTACACCATGGCAATGACTGAACTAGTGACACAGATGAAACCATGTCATTTCGAGTATCAGCACAGAAGGAAAATTCATAGCACTGACAAGATAGTTACAAGTGGCTACCAGGAAGAAGGAATCTATGTGGATTCCAGGTATATATTTCTGGTTGTTCATAGTTGACAAGGCCATATCAGGACAACCCCATATCAGTGGGGGTGACTAATTGCCAGTAATAAAGACATTAAGCACCTGGTAGAAATTTTGACCTTGCTGGAAGTGGTCTCATCTCCTTTAACCATAGCTCTAATATTCTGTCCAGGACACCAAAGGGGTAATATTCATGTGATTGGAGAAAGTGACTTAGCCAATAAGGAGGCAAAGCAAGTAGTTGAGAGAATGGAGACAATGGGAATTCTAATTCCTCACATATATTATCTAATTTACAAAGAGTGGGTCCAAGAATAGGGATATGTCAACAAAGTATAAAGTTAATAGGTGGAAATTAAATCCACAGGGTACTGTGCTATTGCATAAAGCATATGTTTAGCATAAAGCAACCACTAAAAAGGAGGATGTTTTGAACAAGTTGGTACAGCTATAGTTGGAGGGCCCATATTTGTAAAGAACTGTCCAGAGGATCACTAAAAGTTTATAATATGCACAAAATAGAAAACCTTCCAAAACAGATGAGAGTACAGTATAAGGAAATCTGTCATTTTAAGGACTGACAAATGGATTTAATTCAAATGCCTGAAGTTTCTGGAAATTAGACACTTTGTCAGAGTGAGTGGAAACTTACACACCCCATCAGGAAAGGGACAACAGAAGTGCTCATGACCTTATTACAAAAGATAACTCCCTGATTAAAGTTTGACCCATAGTGACAATGAACTTGTTTCCATTTTGATAGTAAAAAACTTTAGCTCAGAGGTGTCAGGAAGCTAGCCTCACCTGGGTTAAGGCTCTGACTGTAGTCCTGCTCTATGTTCAGGTGGCTCTTTTATCTGGGCTGAAATTAAGCATACTTGAAATTCTGTTCAGGGGTCTTTTTCAGAGATCTGTAGTCCATATTTCCTCTAGAAGAATTTCTGAGCCCATTAACCCATTAACCAAGTACAGCTTAAGAGCAAGGACCACAAGTAGAGTTGTCCTTATGACTCCTTTTCATGAAACAGATGAGTAACTTTGAGTCCTCAATACACGTAACAGTAGACTTTCTATCTGCTTGTCTGATTATTCTGACATATGGAAAGATAACACTTTAGCCTAGATTAAAACTGTGCCAGAACTATGAGATACTGGTCGTGGGGACTTTTCCCCAGATTACCTCAGATATCTGTTCCATCTAAATGGCAATTTCAATGGGGCTACTATTTGTGTCAGACAAGGAGAAAAAGGAAATTTACTTTATATACTTGGGTGCAGATAAAAAAAACTCAAGAGACTGTTTTTCAAATATTTTATATTTACTTAACACTATAAACAATCTAAATAGAGAAATTTCAAGCTACATTATAAACTGCAATCTTTAAATTTAAATTTTGGCCTTTGTATTCTGATTCCTATTACTTTTATGAAGGTGTTACAAAGACGATGAAATTTTTAACTCTCTATGAAAAAGAGTAAGATTGTTTCACAAACATGGGAAGTCTTCTAGATTTAGGGTGTAATATCAGAGAAAATAAGTACAGTAGTTAAAATCTGGAAATTGGATGAAGGAGTCTGATGTTTAGACTCACTTTTCTAATAATGGGTATAGAAGAAATATAAGAAAGAAAAGTTTGGTTTTAGACAACAGATTGGAGTATATTAAAAACTACAGGTATACAATGTAGTCAAGAATCTCAAGAAGACAACTGTAGCAGGAAAGATGAGGTTTAAAATATATAGTTCTATTTGTGTTGTGATTATTTCACCAATGAAGGTATGTTTTCAGAAATAAGCCATTGATTTCATTACTAGCAAATGTCTGGATCAGATGTGAAAGACAATTGGAAGCACTCATAGTGCCTTCTTGTAGCACCCTTTGTATCCTGTGCACTTAGAAAGACAATAAACTCAAGGAAAAATACAAAGTTGCTGATTGAGTCTCTGAAAACATTCTAAAGCAAAGGTCGGCATCTTTTCTGTGAAGGCCTCTTGGCAAACAATTTCAGCTTTGCAAGCCATAAGTCTCTGTTGCAACTACTCAACTCTTGTTGTTGTAGCACAAAAGCAGCCAGACATATAATCAAATGAGTGTGTCTGTGATTCAATAAAATTTTAGTTATGGCCACTGAAATTGAATATCGTGTTGTTTTCATGTGTTACAAAATAGTATTTTTCATTTGATTTTTTTCCGTCAACCATTTAAAAATGTAATCTCATGGGTCACATAAAAATTAGCAGGTCTATGGGCTCTAGTTTGCTAATCCTTGTTCTAAAGGAGATCCAGTTGCAATGCAGAAAATGATATAAGTCAGCCTAAGGACAGGCTCAGTACTAAAAGTTGCTAATAAATATAAGTCAATAGAAAGTCAAAATGGGACTGGATATTAAGGGTCTAATAAATATCCAAATAAAATAAACATAAATGATACAAACAGTAATATCAATGTGGCAATATTTATGAACTCACATGGTTGGAAACACATCTTTAGCTAGTATTTAAATTTATAACCTCTCAAGTTTTGTTCAAGTAAAAAAGAGAGTGAGATGCCATTACTGAATTTAAAATGTATCTCAGCAGCTGGAGACAACACAGTTGCTTAGGGGATAACATAAGCATGCTGAGTAGCCACTATCTAACCTTTTGGGAAAGGGCCTAAAGTTTACATGAAAATAGGAAGGAAAAAGAGATAAAACATTCAACTAACAAAAATGAATATAAGGAAAGTCAGGGAAATTGGAAAAGAAAAAAAAATAATTTCAAGCTCAAGATAAGTTGTTTTGTTTTTTATTTGTTATGGTGCTGGGGAAGCTTCATGCATGCTAGGCAGGCACTGAGCTACATCTCCAGCCTGAGATTCTCTTCCTGATGGAATTTTTGTGGAAACGCCCTCATCTATATAGGTCTCTATGGTTTCTTTTATTTTTCTTTTTTTTCCCAAGTCCACAACTGAAATACTAAATACAGTTTCAAAAGCCTTTGAAAGAATGGGATTCAAGACACAAGTCTGTCAAATTTGCACTACAACCTTAGCCAGCATATTCTATGATGTATCATGATAGTAACTGTCATTGCTCTGAGTTAGTGAGCCAATAGCAATTTCTAGTAACTAAAGTAACAATAATTTTAGAAGTGAATAGGTGAATTAGGACAAAATTTGGATATGAATGTGAAAGTAGAAAGTTGACAAAGATGTGTTCATTAGCATATATGACAATGGAACTTGTTCCATAGCTTAGCCTTCAGATTTTTTTTTCCTACTGGGGATCGAACTTGGCTCCTTGCACTTGGGAGGCAGGCGCCAGAACCACTGAGCTAAATCCCCAGCCCCACCTTCAGATTCATTTTTGCAATTAATCAAAGATGTTTATCAAGAATAATTATTTCACATTGAAAGCTTATTATATGCCATGCTTCTAAAACTAATAAGATATGCCACACCAGATTCTTTCAAGGTGAAGCTTCAGTTGTCCTCAAGATATTGAGGCCATCTTTTAACTTGCATATCTTGGGGTGAAAGGAGGGCAGGGACAAGAGGAAAAAATGAGAACCAAGACCTGTCATGTAAAGGTACAAGATCATAATAATGAATGCAACTGTACTGTATACCTAAAATGTACCAATAAACTCAATGAGGAAAAAAATAATAATAATTTGTATATCTGGGATTGAAAAGTGTTACTATAAATAAAATAGATACTTTATTAAAGATACTAAGTGCTCTCTGCACTTTCCATAGAGCCCACTCTCTATGTTAACAACATCAAGCAAATGAACTAAATAGGGGTGTGTGAGTTTATGTTTGATTACTCATTGAAAAATCAGGGTTCACAAATAGTTCATTTGTCTCCCAACATCTCACCTAAGATTTAATTTTACCTATATATTCCTGGCCCTCATCATAAGATAAGAGGCTATTCTGTTGACCTGTAAATTAAAGAAATGCCACTCTCAACTAAGTATAAAGTCCTTGTGACAATTACAACTATTCTAAAAAATCAAATTGTTTCCTTATTAGAATTGAGTTCTTGCAGCTAAGTTAGAGAGAAGTTGCATGGATATCTAATACAAAATTCTCATGGGGTCTCTGTACCATTTGAGAGACGAATGACTTCTTGTAGCCAGGGAGTCTAACTTCAATACTTCCCTTCTTTGGTTGGCATTCAGTGTTTGCCATGGACCAGACTTGTATTTAATTGTATTTAATTTGGTCCTCATACAACCCTTTGAGGACTAAACAAGGATTTGAAACGAGGTCCTTCTCACATCCATCCTCCTTTTTGAAAAATGACCATTCAAACCAGAAGAATACACAGGCACAGTGGTTTTGCTGTCAGTGCACCTCTGTTTTCAGAATCTTCCAGTATTCTGTTGGCTTACTTAGAAGGATGCATTTACATCACTCCAAATTTCCTTCCTGGTTCCTGAATGAAGCCATGTTTCTACCTAATTCGGAGCTCACAATTTTACAAGTTTAGTCTAGCTTCTTTATCCCTACGTTGGCAGTACTTTTCATAGTACAGGTGCTTCTCTGTCACTTTCTTGTTCCTGTATACAATCTTTCAAAACCTTATTCCTGTTGATTTATAATTTCAATAGCCAAAAGAACATTGTCCTGTATCCTTGGAAATTTCACTGTGTACTTGCTTTTCCAGATTATCTTTAAACATGTTTAATGAAAAGGGCCAGGAGAAATCCCTAGTGGGGCCTACTGTTTACACAATTTCATCAACAGCAGGCTCACATATTATACTTTGTGTTTCCTCTATTAATACCTATGAGTGACAAAATATTACTTCTAATACCATGGTAACGCAATTTGCAAGAGCTTTGTTGTGAAACTTTTTAATGGACTCAAATGTCTGAACAAAGTATGTTTGGTTCTTCCCTGGTGCTTATTTATCCTTTTAAATAGCTAAAGTATATCATGAAAACAGGATGCCTTTTTCCATTCATTACATGAAGTAATCAATGATTCTACAACTTTTGGGGCCCATCAATATGAAAGAGATTCACTGGTCAACAGATTGTAGGATCTCCTCAGACAGTTACAGTAGAATGGAAGCAAGAACAGAACTCAGGAGCACTGAAGAGTGAGTTCAATAACTTATTTCACATTTAGGCTCCTCCATTCTCTTGGGTTTCTTCAGATCCTTATAATGGATGTCATAAAGTTCAGCAGTTTACTTATATCCAGCACACCAATGAGGCAGAACATCCTGTTCCTTTACCACTATTTGATCTAATACTACATATCTCACCTCTTTGCTTCAAAAGACATGATGACAGTGAAGATTTCTGCGTTTCAACAAAGACCAAAGCAAAGAATTCATTGAGTCTCCAGATTTCCTTTCTTCCCCGTGAGCACCATGATCATCAAGCAGTCCTATTGATTCTCCAGTTGGCCTTCTGCCTTTCATGGATAAAAAAAGCTTTTTGTGCAGTTTCTTAAATTCCTTTATAGCCAGAATGGCTTGTTATTTACACCTGACCTGTCACACTTGGAGGTCTTCCCTGTTCTCACTTAAACCATCTTTTGCCTACTTTTTCCCACCCCTACTTTTGCTTCTTTTACTTTATAAAATGGATGCAAAAGCTTTTCTATGAGTTCTTAATCTTTGATATGTGACATATTTTTCTGCCCTTCTATTAATGTATTTAAAACATTTCCAGATTTCCTACAATTTATAGTCTTTTGAAAATATTACTTTCAATTTTAACTTAATACACACATTGACTTGATCATAGTTCCATTCTCTAAAACCAAGTAATAATGTGATAGGATTTTGTGGCTTTCATTCCCCTCCAAAAGATGGAATGTAATTGAGTTGTGAGCATTATTACAATAGTCACAGGTTATTTCACGTACCAAACTGTCTAGTCTTAGGTACAAATCTAGTATAATTCCAGTTTTTAATTTTAAAATTTGCCCTATGAAACAGACATGTGTGGGAAATCTTTTAGTTTCAGATGCTCAGGGTTTGATTTCCCTTCCTCTGCTATTTGGTTTAGTTTTCCAGTGTTCTCAATATAAGTTCATGACTCTTCTCTATTTGGTTGGTCTTTAGTAAGGAATTTAATCTAGGGCCTAGGATGGGTTCTAGGAGGTCTGAAAAGCTCCTGAAGCCACAGGCAAAACCATGCCTATATATGTGTATATATATTTTTCTGAGAAAGGATTCCATACTTTCATCAGTTTCTCAAATAAATGATGATTTAAAAGAAACAGTTTAAGAGCTATTGACCCATAGTGTCACCACATATATTATTACTTACTGAGCATTAATTTCTCATTCACAGATAATCTATTTGCCCAGTACATTTTGTACATTTCTGTTTCCTCTTTTTATATTTATGCTGTTTTCACTGATTCTATATATTAAATATTACAATGGCACCATTTTGTCCATACTCGATGTTCCTATAGATTTCCTAACCCAGCAGTACCAGTTCTCACTAGTTTCAACCACTTTTCTCATGCTACCAAGTCCATGAAAAAAAATGGAGTGAGGATCTTTACTTGTTATTATTTTTTATGCTTCTAGACTTTATATAATTGATACATAGTTAAACACCTTGGAGTTCTGCTTTCTAATAACACTGTCAGTTTTCTGTCTAGATGGGTGTATTATTTTACCATCCCAAACGTGCTATCTTGATCAAACACTGAATCCCCCTCTCCTTTCACTCCTCCTCCACAGCCCAACACTATAACCCTAGCAAAGTCTGTCAGCTGGGTCTCATACTTCCTCTGCACTTATCAACTTTCTCCCAATTTTTAGGTTAAAGCCTAAACTGCCACTTAACAGATTCACAACACACAGAGCTCATTTTCTGGCCCCAGACATTAACACAACACCTCAATACACCATTATATTTTCTGAACAAACCACAGATTCTTCTGCAATCTACACAGTAACACCATTATAAGTTTTGTTCCCCACTACCCCCACCCGCAGCTTCTTTGAACTAGGACTGAACTTAACTGATTTGACTCCTACAATGGAAACATAACTGACATGGTAGGAAAAAACAGTGACCCACAACCCTAAAGGTTTTATGACATGCTCTTTAAGCAATTACCAAAAATATATATTAACATTAACTATGTAAAAAAACAAAATATCCAATTTATATTCCAAAAGTCTAGCAGAAAAATGAATGTATTCTTAAAATATGTCAATATGCTCATAATTCTGTAATATTTTATATTCTTTTCTATTTGAGACAGCACACTAACACAGCGATGTTACATCAGAGTTTCCATCATTCTTCATCAGTGGGAAAGTATCCAAAAAAAACCATAGGACTCATTATGGTAGAAGTGCAAAGACTCTTACTAGGATTTTTCAGGATTAAAGATTTCTTTAGACTTCCTCACAAGAGCTTTCAAAAGCTTGTAAGCTACTAACCAGGTAACTTTCCAAGGACCCCAAAGTGTAAGTTATAGCTATGGAAAACCTAGAGGTACTCTCTGAATTTAAAAAAATAAAGTCACCCAAAGCAGTAAATATGATAAATAGCAGGCAATCTGGAACTTACTTTGCAAAGGTTCAATTAAGATTTGGCCATTTGCTTCTAAGCATGTGTTTCTCTCTATAAATGATGTTTAAATTGTGATTAGGATCATGAGCCAGCCTGTGATTATGGCTATAGTGACAATACCAAGAGTGCTAGCAATTCTACTGAACTCGATGGGAAATTTTCCTTGAGAATTCCAGTATGGGTTGCAAGGAGGACTTCTCTCCCTATTGCTATTCTAGGATCAACGTGTTCCACACCAATCTTACAACACCACTGGCCCACCTCCTCCTCGTGGACAAATCTGACATGCAGAAGAAAAGAAAGATTTCTCTAAAACTTAGAATCCTCCTCTAGAAGAGAAAAATTATGGCAACAGAAGCTCCTGTCACAGGTGGTAGACTAGGTATAACAGCTGAGAGATGAAGTTAACAACAACAGGTCTGGGTCTCCGAGATGGGTGTAGTAATAGCAATAATAGCTACTATGTATGAAACATACCTTCTGTGCAGACTCTATGCTACATGCTTGCTATGCCTTATCCAGCTGAATCCCCACACAACCCTTAAGGCAGATAGTCTTATCCCTATTTTATAAACGAAGAAACTTGGTAAAATGAAGCAATGTGCTCAAGGACTGTCTGACTCCAAAGCCCATAATCCAAAGCTAAACAACCTAAATAAGCTGTTATCTCTGGCAACCTCTACAATGTCAGCAGCAAACATTTTTTTAAAGGAGAGAAGAAAATTCAATGGTAAAGGGAATGGTCATGTACAATTCTATCCCTGCAGAAGTGAAAGCTCACATTGGCTAGGGATAGAAATGAGCATTTTTTTCCCATAATTTAGATACTATGTTTAAAAATAAAATTGATTTTTGGTAAAGTATCTTAGACTTAATTCCACTCCTGGTCATCAATAACAACATAAATGATGTTAGAAAAAGAATTCAAGGGCCAGAAACTTAGCTCAGTGGTTCCACCACCTGCTTTGCAAGCAGAAGGTCCTGAGTTCAATCCCCACTACAACCCCCCAAAAAAAAGAATTCAAGTTTATAAATAGATGCTATGGTTTCTTAATTATTCTGAAGAAAATAAAATTATATTTAAGCTAAAAGCACATTGTTTTCATATAAGAATATTTTTCTCACCTAAAAACAATCAAAATAAACACTTTCATTTATTTAGTTGTACATATTAATAAATCAAATGCCCCTAGCTATATCCAGAAGAGCAAGTACACACAGAACACAGTCAAGCACACATACACACCTGCCCATTTATGACTTGTTTGTTACCCTTGTTAACTGAAACAGATGAAAAACCACATCAGACTCAGAGGGAGGAGAGTTTTGCAAAAGGCTGATTTATTTCAAGAACTAACTTTTCTCAAGCTGGGCATCCGGCAAAAAATTGGATGTTCCACAGCACAGTCTTTAACCTTTTCACCCCCTTTCACAATATGTAGGCCTAACCAGTTGTTAACAGGACCTTTCCTAGGGGACTCATACATCTCTGAAAATGCATCATCTCTCTCAGGATGTTATTCTACCTGTAAATGTCCTTGTATTCATCTTCATGGCTGAAACTAACTCCCTACAAGATTACATTTGGGATATTTCTTTCTAAACAGACAGGATCTTCTTTATAATGCCACCCTTGAGGACTCCAAAAGGTCGACACTTTCTCCAACAATCACATCTTAGAGGTTGATGCTAATTTCAGGATACAGCCTTGCTTCCTTTCTGCTCTCAGTAATTTCTACACAGAGCAAACCTGTATGCTTATTCAGTGTTGCTGTGTTCAGTAGCCAGGGTGCTGTGCTCTCAGAGCACTAGTCAGAGAAATGGCAGCATATTCTGTATGAAGTTTATATAATGGCAGACTAACTGTCACAATGGATACTTACTTAAAGGAAGACAGAAGGTCAGCAGGTGGGAGTTCTAATTCAACAAGTAAAAATCATCTCCAGAATCTCTCCCCAGTAGCTTGAACCATAAAGAAAGGTAATTTTACCTTAAATAATCAATGCGTATATCAGTAGCCCTAATGTTGGGATGGAAATTATCTAATAATATGAACATGTTCAAGAATTCTTGCAAGTCTCGATCTTTAAAAAAATACCATCCCATTACCAGGTTACAAGAGTGACATCTAGTGGACTCATTAGGATGACCAAAAAAAGAGTTGCAAATGTACATTACAGTAGAATTTCACACAAAGTCTAAAATGGAAATGAATCCCCTGGGGATCTTGTTAGAATGGAGATTCAGTTCAGTAGAATAAAATGGAATCTGTCACTTCTAATGACTTCCCAGTGATGCCAAGGCTGGCACTGCCTGGGCTACTCATTCAGAGGGGCTAGGACCTCAAGCATTTCATATGTGCACTAACCCTCAGAAGAAAAGGTAAGGGGTATTCGAGAATAATTTCTAGATTAAAACTAGGTCAAGTGAATTATCAGTGTGACATCTTATACGTTCCTACTCCCCTATCCCCACTTAGCAAACACATTTACCATCTCCTGTCTCAGCAGAGTCCATGCAGTAGTACACATTTCTTCCTAAAAGCCAAAAGCAAACTAAGAAGCAAAAGAGCACACTACACAGACATATTTATCCATGGACACAATTTGATCACGTTCCATACAGATCCATTTTAGCACTTAAAAAATCTCTCAGATTTTCTTCCACTGTCATTATTTTATCTGCCCAATACTGAATTATATTGTAAGAGTAATTTGTACTGTGTTTGAATGGATTTCTCTCTGTCCCACCCCACCCCCCGGTATTCTGAACCAGAATGGGAATTCACTAGGGTACTACTAAATAAGTACTAAGCACACTTACTCAGAATTTCAACGAGATCTGCCCTAGACATCCCTAAGAAAAGTACATCCAAATACCACTATTGCAGAATCCAGTCCTGTGTGCTTTTTTTTTTTCCTGATCCAAAGAGCCTTAACCTCGACACAGACACCAGGTTAGTCTCTTGGCTGTGAAATAATGTGACCACTCCTCCAGACAGTAGTTCTGCCAGGCTACACACAAACTGCTCCCATCCAAGCTTCCCTCTCCTCCGGAACAGAACACTTTTGTTTTGGTGCTGGATCCACAGTTCTAGAAGCCATAACACTGACTTCCAACAAGGAGAGAAATCAATCTCTCTTCTCTGAAACACATACACAAACATGTATAAAAACCACTTTCTAGTTCAATAGAATCCTTTTGTACAGATTGATTGATCTGGGAAAAAAATAATTTTTAAGCAGTGAATCCTCAGTTTGAAAGTAATAAACACAGCCATAAAAAGTAGAACTGTTCTATTTGAAATGGGACTTGGATATTTGGAGATGTTCTGACTCAGTTTCCCCCAGGGCGTCCCCCACCCATGCCCCCAAATACTGCTCATTTCCTAAATACCCCTGAATACCCTAACTCCTGCCCTAGCCTATCAACCTCACAGAAGTACCATATAAAAGCCAACAACTGCCAGCAGTAGTGGTGCACACCTATAAATCCCAGCACTCTAGGAGGCTGAGGCAGGAAGATTACAAGTTCAAGCCCAACCTGGTTAACTTAGGCCCTTATCTTGACTCTTTATGTCAAATTTTTTTTAAAAGGCTTAAGGATATAACTCAATGCAAAGGCACTGGATTCAATCACTGGTAATGGAACAAAAGACCAGAAATTGTGAGTATCACAATAGTTATAATCACCCCAAACTCTTACATTGCTCTAACACAGTATTATTCTCAATAAAATATTGAGTTAGATAGAGCTGTTTCCTTATAGTTTGACTTAATTATGATTCTAATACGATTTTGGCATAGGCGATCAAAGGATTTGTTCAAAAGATGTACAACCTGATCCCTGGAGGAAATTTGCTTTTAAGTCACAATTAAAGATCCCTGTGATGAGTAAACAACAGAATTGTTTATACCTCTTCAATTGCACTTGGCAGTCCTAAGGGGAAAATATATAAAAGAAAATGTCACATAACTCTTCCTCTAAAGGGGGATGGAGATAGAAAGTGAAACTAACCATGCAGGGTCTCATGGTCTCCCTATGCACTGCGGTAGTCTCCCTGCCTTGGTCAGAATCCTACTTGCATCACTTATTTGTGACCTTGTACAAGTTCCCTAAACTCTCCATTCCTCATCTGAAAATGGGAGTAACTGCAAAACACACCATGAGAGTTATTGGAAGTACTGAGTAAAGTGTAAGCACATGTAAAGTGTTTCATAACTGGCATAGATGGTACTAATCACTCATTAATGTTACCTCTGCTGATTACAATGATTATTGCTAACATATAAGAAGGGCAATCACTAACATTCTTTTTTCTTTCCAGTACCAGGAATTGAACTCAGGACCTTGCACTTGCAAGGCAGACGCAGTAACACTGAGCTAAAGCCCTTGGCACATTGACATTCTTATTTAATTAAATATTCAAAATGGCATTTAATTCCTGTGGATAATTTTGGTAGGCATAGAAAACTTTAAATCCTATCAATACTGCATACATACTGAGAATATTAAAAAAAGCTGATAAAATTGTAAAGGAACTCAAAATGTATTACTTTCATTGCATTGCCTTTCCATGTGCTGCTTTCTATTTACCTCTCAATGAAATGCATTTGAAAGACTTTGTCAATTGGAGACAATTTTGACTTTTAAAAATCAAAGGAGCTTTTGAATAGTTATAAGTACATTTATTCTTTAGAAAACATTCTTCCCTTGAATGTCATATTATCTAAATTATCTTAAGTTTAGGAATTTTGTTTTAAATCAAAGAGAGCCAAATCTTTTCTAAGGAGAAGCCAAAGAGTAACAACTACTATGCCAGTAGCTGGCACATCTGCCCTAATTTTATCTGCCTCTTGGACTGCTCAGTGACCTATTTTCTTCGGGTACTTTTTTTTTTGCAAAATCCTCACCAGTTAATTACAAAGTATCCAGGGTGTCCAAAAAAAGATTTTATTTTGTTTTAGTGGGTATCTCAAATTTATCAGGTTGAAGAGATACCTGAAGTTTGAAATAAATAAGCAAAAGATACCTTGCCAAAGCTTTTAAAACAAAAGGAGTAAGCAGATACTCAAATAATTCCTGCTTAAATTTACCAGAAAACTTCCACACAGTCTACTGTGTTAATTAATTCAAAAGTTTGCAAAAATCTCTGAAAAACAATCTAACATATTTGATATCACCTGCTCTTTTTCTCCCAGTTAGCTCCCAGATTTTTTTGGCCTTTTTTCATAAATTTTATTGGTACATTTGAGGTATACATTATGATCACATTCATTATTGGGAATTTGTAACTGTACTAGATGACAGATTTTGGTTCTTATTTTTTCCCACTCCCTCCCTTCAATCCCTCCACCCCTCCCTACATAAGCTTTGTGTCCTTTTTTTTTTCTTCTTTTTCATTTTTTTTCTTTCCCTCTTTCCTTTCCCCCACTCCCTTCTCTAGTTCACCTCCCACAGATATTTTTCAAATAAGTAACTATTACCAAAAAGTTCATTGGACTCTTTGGTTATAATAGTTTTTTATGAAACTGGAACTGTTATGGGGGAGAAAAAGCACAAATGGCCAATAAATACATGAAAAAATGTCCAACATCCCTAACCAATTAGGAAATGCAAGTCAAAAGTATATTGAGATTCCATCTCACCCCTGTCAGAATGGGTATCTCCAACAATACAAAAAATGATAAAAGCTAGAGAAGATACAGGGCGGGGGAGGGGGGACTTCTCTATACTGCTGGTAGAAGCATAAATTAGTGCAGCCTCTACAGAAATCAGTATGGAGATTCCACAAAGCGCTAAACATGGAACTACCACATAACCCAACCATACCACTCCTCAGTACACACCCAAAGGAATTAAAAGTCAACATATTATTGAGATTCCTGCATACTCATGTTTTTTGTAGCACAATTCACAACAGCTAAAATATGGAACCAGACTTGGTGCCCATCAACAGACGAATGGGTAAAGAAAATGTGGTGTATCTATACAATGGAATATTATTCAGCCATAAACAAGAATGAAATTATGTCACTTGCAGGATAAAGATGGAACCAGAGGTCATCATTTTAAGTGAAATAAACCAGACTCAGAAAAACAAGTATCATGTGCTTTTCTTAATATGTGGAATCTAGAAAAGATGCTAGGTAAGTAAAAGGGAGGCCATTATTAGACAAAAGGAAGGGAATAAGGTGGAGAAAGTACAGGAGAGAATAACAGAGATGGATAAAATCAAGGTATGTTATGTTCATGTATGAAAATACCACACTAAAACTAAACATTCTGTAAAATTAATATACACTAACAAAAATATATTATAAAAAAGAATAGGTGTTTAAAATACTCCATATTTTTTCATAAAACTGAGGGAGAAGTCTTCACAGCACAAAAGGATAGGTTTGTGTCTTTTATACAGGTTCCCATCTTGTGAGCTTCTCAGAGATTACTCCTGAAGGCCATTTTTGTCATTTTTCATTTTCGTAACTATGAACTTATATTAAATCTCAAAGCTCGGGCATGGTAGTGCGCACTTATAATCCCAGGATTCAGCAGGCTGAGGCAGAAGGATCACAAGTTCAAGACCAGCCTGAACTACATAGCAGAACCCTATCTCAAAAAACCACAGATATTTTTCAAATAAGTAACTATTACCAAAAAGTTCATTGGACTCTTTGGTTATAATAGTTTTTTATGAAACTGGAACTGTTATGGGGGAGAAAAAGCACAAATGGCCAATAAATACATGAAAAAATGTCCAACATCCCTAACCAATTAGGAAATGCAAGTCAAAAGTATATTGAGATTCCATCTCACCCCTGTCAGAATGGGTATCTCCAACAATACAAAAAATGATAAAAGCTAGAGAAGATACAGGGCGGGGGAGGGGGGACTTCTCTATACTGCTGGTAGAAGCATAAATTAGTGCAGCCTCTACAGAAATCAGTATGGAGATTCCACAAAGCGCTAAACATGGAACTACCACATAACCCAACCATACCACTCCTCAGTACACACCCAAAGGAATTAAAAGTCAACATATTATTGAGATTCCTGCATACTCATGTTTTTTGTAGCACAATTCACAACAGCTAAAATATGGAACCAGACTTGGTGCCCATCAACAGACGAATGGGTAAAGAAAATGTGGTGTATCTATACAATGGAATATTATTCAGCCATAAACAAGAATGAAATTATGTCACTTGCAGGATAAAGATGGAACCAGAGGTCATCATTTTAAGTGAAATAAACCAGACTCAGAAAAACAAGTATCATGTGCTTTTCTTAATATGTGGAATCTAGAAAAGATGCTAGGTAAGTAAAAGGGAGGCCATTATTAGACAAAAGGAAGGGAATAAGGTGGAGAAAGTACAGGAGAGAATAACAGAGATGGATAAAATCAAGGTATGTTATGTTCATGTATGAAAATACCACACTAAAACTAAACATTCTGTAAAATTAATATACACTAACAAAAATATATTATAAAAAAGAATAGGTGTTTAAAATACTCCATATTTTTTCATAAAACTGAGGGAGAAGTCTTCACAGCACAAAAGGATAGGTTTGTGTCTTTTATACAGGTTCCCATCTTGTGAGCTTCTCAGAGATTACTCCTGAAGGCCATTTTTGTCATTTTTCATTTTCGTAACTATGAACTTATATTAAATCTCAAAGCTCGGGCATGGTAGTGCGCACTTATAATCCCAGGATTCAGCAGGCTGAGGCAGAAGGATCACAAGTTCAAGACCAGCCTGAACTACATAGCAGAACCCTATCTCAAAAAGACAAAAAAAAAAGCTCAATTAACTAGGCAATTCAGTAAAGTAGAATCCATATTCCCTTCAGCAACTATGTCGTATCACTGGTACATTTTAATTATACAGTACAGTTACATTCATTATTAGCAACTCGTACCTTTACATGATGTATCTTGGTTCTTACTTTTTTCCCCATTCCCCTGCTCTCCCTTCAAACCCTATTATTTACAAAGACTTTGTTTCCAGTTTTTCCTTTTCTCATATTTTTTTCCTTTCCCTTCTTTCCTTTCCCCTACTCCTCCCACTTCCCCTACCCCATTCAGACCTTTTCTTCCTATTTCACATTATCAACTGTACATTTTGATCCTTATTTATACTTCTAGTTTCTCACACCAGGGAAACTCTACTTACTGTATTTTTTAATAATGCTACTTAGGCATTGGCTCAATATTACAATTTCTAAAAAGGGTGTGAGAAGTGTTTTTTTAAAAAAACATAGCATGTTGACTTCCTTTTTCTCTTAAATGATTAAGCTAAAAATTTTATTAAGAAAAGCAACTATGTATCTTTCTTTACTCTACCCCCAACCTTCCACAGAGAGCTTTCATAGAAACTAAACTTCATACTTTCTTAGAACCTATTATTTTAAAGTTAGAATTATTAATTCAACTTTAGCAATAACAGCCACATCTTACTGAGCATTTTGTGGAGTAAGGAAACACGCAAAATACTTAGCACAAACTAACTCAGGTCCTCCAGGTCTGTCTGACTCCAAAGCTCAACACCCCTACGTATGTACCACACTGCCTCTGAGTTCCTTGAAATCAAGGATTCAGTTCTTTCTCACCTGAAGCTTAAAGGACTAACTACTGTATAGGAGCCTCAATGAATTGTTTACTTGATTTCTTGAGTCACATGAAAGCAATTAATTGAAGCCATTACAGAGGCTGCCCCATAACTTCACTGGCCCCACAGCTCAGAATTCAAGTATACTTGTGAAGCGAAGCTACTTGTTAAGTGTGGCAGACTCTGGAATCATAGTAAATAGGTCATTTGTCAAAGGGATTATAGAAAAAGAATTAATCTGTCTGCTAAATAGATGAATAAACTATTAATCACGCTGCATAAAGTAGTGAAAGAACTACTACTTTGGATATGGTGAAAGAGGAAATAAGTTTTAAAATCTTAAAACTATGGCAGTAACCTAGGCTAAGACTTAGGGAAGTTGCTGAACATTTCTAAGTCTTCTTTTTATCAATTTATAAGATGAAAAAAAATATATATATATATACCAATTACATAGTATGTTTTCAGTGGTACTGGTATGATGGTTATCATTGTTATTACCAAAATATACATTAAGTTAAATAATCAATATAATCATATGCCCATTTAAATTAAAACTTCACACTTTTGTGAGTCCCTTAATGTTACTATGGTTAAAACCAATAAGAGTAATTCAGATCTATGATATTTACATTTTGACTTTTAAAAGAAATCCTTAACTTTTTTTTCATTAAGTTTATTGGTAGTGTTGAAGTATGCAGTACAGTTACATTCATCACTGGGATCTTGTATCTTTATGTAATGAATCTTGGTTCTTTTTTAAAAATTCTCCATGTTACCTAATCTGCCAGGCTTTAGCAGCACTTTGATGTTCTCTAAGGAATGATAACAAAGTGCTGCGTCTCCTCAAACTTGGGATTTACTGCCTGTCTGAATTGATTCTTGTGCCAAACTAAATAATACAGCATCATATGCCTACCAGAAATAACAAAGCACAGCTTCCTGCTCTACTCCTTGGTTGTATAAACTCAAACTGAAACAAAGAAGGCATTATTTTATTTAATCATCTAAGTAATTGTTTTCTTCAGTCTCTTACATTAGAAGCTATTCCAGAAGAATATTTTAGAAGAAATTAGCAAGTCATTTAGCAGGCCATTTAAAGAAAAACTTTCCCTTGAAGGCTTTTCATTTGAAAAGCTCAAGAAAGAACATAAAATAATTATTCTTTTTAATATACACTGAGAAAGTCAAGTGCCCCCAGCTATTCCATTCCACTCAAACTCCTGGTATAGCTTCCCACCAACAACCACCACCCAAAACTCCTCAGAAGAGTTTTGTAAGTGTGTACAGAAATGGGTGGCAGGTGGGAAAAGGCATGCCCTGGTGACCAAGGAGGTTGGTGGGTTTTTGAAGGTCAAGGATGTGTCCATATGCTTTTCCACTGATGGATAACACAGGTGATAGAGAAGATAAAATACAGGAACAATGTCTTTACCTAACCAAAATGTGGTAAGGGGCAATTTCCCCACTTGGACAGGAGGAAATGTAGTGAACTATATGTTGTGCACATGTAGTAGTTGGGGAAATTCAGCAGAAAAAAATATGAAGTCGTTTCTTCTGACTGCATCAATTTTCAGTGAAACAGGAGGCAAAATCTAACTAGGATGAGGAAAGATGGAGAAGATCTGAGGAGAGAGAATATGTGAAGTAGTAGTCTCAGAGAGAGAAGATACATCATGTAAGTAAATCTGGCAGGATTTCTGGGTAAGGCAGAGGACCAGAGATGGCCACAGACTGCAGACTGGGAGGTAGACTATAGCATGGTAGAATGTTTTCTAGTCATATCCATTGTTTGGGTATAGGCATGGCACAGATACAGTAGTCAGTCTAATGAGCACTGTGATTCTTCCAGTCAAGTACAAAAGCAATGATGTCATCATTAATTGCAATAAAAGTGAGATCTGGAACCTTAGAGCTCATTGTACAGAATCAACATCACCTCCAATCAGAATCTGCATCTTAACAAGACCTTTGGATGATCCACGTCCACTTTGAGGTCTGAGAAATACCTGAGTGGAAGCCAAGTAAGAAAAGGAAAACATTAAAAGACAAGGTTAAAGAAATGAGAGGCCAGTCTTTGAAAGAGTCCTCTATGTGGATTTCACAGCCACCAAGGTTAACGACAAGAGAAATAATGGGGTCAAAGGAAGAGAAGAAGTGAGATTATGGGAAATTGTACAGATAACAATAAATGAATGGCCTGAAAGTCTTGAGGTCCTGGTGGCAAGTATGAAGAACGATGGAGTAGCTGGGCATAGTAGCATGTGCCTATAATCCCAGCTACTTGAGGACTGAGGCAGGAGGATCAGTGGAGCCCTGGGGGGTCTTAGCCATTCTGGGTAAGACTCAGTCAAGGGTGTGGGAGGAAGACATAAGAAGAAAAAAAGAAGAAAAGCAAGAACGATGGGATTTAGACTGGTAATCTTTTAAGGAAAGGAAATGGTTGTGGTTGTAGTCTCATTTTCAGGTTTGATCTCTTAGGCAATTTGTCCTGATCAAGGGAACAATATTGTAACAGAAGGAGCTGTGGTTGTACCAGATCACATGAAACTGTGGGCTCCCTGAAGTACTGCTGCATATAGGGTGACTGGGGAGAGAAACAGTCTCATCAGGAATATAGAGCTTGGTGGGTTTCTATAGGACCCACACACTGACGTGCACCTTGGGAAGGGGTTCTCTTTAAACAAAAAAACTAACTCCTTAGGAAGAAGGATTGGAAGATACTATCCAAAGATTCACATTTGCAGTAGATAACATAACAACTTCATAAGACTGGAGGAGTTTGTTTTTCTTGAAAAGAAGACAAAAGATGTCAGAGGCAGAGAGAAGAACAGAAGATAGGGAGATTCTCATGCTATTCAAGGCAGTGAAACTCACTGATAGAAGCTGATTAGAAAGGTGAGTTCTGGCCAGGCATGTTGGTGCACACCTGTAATCTGAGCACTTGGGAGACTGAAGCAGGAGGGTCACTGCAAGTCAAGGCCCACCTGAACTACATAGTGAGACCTTATCTAAAAAAACAAAACAAAACAAACAAACAAACAAAGAAAGGTGAGTTCTTCTGTTATATCTAAGATCAGGTAAGAATTTTAATTTTATTTATAATAAGAAACCAAATTGTGTGTCTTTCTTCAGTGTAGTCTCCTGTCCTACAAGTGCATTTGTAAAGGAACCCATGATATTAAAGGGAGTCAGAGGTCCGTGTGAGTAACAAGCAAATATAGGCTCCTAAGAAGATGAAAATTTTGGAGAAAGAGTTTTGAAATTAAGAGGATTACCATGTGGCCACCTATCTAAAGGGTAGTAGCCTCACTGAAAACAATGTTACACGGTAAAACATATTTTTTATAAAGACCAGCTAACTGCTTTGTCCATACATACCTCTTCCATTTCAAAAACCCTCCTGTCTTTATAAGTACAGTTGTTTAAAGGTCAATGCAATAAAAATATTAACATGATCATTATGCAATAATTAGCACCTCAGGCTAAGTGTTTCTTGAAGGCAAGGTCCAACAGTAATGGGAACGGGAGGTATATTGAAATGGGGCATGGTGGCACAGGCCAAGGATCCTAGTGCCGTGGGAGGCTAAAGCAGGAGGATTGAAAGTTTGATCCTCATTGTGGCAAATCAGAAATGTAGAAAAACTCTGACTCAAAATAAAATAAAAAGGCTGGGGATTTAACTCAATTTGAAGGTCCTGGTTTCAATCTTAGTACTGGACCCCCCAAAAAATTGAAACTCAAACCTTTGAAAAATCTTAATTCTCTTAAAAGCATTAACCAATACATTAAACAGTAAAACAGTGAAATTATTATCTCAATCACGTCTATTTTTGTTTAATTTTCTCATTTTTCAAAAGTTGAGAAAAAAGATGTATCAATGGGTAATCAATCTGAGAAGTTAAGAATTCTGTTTAAAAACTAACACGCAAAGCAAGGATCACTACTTTCAGAAATTTACATTCCATGTATTTAAGGTCTATGATCTTTCAGACAGGGTTGAACAACGGCTAAAGAAAGTAAGCAGGGCACCTTAACTAAACTCCTGAGACCACCAGGGTCTTGCAGTATAGACACCCAGCTCAAAACTTGGACAACTCAAACTAGATGCAAAGCTGTAATTATTACAGAAAACTGAATTATAATTATCTTGGCATTCAGCCATGAAAATATTTCCCAAATCTACTTAAAAATTGAAAACAGACCAGGATTTCTAAGCATATCTAGGACTAATCTTGCTGTTAGCTAGTTTCCTTCAATCTAAATTTGCATTTATTCCTTAATCACAGTACTGAACTAGTTCTCTAACAAGAGGAAACAAATTATTTGGGGGCTCTTGAGGAAAGACTCTAGTATATCTCTTCTTACAGCTAATAAAGCTGCAATCAGCTAGAATCAAATAACCACAGTATACATTTAATATGACTGAGATGATTCAACCAAAAAAAGCACATTTCTAACTTTATGGGGTGGGGGGGAGACATACAGAGAGAGGCCCAGACCTTTTACCTTCTAAAATAGAAGTCAAGATTTTGAATCTCTGATTCTGAATTTATACCTACCTCATGGTGCATAAATTGAGAATATCTCTAAGATGCCAGAATTTTAAGTGCAAGTGTTCGGGAGGAATAACACAAGCCTATAGAAAGCTTTTTTAAAAATGTGTGTGTGCACACGCACGTGCTTGCATGCGTGCGTGCATATGTGTGGTTTTGGGGAGATCTTACTATGAAGTTCAGGCTCTTCTTGAACTCACTATGTAGCCCAGGCTGGCAGCAAACTCACAGTGATCCTTCTGCCTCAGTCTCCCAAGTTCTGGGATTAAAGGCAAGCACCACCACGCCTGGTTTAAAAAGGTACAGTATTTTTAAATAAACAAAAAAATTATAAACTTTATGTTTGAAGGTAGTGAATACCTGCCTTTGTGATATGACTTAGAATTAAAGTCTTCCAACTCAGAAATGTTTTCTCCATATATATCAAAGACTGATGCTCTAATTTCCCTTATATGGAATGAAGTCACAGAGACTTCAACATTGCCCTTTGTTAAAATGCCCTTTAAAAGGATTTTCATTATCCATGCTGAGTATAAAGTATTTAATGAGACCCTAAGCTAAGAGCAAGTTAGATGAAAAGCATGTAGAAATGAAGTTAAGAAAGGAACTGAAACCAGAAACCAACAACACTCTCTTGTCAGTGGTTGAAGGATCTGAAAGAATTCTCAACAATGAAGCAGGAAGCCAGAGTTGGAGTTCATCTACCCAATCTAAGGATCAGATTTCTTATCTTAAATATAAGAAGACTGAATCTGATGATCTCTAATCAGTTCAAAAATGCAAGGACTTTTGTGAAGGGAGATAGGTTTGGCTAGAAATCCAGGGTCAACCACAAAGGGGTAGGAAGTAGGGAAGCAAAATATCACCAGTGGTGGGCATGAAAGCACTAGAGGAGAGGAAAAAAAGAGAGACACTAAAGAAAATGTCTCCATTATTGTAATTATGCCAAAAGATTAACTCAACATGTTGAAAAGCAGTTCTACAGTGGAATCCTGCTCCAGGCTCAGGTATAAAAAGACCATCAACACAAACAGAGGGGGAAGAATCCTAGTTGAATTACTGCTTTCTTCAAATTTAGATTTTTTAAAAAGGGAAAGAAACTAGTTTTGCCTGAGGAAAGAAACAATGTCTTAAATTTAAAAGGATAGTCAGCAATGTTGATGGATTTCCTGGCAAATGAAAAATCCTGACTTATATGTTTTCTGTCAAGAGCACTAACAATGAAATGATTAGAGTAAAATTCACTCCTTCATTCAGGAGATATTTATAGGGTACCCAGTCTGTGCTCCTATTGGTTTTAAGAGGAGATACAAGAATGAAAAGACACATCTACTCTCACAACACAGTACAGAACATATGAGAAAAATATTAATAAATATGATGCAACCTGGGCTAAGCAAAAGTTACAGGTTCAGAAGAGGGGATAGACTTGTTTTTATTTTTGAAAAATCATAGTTTCTTCACATATTCATTCACACTAGCTCAAGTACAGAATTTCTACATATAACAAATTTCTACGTATAACTTTAGACACTTAATAAGGAACAGCAGCTCCTAAGCCATCTGCTTTGCTCCGAAAATGAAGATCCATCACATGCAAACTTTCATTTCACCACAATCCTGTGAGAATATTGTTGTCAGAGGGGGAAGGTAACATTTTATTTCATAACTGACATGGTAACAAATCTGCTGTCTGAAATGGCTAGTCAGTACCTCATTTGAGTAGGGAAAAAAAAGCAAACAAGCCATCATGTGAGCCCAAAAGTCACTCACTTTCAGCAAGTTCCTTTGATCCATTTAAGTGTCCTGTTACTAATCTTCTTCTAATGAAGAAACAAGTAAAACACGGAATTTAAAGTGAACAACAGAACCTTGTTATAATCAGACAGAGATACATTACAGAATAGCCTAAGGGATTTAAAAAATCATCTCCCAAACTCATGTCACATAAAACTAAAACTGCACACTATAGTAACATCAGGCTAAACTGTTGCATTCTTACCTGGTAAGGAACAATACTTCCATGAGCTGTGCCCCAACGTTGCCCTTCCTTTTGGCCAATGAGATAATTAGCAGCTACCTGGGTCAAACATGCCACCTACCAGAAAAACAGAAAAGAAAAGAAACCAGTTTATCTGTAGTCACGAATAAAATGCTATAGTAAGAAAGTAATTTCATTTCATGTCACTGTAGAATAAAACTATCCAGAAAGGTTAGAAAACAAATAGACACCTATACTTTCATCAGACTGATAAACAGCAGTATGACATTACTGCCTGAGATTAAGTAGTACTCAACTTATAAATATAAATACACACACATTCAGCTCCTGAAAAGACCATCTGAATGCAGAGGTTGGCCAAGTAGATGGAATCTTTGTCCAGCCTTGAACATTAAAGCCATAGCAAAATACTAGTACCTTCTTTTCCCCTATCCACCTGTGTCCTTTTACTTTTCATCACAGTGACACACAGAAAGCCTATGTAACCCCTGAACAGACAAGCCAAAGCCGGCAGCCACAGTTCTCTAAACTTCTCATCACATAAAAAAGTAATAATAGTAAGCTTTTAGTTTGTTTAAGTATTTTAGTCAGGTTTTCTTTTACTTATTGCCCAAACATCTTGATACAGAAAATCAGGATTATTTGACTTTCTTAAAATTCATTAAGTAGAAATTACTGTACCTCTCTCAACTTGGTCCTAGCCCCATACCCACATTATTATTCTCATTTCCATTTCTGAGCACTGTAGATCTGTTAATGGGTTCATCTAAAACCCAAATGTCAACTTCTCACTCTTGTAGCAGCTCATGAAGACATCTTGAAAGAGAACAATAGTTCACCTCTGTATGAGGGTAGCACACAGATAATAACCTGTTTCTAATGACCTGGCCCAAGAATCTTATACTCCAATGAATACCTGTGCCTCCAAGGCTCAGAACCATGAAAAGAAAGTAACCAAATGAGTTTCCATACATCGGGTATAGGGTGCTGGTCTAGGGCCATAATCATGATATAATATGGCTTGTTTTTTCTTCTCGATCCTCAGATGTGACTGGGAACCTACCAAGCCAGCAATTCAAATACATTCCAAATTGAGATTGGCTCCTGGAATAACATGAAGTTTGGGGTTTTTTTTTTTCCAGATCTTAATGGCCACAACCATTTTTTTTTCTTTTGCCCTCTACCTAGCATGACAGTTGTGCCTCCTACAAGAGATATTGATAGGACCCACCCTGGATGAGTCTCCTTGCTAAAACAGCCTTTCTCCTTTACTTTATTCTTGGGATTTAAACTCATTTTTATGCCCATGTGCTGCTCTGCTGAAATTGGAACTGCTTTGTGGCAGCTGGTTTGGCTGTACTGCCCAGGTGGCAAAACTAATAAACTTTGAGTCATCCACTTCTGGACTTCCATCTGGTCTTCAGCATTTGAACCATGGAGCACTGCAGGGCTGCCTGGGGCTGCCTAGTACTAATCACCATTTCACAGATCACTTCTGTGTCTTTCAAAATGGAAAATCAAATCAACATTTTGTAGCAAAAATGTCCTGGATGGGAAGTTCAGATTCATAGTTTCTAAATTCTGTCAACCTCTAAGTTGCTGAATGACTGTGGATATATAATTTAAATTATTTGACCTTCAAATATATTGTCTATGAGATGTTGGGTACTTGAGATGAACAGACAGCTTTCAAACTTTTTTAAGTATAAAAACTGTTACGTCAAATTGAAGAATATATGAAATCCTACTACATAAGTAGAAAACATCCCAAATGCTTGGATGAAGGAGGCCAGCAACATCACCACAGGCAGCATGAACACAGAACACAATTTGCAAAATGGTAAATGATCCTTAAACTTGCTTCCAAGGTCTACACTTCAGAATCCCTTTCCTCCTAACACTCTGGCAAATTAAAAGACAGAAGAGATGCAAAAGTAGTTATTTTCTCATGATGCCTCTTCTTGAACTTGGGGAAGTTTTCTCAAGTCTGAGATCTTTCCGACAAGACAGACACTTCTTTGATCTATGTTAATTTTTTTCCTTTTAAATAAATCCTGGTGAAAGACACTCTCTAAGGGTCTCTGATACTACTGAAGGCTAATAATTAAAATTAATAAAGGCAATTCTTTGTAAGAAGTTAATCAAGAAAGGTTTGTTATTGCCATTTCTCTGTCACTTAAAGTCAACTGATGCTCAATAGACCAAGATCAGCACAGGGCTGTATGACGCAGTGGATTGGCTGAATGGTTACAAGGTAATTTTTAAATCTTAAAATGATCAAAGACATTTACTAAGAATAAGCAAAATGCTGGATATCAGTCTGTCTGCTCCATTTCTTATCCATTATTTTATTCTTTCTTTTCAATTTTTGACTTCTACGTTTCTGGTTCTACCTTTTTTAGAGTAAATTTGAATGAAACACTAAAACCCATCTCTCAAACTGTTTAAAGACAGCCTGCCTGTGTCCTTCTTACAGTAGTAATTAATGGAAATAAAAAGCATTTTAGAATTAGCAGGTTCCCAGAAGGCAGAAAGGTTAAATAAGATTTTAAACCAGTTGCCATTAAAAAACAAAGTGGTTTGCTGGTTTGTACTCAAAGGCAAAGTTAGTGGGGGAAAGAGTTCTATTTTTAAAAAGAAAGCAACAGGGCTAAACTTAGCAACTCAATGTTTAAAGGGGATATTACAAATCTGAAAGTAATCTGTTTACAAGGATGTATTTTAAGTCAGGAGAAGGGGGGGAAGTCAACAGCTATGACGTGATTATGTATGAAAAATCAGAGGTTTCCTGGGTAATTAATGACAAATTTTCCACAAATTGAAAGAGTGCAGGATGTGACTTTTAGGTTAATAACTACATACTATATATCCATTCTAAATATTGCATTATATCATTACTTTCATCCCATAAACTTAGGCTCATTATTTCATCAAGTACAGGCTATATAATTTACTCAGAATGTTGCCTTTATATGGTTTCATTTAAACAAAAAAAGCCAACATTGGTTTAATAATAATCATCATGACAGCAAAACTATTATTTTAGATAACACAGTGGGTCTGATATTCTTTGTATCCAAATAGAAAACCAATGGGGTGGTCAAAGAGGATCTCAAAGGACATAGCTGCAGAAGGCTTCAGGAAGAATACATTAAATTATTTCAAAACACAGTCTCACGGCGTCTCTCACCACCTGACCACATGTTTCACTTCCTCCAAATGATCAAGCTGCAATAATAGGATCTTTCACCTCTAAAGGAAAGCAAATTTGACAGGTAAAACAGGAAAAACAAGACTACAACTAAGGCTCATTTCGTGGAAACAGTAATTTCTTTCCCTCCCACTACCTTGCTTGGCCTCCAACTAAGTTGAACTAGACCCAGACCATGCATCCGTGCAGCCTCCCATATCCTGACCTGTTCTTCAAAGCCCATTTCAACATCCTACCCATTAAGCCCTATTCCCATCACCCAAGGAAGAAAATTACTTACCTAACTCCTGCTGAACTTTCAATGTTTGCCTTGCCCTACTCTTAGAATTATAAGAAGTCAAAGTCAGAAGGACTTAGATGAGTTTTTCTGACACCTATCCATGCATCCCAATCACCTGGGTAATTCCTGGACCCTACCCTGGGCCACTGAATCCGATACTCCAGGAACGTGGAGGACGGGAAAAAAATAATTTAATCATTGTACCATTGGTGGACGGGCTGGATGCTCAGATTTGAGAACCAAAGCCTTCAGAGAGCCTAGTCAAAATCCTTGCTGTAGATGGAGAAGTAAAGGAACAGATAAGGTAAATGACTTGTCTGAAGTCACACAGCTGGCTATCTCCAACTTTACTGCTATCCTCCATGCTATTAATACTTGCATCTTTTCCTGTCTCTCCTTTTAAATTAGGGGATATGTTAGGGTACAAATTCTGTACTATAAGCCCTTCATATGTTCTCATGGCATCTAACACTGGGCCTGACCACTTTTTTAAATAAATGAATGAAAAGAAACACTGAGTGCTGCTATGTGTAAGGCACTGTGCTAGGGATGGTGCACAAATAAGTAAATGAAAACTCTACAGTCTCACTCCACCAGACTTAAGAAGCCTAGAGAAAATAATTAAGCAAGCAGTTATAGAAAACTGCCATGTCAAGAGGAAAAGGAATAGAAATTTTATACTTGATCTTAGCCAAAAGGCCGAGAAGTGATTTGAAATAGAAATTTTGAAACAAAAAGAATGACATGTGAAGTCTATGGCAAGAAAGAGATTGACATACAGAAAAAAAAAAAAACTGAAAGCAAGCCAAATACTGAATCATGGTGAGAGAGAGAGAGAATATAAGAATGAAATTAGAGATGTTGACAAGGACCAGATCTTGGTATTCTTTAGAGCATGGTAAGGAACTATTTTTTGCACATCTTTCAGAATAATTATTTTTAAATCATAAATATCATGTCATATTTCTATTAAAATCATATGGATCCCCATTGCATTGATAATTGTATTCAAATATTAAACTAAGAAGAGAAAGAGGATTGTTACAGATACTGCAAAAGTTAATTCATGTTGATGATCATTCAAAATAGGTTGGTGACAGAAAACACAGAAAATAATCAGTACGTTTGAGATATATTTTGTACAGATGAAATAGTTCAGTGATGAGTAGTTACCTAGCATGCATGAGGCCCTGTGTTCAATCCCCAATGCCACAAGAAAAAAAAAGATAAAATTTAAGAACAGAATATGTAAAAGAGCTTAAGGGAAGAAAATGGCAGATAGGATGATGAAAGGGAGGCAGAAGTCAAACATAACTCCCATATTTCTGGCTGAATATCTATGTACAGAAATAAAAGATTAACAGAAATAAAAGATTCAGAAATAGAAACAACTGAAGGGAAATGAAAATTCGTGCCCCTCTCTGAATGTGCTGTATTTCAGATGATTATGATACAATCAATTGGGCTGGGGTCATCAGCATAATACAAAAAGCATTTAAAGTCACAATTCAAGAGAAAACAGAAGGATAAAATAAGAAATCAGAAATATTATAAAGCCACCTGGATATAGTGGTACATGTCTGTAATCCCAGCACTTAAGGGGCTCAGGCAGGAGGTTCACACAACTTCAAGACCTGCCTGAGCTACACAGTGAGCTCAAAGCCAGCTTGAACTACATACTACTTAGCGAGAGCTTGTCTCAAAAAAATCATACACACACACACACACACACACACACACACACACATATTAAGTTCAAAAGAATCCTTCCTCTAATAACAGGGATATTCAAAGATATAGGTACAAATTACAGTAATAGAACAAATTTAAATGCCCAACAATAGGGAGTAGGTTAAATAAGATATGATATCCAAATATAATAGAAAATAAAGTAAGCATCTAAAATTATGCAACAGAACATAATGTTATGTACAAAATACAGCTTTTCTAATACTTATTTTAGAAAAGTTTTAGAAAAATTACCAAGACAGTACACAGAGTTCCCATATACTCCATAAGCAGTATTCCTATTATTAACATCTTATATCAGTGTAGTATAATTTTACATTTAAAGAACCAATACTTATATATTATTATTGAATAAATCCTATACATTCATATTGACTTATTTTATTTGTATTTGTATTTCATTATGTTTATTTATATTCATATTCCCTTATTTTTATTTAATATTATTTTTCTGTTCCACAACTCTCTGTTCAGAATACCACATGTAATGTGGGCAACATACATTAAGCTCCTCTTAGATGTAACAGTTTCTCATTCATACATTCCTTATATTTAATGACCTTCATGGTTTTTGAGGAGTATTTATGAGGCCTTTTGTTTTTTGTTTTTGTTTTTTCATTTATTTGTTGGTTGGTTGTTACTGGGGCTCAAACTTGGGACCTTGTGCTTGTGAGGCAGGCAGCATACTTATGAGGCATTTTGAATCATGTGCTTCAACCAGGATACTTATGTTTTCCTAAATATTAGACTGTAGTTATGGGGCTTAGAAGGAAGATCACAAAACTAAAGAGCCATTTTCATCCCATCATGTCAAAGGTACATTCTATCACCATGACTTTATGTTAACCTTTGTCCTTTGGCTGAGGTACTGTTTATCAGTTTTCTTCACTGTAAAACTGCTATTTCTCTCTCTTTTTCCATATTACACTCTTTAGAGGGATGTCACTATTACCAGTCCACACTTAAGGGGTGGAGAACTTTGTTCCCCTCTTTTGAGAATACTACAAAAATTATTTGGAATAGATCTTGCATGGAGAATTAGTGTCTTCTCATTTATTTATATGTGTGTTTATTCATTCATTGATTCATTAATTTATATCAGGGCAGTCCATGGCTATTTTATACTTTGGGTCATAATTCTATACTATATTTTGTTACCCAAAGTATTCCATTTTTGGTCATGGAGAACAAGGTGTTCCAGTTGGTTCCATTTAACACAATCCCCATCCTTAAGGGGATTTTGTTCTTAGTACCTCCTTACTTAGTGGCACTACAAGATGCCTTAAATCCATCTTTATGCTTCTTTTCCTACTCTTACAGAAAAGCATAAAAAGGAGTCTGGTGCTAAAGAAAAGGAACAAATATTCATTTTAGTGCCAGTGGGAACCTCATTCATTTTCTCAGTCATTCAAAAACATTGATGTCACAGTACTACATGCTGGGAGCTATTCTAGGTATTGAAGATACAGCAGTAAACAAGACAGAATCGGCCCTGCTCTTGTGAAGCTTACATTCTACTTAAGCTACATTGTGACACAAACAAGTGATCAGGAAAATATCAACATATCATGACTACTTTGAAGAGGAGCTCTTCAAGACTAACAGGTTTATGAAAGGCCTCTTTGAAAGTGTTATATTTAATCTGAGACCTGGGGGAAGAATGTGAAAATCTTGGAGAAACTTTTCTGTGTAATAAGATCAACCAGTTGTAAGACTTTAATGTAGTTATTTAAAAAAAAAATCAACGCAATAGGAAAGAAAACCACTCTAGCCAGCATGTGGTAAGTTGAAGAGGCAGTAGTACAAAATGAGGTCTAGAAGACATGCAAAGGTCCACATCATATGATCCTTGTAGACCTGAAAAAAAATTGTAAGATATTATTGTAAGTGTTGAGAAAAGACACTGATTTCTGGGGGGTTTTGTTGTTGTTGTTGTTTTTGGTTACTGGGGATCAAACTCGGGTCCTTGTGCTTGCAAGGCAGGCGGCAGAACCACTGAGTTAAATCCCTGGCTGGATTTTGTAATTACATTGCTTAGCTGTTAAATGGAATATGAGATCAAACTCGTCCTTGTGCTTGCAAGGCAGGCGGCAGAACCACTGAGTTAAATCCCTGGCTGGATTTTGTAATTACATTGCTTAGCTGTTAAATGGAATATGAAAGGGCAATGAATAGAACTGAATTATTTCACATGAAGTTTTTCAAATGAAAAAACTAAACCCTAGTGAGATTAACCATCTTGTGTAGGTCTCACAGCTGTTAAATGGAATATCTGTGACTTATGCACACATCAATCTAGTCTCCAAACCATCCCTATATCACCACTTTCCCTCCAGCCCCTTTCACGCTGATTATGCTTGGCTTCATATCTGCATCTTTGGTCAGACTCTTGATAGTTTCCTCAGATCTCTAGAGAAGACTAAAAGCTCTCTAAAACAACCTGATATCTTCTGAATTTGCTTAGAAACCACATCATTAACTAGATCCATTAATTCTCATATTCTTCTATTCAACCTCTTTCATTTATTCACTACAAAATATCTTCTGGGATTAATATCTCACAAATCAGGGACTACCATTCACAGAAAACACACCTCTTAAGAAGGGAAATTTGTTCTTCCATTAGAAAGTATTTTTGAATTCTTAGAATCTCTTTTTTTATCCTAATACATTTATTTTGCATTTCAAACTCAGTACCTCACATCTTAAAGTGAACTGATTCTTTCAGAACCCACCAGGGTCCAGGAGGGAAAAAACTCAAGATTGTATTAAGTATTGGGGCCAGCCCACATGGAAAGAAGACTATGAATCCCACCTTATACCTAGTCACAGTACACCTATCAGTTTTTGTTTCTAACATTTATGCTTATTAAGTGCTTATTATACACTCTACTATATAAATAATTTACATGTTATCTCATTTAATTCTCATAACAACTGAATAAGAGAGGACTGTAATTATTCCATTTTACAAATGAGAAAATAATACATGAACTGGTTTGATAATCTATGCAAAGTTATAGGCTTGGTAAATAACTGGATAAGCCAGGATCTGGACCCAGCTAGTCTGGACTCTGACATTCATTCTTTACTAAGTTACACACAGACTTCTTAAAGGGCTGGGGATTTAGCTCAGTGGTTCCGTCGCCTGCTTCACAAGTGCAAGGAACCAAGTTTGATCCCCAGTATCAAAAAAAAAAACTTCTTAAAATTTCTCAATGGTCCTGATCATAGAAAAATTTAACTGGACCATAATTTTCACTAAAAAAAAGCATCCTTTCAATTAGGTAAGCTTCCACAAATAAATCTGACTATATTACATAATACATACTTTGGTACTTGTTCAAAATTTCTGCTTTTCTGAAAATATGGTTTGGCATCTATTCCAACATGATTAGAAATAAACTTCAGTCCTTACACATTCTACCTGAAAATACTGAAAATCAGTAGAGTTGTTATATAATTTTTAAATCTCTACTTTTATTTATTTAGCAAAGGAAAACCATTCTTTTCATAATAATTTTTAATTTAACAAAAGGAAAACAGAGACACAAATTTTCCCATTCCTCTGAATTATCATAGCCAAATTATACTGATGTTTAGTATATGAACTCAAAGGAAAAATAGATCCACATTATACTCAATAATTTTGACAATCCATCTGACTCAAAATCATATATATGAAGAAACTGGATATCAACAGTTAGAAGGTAGAAGACAGCACAGAGAGATAGAATTTCAAAAGCTTGGGCCAGGGATTTAGCTCAGTGGTTCGGTGGCCGGCCTTGCAAGCGCAGGGACCCGAGTTCAATCCCCAGTAACAAAAAAAAAGAGAATTTCAAAAGCTTATTTAGGATAACACACTAAACATATTTCTTACCACGAACCACTGACCAAGTCAATCATATGACTCAAAAAGTGGTTATAAACAACTTTAAAAAATGTGATGAGTAAGTGGAAATGTGGGAACACAACATCTAATGACATGGTGTGCTCATTTATTCCTGTGATGACATGTCTTCAGTTTTAAATATCTTCTTCAAATATGGTCTTACATTTCCAATAACCTAGTTCTCCAGGATATTTGTTTGTAAAATAAAATAATATAATGTCTTTGACATTCAAGAATGAAACTTACATGTGTTTATTACTTCCTTTATGCAGTTAACAGATATTTAATAGAACTCTTGAGAGCTTTTTATCTCACAAAAATCTTAAACTTTGTAATTCAAAATACAAAATAGTGCCACAAGAAAAAATTTTTAACTCACATAGGAATAAAAAGTGGCATTAGAGATGACACTTTGGTAATTTATACAATGCCAAAGCAAGAAAAAACATTTTCCAAGTGGAAGAAATATTATGGGCGAAGTCATAGGAATGGACACATCATGAGTCTTTATTTAAGAATAAAAAATGGAAATGGATGTAAGATTTGATGACCAGGAGATCTTAGATGATCATTAAGATTTGGAATTAACAAAAACAAAAACGAAATGTTAAGTAACAACAAAGTGACAAGGACAAAATCCATATTAAAGAGGGCTAATGAATAAGTAAAAGAATATGAAAGCCTCAGAGTACAGTGAAGGTGTGTGTAAAATAAGAAGGGGAGAAATTGGACAGTGGTTCAAGCAGGTAAGCAAGAAAAATAAAGTATAAAAAAACTGATGTTCATCTAAATATTCAAGAAAAGAGAGAATAATTGAAGAAAAAGAGTCCTAAGCAAGATGTGAAAGGATGAGAAAGAAAGTGTAAGAGGATGGGTTATGGTCCAATGTTGTCTCTCAGTGAAGTTTTCCTAAACTTGCTCAGATTGGTCACTTCCTCTTCTGGATCTTTGTCCACTAATATGTAAGCTTCAAAGTGTTTGGCCTCTCTCCCCAGAAACAGAATCTAACTGGTACACATTATAAGCACTGTTGAACTATTCAATGAACGTATGAATAATAGTATTCTTCCAATTTGAAAAAAGAGCCTTATGCGGAAGTAATGCTTTAAAATTTAAAAAAGAAAAACTGGGTAGAATCCCCAGAGAATAGTACAACAATAGAAAATATATTCATGGATTAAAACAGTACAATGACTGTCAACTTGACTGGCTTGAGAGATGCCTAGCAGATTCTAGAGCAGGTTCTTGAGAAGATGCCTAGAAAAACACATTTCTGGCTGTGTCTGGGCAGGAAATGGATGTGCCTTTAGGGATTATATCTGGTGCCTGGCCCCTTCCTACCTGACTCTTCCCTGCTGCTTCTGAGATGTCATCAGTTAAGCAGCTTTCCTCTGCCAGGCCCTTGCACCATGATGTTACTGCCTTGGAGTCAGCCAATCACCAACTGGAACCTCTGAAATTGTGAGCCAAAATAAACCTCTCCTCCTCTAAATTGTGGATGCCATGTATTTTGTCCCAGTGACAGAAAGGTGATTAATATAGAACATGGTGAACTGCACCTCTTTCTCCCTATAAATCCTGGCCTTTTCAAACACGGCACACAAAACAAGTCCCCATCTTCTTCCACCATGTACCAGATGGATTAAGACTAATAGATCAGGTACAGAAATGAAATAGCAACCCTTCTCTGAAGTAAGACTTGGTCCAGGATGGAGTGGGATAGGTTTGCAATTAAAGTGACCAGTGGATTCTATGAGAGAAAACTGCACAACCCCAAAACTACAAAGTTGAATAAATGCTGATTACTACTGACCTCTTCTGTTTCCTTCAATATTTCATGGAGCCCAAAGTACTGTTTCTTCTACAGAAAGCTGTGATTCATTTTGGAAAGTGCTTCATTCACTTTGTTAGTTATACTGGTCAGGAAACCATCTTCAATGTTCTAAATGCTACACTTTCCACTAGTTCAGATTACCTCTGCCTTTATGTCCTAGTGACCATCCATTACTGTTTCTACAACACTACTCAATAATATGTTATGACCCAAAAGGAGAAGAGGAGACACAAAACTATGAAGTTATGCAATATAATTGACATAGCCATTCCTTAGACTACCTTACCTGTAAGAAGATAGGACAGCTTGCAGTGGTTTAGATAAGGTGAAAAGAGAATAAATGGAAAATCTGAGACAAAAGAAATCACCAGATCTGAGAAATAGTAAAGAATTCACAAAAAGAGCTTGTATTGGTCACCTTCCTGTTGCTGTGACAAAACAACTAACACACACAACATAAAGGAGAAAGGGTTTGTTTTAGCTCACAGTCCCTACTTGATTAAAGGCAAAAACAGCACAGCAGAGGAAACTGTCTCAAGTCATAGCAGTTGGAAAGCAGAGAGAGTTGGGAAAAAAAAAAAAAAAAAAAAAAAAAAAAAAA
>NW_022900929.1:11984822-12031755 GCF_012274545.1 Fukomys damarensis | reverse complement strand
AAAAAAAAAAAAAAAAAAAAACAGAGAAAGAGAGGGAAGGGCTGGGAACAAGTATATGCCCTTCTGGTCACACTGACAGCGACAACCAGGCCCACTTCTAACAGCACGTTTAGTGGATTTTTTATGCCTTGCTGGGTTCAGCACCCTACGACCCAATCACCTTCCAAGAGCCCCACCTCTGAACACTGCTGCATTGGGGATCAAGCCTTCAATTTCTTTAGGGGACACTTCACATTTAAACTATAACAGGACTCCAGTGTTTTAGCTGGCCCTAAAAGGAATGTGAATTTACTTCTAGAAATGACTTTCTTAGTAAAGAAATATATTGAGGTTAGAGGGAACATGTTGATTTAAAAGTATGGTTGGGATGTCTAAATGGAGACACCCATGGGTGGTTCCCATCTAGTGAATGGTGTGCCAGATGATGATGAAAAATAATCACAGCTCTTTGGTGGCCATCCACACCGAGGCTTATGGTAATCAGGATGTTAACATGGTCACCTAGATTCCCACCCCCTACATACCCTTTATAGCTGGATGTCATTTCCCTTTATGATGGGACATTACCTCTCGCAATTAGGTCAATAGTTGATTATAAATTCATCAGAAGGGAGATTAGCCAGGGATGGTGGTGCATGTTCATAGTCACAGCACTTAGGGTGCTGATGGGAGATCAAGTGATCCCTCTTGAGCCCAGTAGTTTGAGTTTGAGACTAGCCTAGGCTCAAAAAAATCTTATTTTGACTGAGCCTGAGCCTCATCTATTTACAGAAGCCTTTATAAGACATGTTCTTGCTGGTCCTATAGCCTCTGTGAGCTTTATCGCCATAGGAATTGTATTCTGCCAAAAATCTGAATGAGCTTGGAAAGAGACCACTGAGCTCCAGGCAATAAATGCAGTCTAGTAGAGAGCTGGCTTACAGCAGTCCTGAAGACCTGAGCATAGGATCCAACTAACCCCTTTCTGGGCTCCTCAGTATAGAAACTATGAGATAATAACTTTGTGTTGTTTTAAGCTATGTTTATTTTCTCATAATTTGTTATGCAGCAATAGAAAACTAGTAGAAAAATGAAACCACTGAGTGGACAACTAGACTGGGTATTAGACAGAAAGCAGAGCACAAGGGTAAGTCATAGAGGCAGCCAAGGAGGAAACAAAAAAGAAGAGGTTGTAAAAGAAGGAAAAATAATAAAAAAGGTATGGTGTCTGAAGGCCAGAGAAGGAGAACGTCCAGAGGAGTAGGGTGGAATGCATACCTAGTAGTGAAGTGATATCAAGGAAGACAAGAGAGAATCTTGGAAATGAGCCTTAAAGGCCTTAAAAGGTAGGAGAACTAGAGTAGACATCACAATGCAAAGCATTAGAGTTGATAGAAAGGAAGCTGAACTCTCAATACAAATAGCATATCAAGTTTGGCACTGAAAGGAGGAAAGGGACAGAGCAAAAGCTGGAGTGCAGAACTAAACACCAAAAATGGTATCAAGGAAGTTATTCATGATATTACCCTTTAAAGATCTCAAAGCCTTCCTTACAACTAAAGGAATGAATCTCTCTTTCTGGAATTTCAAGCATGTTCCCAAGTACATGGAAAAAAGATTTTGTAATACAGGCTTTTTTCTTAGAACCATTAAATAACAAAACTATATAAAACCCTGCATGTAATAATCAAGCCCCAGTATAAGAGCAAACTAAATTAATCTATACACGCTGCCTACATTTGATCATTATAGTTAACTAAAATCCAGGCTTGTAAAGGTGTATCTGAAGATTATTTTTATGATCCTTCTCACAGTTGGCACAGTCCTTGTCTGTTATGCTGCATTGTACTGCTCTCTTAGCATCTGTGGAATAGCTCCCAGAAAAACAGATAAAACTCACTATAATATAGTACATGACTAAGTTCTTTAGTGATGACTCTTCTAAAACTGACCTCATGGGAGTTTTGGGGAAACATGAAAAGCCAGGTGTGCATTAGGAACAAGAAATGATGTCAGTGACCAAATGATTCAACAGGTAAAATATGTGTTATGTCTACTTTAAAAAAATATATCATGCAAGGAATGCAGGTACATAATGCCAAGGATCAATAAGTAATTAATAAAAACAACTTCAGTGCCAGAAAAAAATAACCTAGGGCATGAGAGAGAAAATATATTTTATATTCTTATATATTCATTTTGTTTTTGGAACATCTTTTAAATCTTGCATTTATAGTTTATTTATATTCGGCACATATTTATTGAGTGATTAATTTGTTCAGGCATTATGCTAGGTGCTAGGCTATAAGAGAAAAAAATATGGATTCTCTGCCCTCATGAAACAGTCTAGTGAGAAGATGCATGTCAAACATTCTAAAACCCAATGACCTGAAAAGCTTAGGGGAAGCAATCAGGTTGGAAGCAGACCTAAGGGATATATCCCAAATTTGAGTTGCATGACTAGTACTTTATTTTGATATCTCTCTTTCTCCCCTCCCAAAAATTCACACAAAATACTTTTGGCAAATATAACTGTCATTTTATGACCATCTTTACAAATTAGGGAGATACTTCACAGAAGCAGGAAACCAACGAGGATATTTCACTACAGATGTAAACATCTGGCCAATCTCTCCTCTGTTCTTACTAACACATTCCACTACAGAATAAAACCAAGGAAACACATCACAGTCAGATCATGTCAATGACAGACCACACGACATGGGCTGGATGGCTTTTAAGGTCTGAGCCGCAATCATAGACATGTTTGGACTTTCCAACATCACCTCTAAGGGACCTCAAAGGTACACCAACATAATCAACTTCGATGATGCACCATATCACATATCCATATTCTCATATGTCCCTAATTCAGTATATCGCATATGATCTGCATTCTAACATACCCATAAAAATGTTTTTACATGCTAGCAGATGTATGATAAAACCCTTAAGAAGCCATTCTGTTTTGTTATGTCAGTTTTCATACTCATTAGTCAATGATCCTTCTTGTAGCCATATTCTCCACTTACCCCTTAACCACAATTGGTGGGCTAGACAGTGGGAAAAAGGCAGATGCAGAATCTTGTTAACACCCTCAGCAGTTAGGCGGAGAGAAATTTGGAGCCTGAGTCGAGAGGCCTAAGACCCATGTCTCAGCTCAGCCTCTTCTTCACCCTCCCTTGAACTACAAAGTTCCTGAGTCAGGTTCACAAATCATCACTGACTTCCCCACAGCCTTGACTGACTTCAAAATATTCAAAAGTAAGAATAATGTAAAGGTATCATTTAAAAATATATTATACAAGAGAATACAGAGAAAAACAGCTTAGTGTTTTACTAGGCAACAACTTGGTAATTTCACCAAATTTGATTGGTGTTTTCTACCTTCTTCTGATACAAACAATCCATATAGGGAAAACAATTCCCACCAATAACAAAACAGGCTAGCAACTATATAAGTATAATGATTGTTTTTATTAATCAAAGAATAATTTCTGAACTGTTGTCTTTACCTTTTTGAAATATTAAACACATTAAAACACTGTTGAGTTAGACAACACCACAGGAAATTATGGATAACACATATGAAATTTGACTCTAAATAAAAATGTATTTGTAAGACAAATATTATTAGTTTACCTCCAGAGGATACAAACTGGCAGCTCATGCAAGCTGTTAACATTCCGCTTAAACTACCTAATATTTTTTAAATGAGAGATTTTTATGTGAGAATTCAGCTTTCTTATTTGAAAAAATTGCAACCCTGGGCTAGTGTATGCTGGAACAAGCTAGTACGTGCTCAGGAGAGCCAGTTGCTAACATCCCTTCTAACATGGTTAGTAACAATCAGGGCAGAGGATGCTATTTGTTTATTTGTTTGTTTGTTTGTTTATTTTAATAAAATAAGTTGTTAAACATTTTACCAGCTCATCACTATAACAGGATCCACAGAGAGGAATGAATTTATCATCTAATATAGATTGCATCAGTCTATATTGATCCTTTTCCCTATGATTTTTCATCTGACTCAGTTCATTAATTTAATTAGCTGCCTGACATATTTGATTTTGTAGCTCCTGGTTTACAGTCATACTCTACACAAAACAATCTCTTAGAAGAAAACAAAGCACAACGAAAAAATTACTGGGCTTCCTTAAAAATTAAAAGCAAAGAAAGATTAAGCTTTTAAAGTCATCTTTAGATTCCTTTTTGTCCCTTTTCTAACCATTGTGTTATTTAAGCACAGAAGAACATGGTAATATAGCTTTAATGTCATAAAAGAAATCTGCAAAAAATGGATTTTTAAAAGATGAGTACATTATTTAATTATATATTCAAGAAAAATGTGAAAACTGGGAGTTCTTTCTGGGTGTAAGTCATCACTGTTTCTTAAAATTATGAAGGCTCTTTGGTTTGTCTAAAAACCTTATAAGGATATTTAATGGAAACCCTTAAAACCTGGGCAGAAAAAAAAAAACTTCTTCACAAAATAAACCTTTGATTAAATGACTCTATCAATAAGAATGTCTGAACATGAAACCAGATATAATCTGGTCAGGAAAATTCCCTTTCATGTTACATCAAGTGGATTCATATACGGATGACTGTTGCTTATCCTCCCCTAATACATAGGTCTGTGTTTCCAAAGACAATAATGCTTTCATTTATCATTCCTTTTCCTTGAGACATGAATATCATCGTCCTACCCACTACAATAAAAAAAAAGCATTTTTTAGAAACCACTTCTAAGGTCCTAAGAAAAAAATACAGAGGAAACTTTTGAGAAGAACAAAGACCAGTGGCATTCCTAAGACAGTTCCCATTGATGGACTTTATATTTCTGGTCACTCTCTTACTACTTACTACTTCTACCTTAAAGAATGAGTAATATCAGCACAGGTCAGGAGTCTCCACCCCAATGTACCACTGTTAAACATCTGCATTCCCTCCTTTACCTCTCATGAAACCTGCTTCTTGCCTCAAGCCTGGTTGTGCTTGTAACCTTTTCTTTTGTATCAATAGGCTCAGAAATAACAAGTACTTGGAATTCTACCCTAGCCCCACAATTACAAGATCAATTTTTTTCTGTAGTAAGAAAATGAAAAGATTAAAGACGAGAAGGGGAGGGGAGGAAAAGAAAGCATGAAGGAAGAGGAAAGAGGGATAGAGAGAAGGAAGGCAGCGATGGAAAGTGGCGACAGGAGGAAGAGAAAGAAGAAAGAATGGATATAGACACATTTTGAGGTAATATGATTGAAAAGGCCTGCTTTAAAAAAAAATGAAAAAAGGAGATGAAATCAACGATCATGCGTCCTTTTACATTGTCCTTAATGTAAATTGGGGTCAGGGTGGAATCCAAATACCACCGGTATAAATTTTCTTGAAAAATAATGTGGTCTCTGATTTTTAACATCCTTCCATGTACATGAGGAATGCTTGAGGGTACACAGGAAAGCTCAGGAACTGATCCAGCTAAAACCAACAGAACCAAAACAAAAACAAACCAAAAGAACAAAAGTTCTATCTATATTCAGTAATATGTACTAGTTATACTAATTTTGGTCGAGCTTTGCTTAAGTGCATTGATTTTCATCAATCTAATACTAAAGGCCTGGGTCTCAGTTACCACAAGATCCTTTTAGTAAGAGAGATTAAAGTAAATTGGAGTACTTTTATTCTCAGGTCCTCACCTGCAGCTGACCAGCAAATATGTATTTCCTGAATCTTTAAAATGTCTTCTTTGCCTACTTAAATACCATACAGAATCCAGACTTCATGTGGATACTTACAATAAGCAATATGTCATTTAATTTTGCTTGAAATATTTTCCACTGACTTTTTTTTTCAGCTTTAATTGAGTTTATTGGTACATTTTAGGGATACAGTACAGTTACATTCATTGTTGGGATCTTGTACCTCTACATGACAAGTCTTGAGTCTCATTTTTTCCCCTTACCACTGACTTTTTAAAAAAGCCATTACCAAAGTTAGATTTTGGCTTTATAATGAATATATTCTGCATAATTGCAAGACATCATCTAAAGTAAAGCCTTATGGTAAAGTCAATCTGTACCGCAATTATTATATTCTTATAGCAGGACAGGCAAATTTAAGAAACAAAACAGTACAACAAAAGTGTAGAAGACAGGTTAAAGGAAAAACAACAAAAAAGAGAAAGAAGGTACAGGTGATCATAATAACAATAATAAAAGCTAACCTTTGTTTAGTACTTACTATGTAGTGGGCACTGCCATAAACACTTTACATATATTAACCCATTTTAAATTTCATCAGTCCTAGAAGGCAGACATTATTATTATTCTTACTTATAGGAGAAAACTGAAACTTTATGAGGAAACTAAAGCATACAGCCATTTCATGACTTGTCCAAGGATCACAGCTACTTTGTAGAATACTAAGAATTTAACCAGATAGTTAGGCTCCAGATCCCAGTCTCCTAACCACTACTGTAACAGCCTACACAGGAAAGTTACCAAATGACAAGAAGTTAATTCAAAATAAGCTTGCAATTAATTAAACATATTCATTCCGAAATTTTACCTTATGAACATGCATTCATATATAGATATAGATATTCTATTAGTAAACACAATACGAATTTTAATATGTACTTGGCACAAGGTAACAAGTGCAATAACAAATATTAGAAAAGATTACTACTACATAACCTTTTCCAGAAATATAGGAGCACAGTATTTTAACTACCAGATATCCCATTTCTAGAGCAGCCCATGAGCGCACAGTGCCATCCAGTGATAACACAGGTGAAACACAGGTACATCTGCAAAAGAACGGGCTATCACCCTAATCATTCTATAGCTGATTTAGAATCTTTTCATTGATAAAAAGAAACATGCATTAGTAATAACCTACCTTTTATTCTATTCTTTTGCCAAATTATCTATAAATCACCACAATGCTATTTTTTAAATTTAAATGGATGAATTCTATTAAGACCAATCCAAACTATTAAAGGCTAAGAGATGTCGCTGATAATTTAGTGGAGTATGGTACTTCATTTTCCTCAAGAAATCATTTAAACTATGTATTTATTAATATAATGATATATAGATAGAGATAGAGGTAGACAGAGATAGAGAGAGATAGAGATAGAAGTGGCATAGAGATGTCCCTGGAAGGAATTTAAGAAAGATGCAACAGTGAGTTCTTTTAATACGATATTTTTTCTAAAACATTCACTAAACTTTTGGTAGTAGTTACCACTAAGGAATGGACTTGCAGGAAACTAACTTACTAAATTATACATCTTCATAGTTTGAGCAGTTTTTCCTAACATATATGTCTTTTGTTAAATAGGTGAAAAGTCTCATGCTTCATTCTCTTATAGCCACTTTGGAAGGAGAAGATATTTGTCTCTGTTTTCTATGTATCCCTTCTCCATTTCAATTATTTGTGCAAGTTGACATTGTCACATAAGCCAATAAATCAGTTTTTGCTTAACATCTTTCACCACAGAACGACTTAAGAGCCTAATCATTTTGTAGACAATGTTTTCTAATTACAACTCAGCTTTTTAGTTCGCTCCTTTTTGAAAGTCCATAGTTGGTAATGTATCAACAGAAGAGAATATAATTTAAAAGAACCATAAGTGAATTCTGAGCAGTACTATGTGACTGAAGTCTGACATAAAAATTCATGTCCATAGCCTCAGGAATATCTTCATGCAGATGTTTCTGTTCAAGTCAAGGGATCAGGATGAATGGCTATAAAAAAAATCCTCCAGAGTCTCCTGAGCATTAAATTACTGATTTCCAATTAGTCCATATTCTCATTGCCTAAAATTGTATTCAGTATATTATACAGTCATGAAACCTTAGGATTCTTTTCTGAACTATTCTATGTTCTTTTATGTTTTACTATTTCTGTTCTTTTGTCAACAGAAGGTCCCCGAGGTAGCTTGTAGAACAAAGACATGAAGTACAGTGACAGCCATTCCTAAACCCACAGCCCAGTCAAGAAAGTTACTATAAGCATGACTTCACTCTAGATTAGCCATTATCTGGGGAACTTCACTGCTATTTAATTTTAAGAGTGTCAAGATAATACTAGTGGAACTGTTCAACCATGGGCACTATGTGGAGAAGACACATCTGGTTTTCTTCATAAGCTGTGACCCACAAGACTACTGCATCCGTCACTTGGGGTGCTACTTCAAAATGCAGATTTCTGAATCCTGCCCAGACCCCCTGGATCCAAACAGTTGAGTGTGAGGCCTAGGAATCTATTCTTTAAGAAGCTCCCTAGGGTCTTGTATAAGTTTGTGAATTGTTGTGCGAAACAGCAGTTCTCAAACTTCGCTGCATATCACAATCTTCTGGAGACTGTTTAAAATCCTTGATGCCAAGGACACACCCTACCCCAATTATAAGAAAATCTCTGGGAGTCAAAGATTTGAAAATTTCCCAGGTGATTGACATGTAGCAAAGTGTGAGCACTAGTGTTGAAATGGACAAAGATTCAGCCTAGAGACCAAATTCAGTCCTCCTCAGTGTCAGGGCACACTCACCTTGAAGTTTTCAATGACAACAACATCAACAAAACTGGCTGATACCCAGTTAGTAATGATGTTGACAACTAAGGACCTAACAAAGTGCCACTAAAAACTGTTTAAACAAATACAAAACAAAATTCTCATTACCAACTATGGTCATACAAAAAGAACAAAATCTCATTGCTTTTATACAAACCAAAAAGGGAGGTTCATAAATACAGCTTGCACTGATAGAAAACATCCTCTGACTATGCTCTGAACTTATGTTCTGAGTAAGTTTCATTAAACAGCATGATGAAATGACAGAGACTGAGTGCACATTTCATGCTGTTACGACTGTAAGAATGTGGGGATATTTAGAAGATGATTAAACAGAATGTATGTCTATAAGGTGCTAATATCAGAGAAATAGATTTCGAGAGTCAAGAGCTTCTTTCTTAAAAGATCAGTAGATACACTTGGTTTTCCATCAAGGATGTATGCAATGATTTCAGCGACAGGGACTGAACACAGGACCTCATGCATGCTAAGCAAGCCCTGTATTACTGAGCTACACCTGTCAGCCCAAGTTAGACCAAATACTACTGTCACAGAATTTATTTAATAAAATACAACTTTTATACTAGATTGAGGATAAGGTGAAAGGAGAACATAATTTACTATTGTGGGCTGGTATGAATTCAATAGAAGCAAAGATATGAAAAAAATTACAAAGCTGTTGGGGGAAAGAAGTCATCATTTTAGAATTATTTCTATGTTTCCAAGTTATATGTTAAATTTCTACAACTTCCTTTAAAGAAAACCTCAGAATGCGTCTGAATTATTACCAATTCAGACCTGCCTGAAGGGTTACAGTGTCCTATCTTGCAGGCATTTGTCAAAAATAACAAACAGCAATTGTTAACGCCATAATTGACTGAGGTAGTGATACAGGTAGAGCAAACTCCAAGTTGGCCAAAAACTTAGAAGGAAACACTGGATACTGTGATATCTATGGGAGCACTGAAAAGCTCCAACATAGTCTTGGAACTTAAAAACCTGGAGAAGTCTGGCCTTTCTCCTATTGTCACCCTTGATAATCTACACAATCATGAAGTTAAAACTAAAGAAAAGTTTAAACTCTGCCCCAATGCAGGCAGACTGCCTCAGCAAAGGCAGGAAGATATATTTGTTAAGAATCCAAGCTGACCACTAAACTAGTTTAACTGCATTAGCTACACACAACAATGAATACAAACTTTATAAAATCATTTGGAAAAGTCACCAAACAAATAAACAGCAACAAGAAAATCTTGAGAGGGAGAGAAATCTGAACTCCACCATTACTACATTATATATTATTTAAAACATCTGGCTAGGTATGGTGGCACACACCTGCAATTCCAGCATTCAGGAGGCTGAGGAAGGGGGATTACTAAGAGTTCAAGGGCAGCCTGATCTTTATAATGAGGCCCTGTCTCAAAAAATGAGCAAACAAACAAATAAGTAAAATTTTTAAAAACATCCAGCTTCTGGGATGGGAGTATAAACTCAGTGGTAGAATGCCTGCCTACCATGTGCAAGGTCCTGGGTTTGATACCTAGAACTGCAAAAATAAAATTAAAATGTCCAGTTTTTAACAACAACCAAAAAATTATAAGGCATACAAAGTAATAGTAAAGTACGGCCAGACATTGGGGGAAAGAATACACTCAACAGAATCTCTAAGAAAGCCCAGATGTTCTACACTAAAGATAGACTGTAAATTAGTTATTACAAATATGTACAAAACACTAAAAGAACCCATATCTAAAAATTAAAATGTGAAAGTGAGATGAGAATGGAGTCCGAAGGAGAGAAGGAAAAGAAAGAGGCAAATGGAAATATTGGAGTTAGTAATGGCCAAAACCCCTTAAACTTGAAAAACATTACTGTACACATCCAAGAAGCTCAACAAATTCCAAGCAGGATAAACTGAGAAATCCAAATCCAGACACACCAGGAAAAAAAATTGTCAAAAGACCAAGACAGATTTGAAAGTAGCAAGGCACAAGCAATTCATCACATGTAACAGACCTTCAATAGTATTAGTACTTCTCATTAAGAATCAGATATCATGCTAACCTTCCAAAGCTGTTTCACACATGTTCTACTATTTCTCACAATCCTATAGTGTAGATAGGACAAATGTATTAGTCAAGGAACACAAGCTGCTGTAACATATACATTTTTAAAAGTTAGTACTTAATAGTTACAACGAAAGGTTGAAGATCAGTGGTTCGCTCTTTGCAGTCACTTGGGAATCCAGTCTGATAGCAGATCTACCATCTGTAATACATCACTTTCGAGGTCACTCCCATCATTTTCATGACAACCTGAGAATAAAGAGTCTTGAACAAGTAAAAAGAGGTTTCAGGTATCACTTATGTTTGGATTCTATCAGCAAAAACTTAATCTCATAAACACACCAGTCTCAAAGGAAGTTTGGGATTGTAACATGTTTGGGAAGAAAAGAATGGATTTCGGTAGATAGCTAGCAGTTTCTGCCACAGCAAATATTCTTGAATTGTGATTTGCAAAATGAAAAAAAGTCTCAAAAAATTGATAATTGACAGAGGCAGTAGGACAATATATTCAAAATATGAGAAAATATACTACAAACCAAGATTTCTATATGAGCTAAAACTGCTCTTCAAAAATAAAAAAGATTTTTATCTACTCTGATAATCTGTCTTTTAACTGATTAACATATGGTTTTAATGTGCTTGTTGATTCAGTTGGCTTTAAAATGATCACATAGCTGTTTGTTTTATTAGTCCTATCTGCTCTGTTTCCTATTTTCTTCTGTTGAATTAATATTATTTAATCTTATCTTTTTGATTAGGTTATGAGTTATTCTTCTGTTTTGTCTGTTTTTAGGTGGTTATTTTAGAGTTTATAACATATTTATCAAAGTCTATCTTCAGCCAATATTACAACACTTCACATACAGTATAAGGACTGCATAATATTTTTGCCTCACCAGTCTATGTGCTGGTGTTTCATTTTATATCTTCATTCATTATAATGCTATAATGCTATAATTCTTTATAAAAACTATATATAACATAAAATTTACCATTTCAACCCTCAAAAAAAGGGGAAATTAAGACATTTCCAGATTTTAAAAAATGAGAGAATTATTGCTTGCAAATATCCATATAATAAGTACCAGAGGAAATCCTTCAGGTTGAAACATTTTAATTAAAGGGCTGAGGATTTAGCTCAATGGTGCTGCCGCCTGCCGCAAAAGCACAAGGTCCTGAGTTTGATCCCTGGTACCCAAAAAAAAAAAAATGTAGAGATTTTTGGCCATTAGGGAAATGCAAATCAAAATGACACTGAGATTCCATCTTACTCCAGTAAGTAAAGCTCTCATCAAGGACTCAAAAACCAACAATAGCTGGCAAGGATGTGGAGTAAGAGGAACACTTCTGCACTGTTGGTGTGAATGTACACTAGTATAAGTGCTGTAGAAATCAGTAGGGAGGTTCCACAAAATATTAAAAACAAATTCCATTTGACCCAGATATCATCTCCTGGGTATCTTCTCGAGGGAGCTGAGGTCATCATCTTACAGTGACACATGCATACCCATGTTTATAGCAGCACAATTCACAATGACTAATTATTGAAACAGCCTAAATGACCAACAACACATGACTGAATAAAGAAAATGTTATATAAATAAAGAATGACTTATATACTCGCCATTAAAAAGGATAAATTTGAGTTATCTGTAGAAAAATGGATGAATCCTGAGATTATAATGTTTTGTTTTGTTTTGCCTTGCTTTGTTTTTTTTGGTTTTTTGAGACAGGCTCTCACTGTGTAGTTGAAACTGACCTGGAACTCACTATGTAGCTCAAGCTGGTCTCAAACTCACAGCAGTCCTCCTGCCTCAGCCTCCCGAGTGCTGGGATTACAGGTGTGCACCACCATGCCCGGCCTGAGATTATAATGTTAAGTGAAATAAATCGGACACAGAAGGTTAAATATTGCATGGTTTCTCTTATATGAGAAATCCAAAATATAAATAATTTAAAGAGCAAAGCAAAACAAATGCTCAGAAACAGGGAGGTACACTTTTTGGAGATGGAGAAGGGGACCTGAGAGTGAGACACAGAGTAGGATAAGGGAAGAATACCAAAAATGATAAAAATGGGCTGGAGATGTAGCTCAGCAACACAGCATCTGCCTAGCAAGCACAGGCTCCAGGGTTCAATCCCTGGTACCAAAAAAATGAAACAAAACAAAAAAAAGATCAAAATTATATGTATATAAATATATATTCTTCAAAATCAATGTAATCATTATGTATCACAAATATATACTAATAAAAAAGAGGAAACCACTAGATGGTAACACAAAAACACAACAAAAAATTAGAGTACCTGTAATTATCTATGCATATAATTATAAAAGACAGCAACTATTAGTGTCCTGATGATAACAGGGAGTCTGGATGCAGACATGTAGAGAGTTAAAAAGATGTAATGACATGGTGAGAAGACAGCCTCCCACAAACCAAGCAGAGTCCTGGAATTGATTTTTCATGGCCCTCAAAAGAATCTAACCTTGATCTCAAACTTTAACTCCTGAACTGTGAGGAAATAAATCTTTTGAAGCCTTCTAGTCTGTGGTACTTTGTTATGGCAGCCCAACTCTATTAATGCACCATGAAAATAGTAAATAAAAAACAAATGGAATATACTAGCATAGACTTTAAGACAAAAATTACTACTACTCATCCATAAAAAACAAGAAACTAGAGACATTTATAGCTAAATGGATGCACACTGAAGCCATATGCTTAAATGAAGTAAATAGGACATACATGTGTAAATACCAAGGAGTTTCTCTGGTGGGAGAAACTGAAAGTGTAAATAACGAACAAAATATATAACTGATTACATGAAATAGGAAGAAATAGTCTGAAGGAGTAGGGGAAATGGGAGGGGTAGAGGAAAAGACAGAAGGGAAAAGAAAAAAACAGAAAAGGGCCAGGAATTTAGCTCAGCAGCAGTTTGGTGGCCTGCCTTGCAAGCACAAGGACCCAAGCTCAATCCCGAGTACCAAAAAGAAAAAAACAGAAAAAAAAGACTTTGTAAACAGTGTAGGATGGAGGGGGTGAAGGGAGGACAGGGGAATGGGGAAGAAGTAACCAAGACATATCATATAAAGGTACAAGATCCCAATGATGAGTGCAACTGTACTGTATACCTACAATGTACCAATAAATTTAATGGAAAAATACTACTAAAGGTAAAGAAATGGATTTTATAATGACAAAATGATCACTCTATTAGAAAGACATGGTATATTTACTTACCAAGATCACAAAAATACAAAGAGCAAAAAGTAATAGATTTAAAGGAAAGAGGCAATTCAACAATAATACACAGAGATTTAATACCTCACTTTCAATAAATAAGTAAATAAAACAACCAGATAGAAATCAGAGAAAGAGAAAACTGGAAATGCATAGTACAAAATCAAAACCTTTCACCCTGACTATAATGACTAGAGTAAAGGGGACAGAGAATAGCAAGTGTTGAAAACTTTATGGAGAGATTAAAATTCTCATAATTTGCTAGTGGGGTATGAAATAGTACAGTCACTTTGGAAAATAATTTGACAGTTCCTCAAAACACAGTGTTAAACATAGTGTTACCATACAAACCAAGCAGGCTTAACAGACATCTACATAACAGTTGACCCAACAAGAGAAAGATGCATGTTCTCCTTGAGCACACCTGGAATGTCCTCCTATATATAGGCCATTTGGTAGCCAAAAAAATAAGTGTGGGTGATTTTCAAAGAAATGAAGCCACACAAAGAATGTTTTCTCATTACAATGGAATGAGTAAGTTAATAGCAGAAGGACATTTGGGAAATTCAAAAACAGGTTAAAATTAAACAATACATTCTTTTTAAATCACTTGTTCAAAGAATCACAACAGAAATTAGAAAATGTTCTCTGATGATTAGATTAATTACCCCAGTTAGAGCTAAAATACCTATTTTTCCTCAAATCAATAGCTTAACATTCTATCTTAACCACTGGAAAAAGAAGTCAACTAAATGCAACACAAGCAAAAGGAAAGGAACAATAGAACTAACAGCAAAAATAAATGAAACAGAATGTAGAAAACCAGTAGAGAAAATCAATAAAACCATCAAAAAGAATCAACAAAATTAGTACATCTTAAATTAAACTCTCTTGCCTGCTGGGCAGCCACCATCACTCCAGCACCAGGAGGGCCTGCTAGGGCCCAGATCATGGGATGGATACCCGCGCCCTCCCCTGCTAGTCTGATGCCATAGCTCCAGCGTCAGGAGGGCCTGCTTGGGCTCAGAAAGGGGAAAGGTAGCTATGCCCTCCCTGCCCTGCCGGGCCACCACCATGACCCTACCACCAGGAAGGTAGCCACGTGGTCGCCCCTGAACCCTCCCAACCCACTCCCCGCACTCTCAGACCTCCTGATTGTGCCAATCTTTGGACCCACTCAGCAGAGGTAGAAGTGGTCATTAAGGGTATTTTTCTGAGTTCCCAACTTTGAACATCTTTAAAGAAAGGACATGGGAAACCTGTAGTAGAACTGTGTGGAGTTCAACCATTCAGGAGGTTGGGGAACCCAGCCCCTTGCAGCCTGAGGTCAGTCTGCGTCATGGGGTTCTGCCATCAGCTAGCTGAGATCAGGGGTCTTGGTACTGCACATGGCTGCACATGTTGTATATTATGACAGCAGAGATATAGTCTGAAAGAGGCCCTTCAAATCCATTTTTTTTCTTCCTTTTCCTCATTCCACTCTGCAAATTCTTTCTTTTTTCTTTCCTCTTTCTCCAACTCGGTCCCTTGCTCCACCATATTATCCCTCGTCTTCTTTTCTGTTTCTACTGCTACCTTAACTCAGATTTCTTCTTTTATCATTTTTTCTCTTTTCTTTATGTTCTTTTCTTCAGTCATTCTACTTCACACAGGGGTCAGTGGTATCAAGGGAAAGTGAGCCCCTATTACTGTTAAGGAGATATATTCTTATCCTTATACTTCTACTCTGCTTATCCCTTTTGAATTTAACACTTTCCTGAAGATTGTGTGGTCATTCTATATCCTCTGGTTTCAGCTTCACTTGAAACCTTCTCCAATTCTCTTTTTTTTTGGGGGGGGTGTGGGTACCAGGGATTGAACTCCAACCTTGCACTTGCAGGGCAGGCCACCAAACTGCTGAGCTAAATCACCAGCCCCTTCTCCAATTCTTTTACTTATCTACTCCTCTCATCCTAGCTCTGTCTGAGCCCCCATCCTAAATGGTAAATATACTATGTTGAAAAGTTTGTTCACTGCAGATGTTTTGGACTGCTTCTTGATTTCAATTTAATTCACATGGTTAAAAGGTGATAGATTATTGACTACCACAGGTGGTCAGTTTCCAAATTGTGCATGATCATATTGTGTTGCTGACTGTATCAATTGGGATAAATGATTGTGGTTGATTTGATGAGCTGTTTTCTCTGATGTTATGAAGATGAGAATGTCTATGAGTTGTTAGAGACCCAGAAGCTAAAGCGCAACTATATCAGGAAGATTTGGGTGACAACCCAGAGATTAAACCAAGGACAGCCCAACAAAATGAGAAAACACTTAAGACACAAAGACAGACTTTCAGTTCACCAATGGCAAACAGTAGGGCAAATGAGGATGAAAAGACTGATAGTGAAGCACCAGGACACCCTGAACTCAAACCACAGGAAGTAACAAAAGAGATTAATCAGGATCTAGAAAAATTCAAAACAGAAATAATTTCCCAGATAAGTATAGAGATGGTGAGCAAAATGAAAGTGATGATTCCAGACTCTAGAACAGAAACTGACAAAAAAATAGATGAACTCAGGACCATGATACAAGCCATGAAGATCCAGCATAAGAAGAAATGAAAACAATAAATGACCAACATAGGAAATAAATGGAAACCATGAAACAGATTCAAACAGAAACCCAGGAGATTAAACACTCTATTGAATGTGTACGCAACAGAACAAAAGAATGCAAAGACAGAATCTCAGATACAGCACATAAGATTGCAGTAAGTGACTGTGGAAAGACGGGTCTCTTAAAAACAGTACAGGATCATGAGAAATCAATCCAACAACTCTTACATGATGCAAAGAAGAATAACATAAGACTGATAGGAATCCATGAAGTAGCAGAAGAAAATACAAATGACTTTAAAAAGCAGGTCACAGAATTAATGGCAGCAAACTTCCCAAACAGAGGGGAAGAATCTCACATTCAGATAAGTGAGGCATATAGGATCCCAACTAGCCACAATAAAAAAAAAAATCATCTAGACATATAATAATCAAGATCCCAGAAACCCAACAGAAGAACAAAATAATAAAAGCAGCAAGAGAAAATAAACAAATCATATGCAAAGGAAAGCCCATCAGAATCACAGCAGACTTTTCAACACAAACCCTTAGGTTAAGGAGAGCCTGGAGTGAGGTATTTCAAGTCCTAAAAGAAAACAACCTCCAACCTACACTGATGTATCCTGCAAAACTCTCTTTCAAAATGGATGAGGAAATAAGATACTTCCATGACAAAGAACACCTGAGAAACTACATGAATATCAAACCAGCACTACAAGCAATTCTAAACAATATCCTAGAAAAAGACAATGAACGTAACAACACCACGAGGACCAACAGAGCAAATCAAACAGTCAAGACAAGAAACTAAAAGCAGCAGGCGAAAAAGTAACAATAGTCAACAAAAGGACAACAACACGACAATAATAAGTCAGTATATATCAGTTATAACCATCAATGTCAATGGCCTCAGCTTACCAATAAAGAGAAATAGAATGGCAGAATGGATTAAGAAGCAAAATCCAACAATATGCTGTATATAAGAAACACAACTAGTGCAAAAAGAAGCCCAGAGACTGAAAGTGAAAGGGTGGAAAACAATTCTCCATGTGACAGGAGCCCAGAAAAAAGCAGGGGTAGCAATCTTATTCACACACAAAGCAAACATCAAACCAAAACGAATTAAGAGAGACAAAGAAGGCCACTACATCTTTATAAAGGGAACAATCCAAGAGGAAGAAATGACAATCATAAACATATATGCACCAAATATAAATGCCCCCAACTATATAAAACAAATATTAAGCAACATGAAAAACCAAATAACCACCGATACAATTGTAGTGGGGGATCTGAATACCCCACTACAACAAATAGACAGATCATCTAGGCAAAAAATCAACAATGAAATACTAGAACTGAACCAAGCTTTTGAAAGCATGGACTTAATAGACATCTATAGAGTGTTCCACCCCACAAAATCAGAATACACATTCTTTTCAGCTGCACATGGGTTATTCTCCAAGATTGATCACATACTAACTCACAGAACAGGTTTGAATAAATTCAAAAGAATCAAAGTTACTCCCTGTATATCATTGATCATAGTGCAATCAAGCTGGAAATCAATAGCACAAGAAACCATACGAACATCACAAACACAAGGAAATTGAACAACACTCTCCTGAACAATCAGTGGATCACAGAGGAAATTAAAGAAGAAATCAGACAGTTTTTACAAATAAATGAAAATGCCAATACAACATACAGGAATCTATAGGACACAATGAAAGTCATTCTACGTGGAAAATTCAGAGCACTGAATGCCCACACTAGGAAATCAGAGCAAGCTCAACTAAACAACCTAACAATGACTCTTAGACTCCTAGAAAAACAAGAGCAAGAAATACCCAAAACTCAAACAAGAGAGGAAATTATAAAGATAAGAGCAGAAATCAATGCAATGGAAACTAAGAAAACAATACAAAAAATAAATGAATCAAAGAGTTGGTTTTTTGAAAGAATAAATAATATTGATAAACCCTTAGCTAACCTTAGCAAAAAAAGGAAAGAAAAGGCTCAGATCCAAGCAATTAGGAATGAAACAGGTGAAGTCACAACAGATCCAACAGAAATCCAGAGGATAATCAATACCTACTTTGAGAACCTGTATTATAACAAAATGGAAAACACAGAAGAAATGGACAGATGTCTAGATACTTATGAATTACCAAAGTTGAACAAAGAAGATAAAAACATTTTAAACACCCCAATTACAATCAATGAAATTGAAAATGTAATTAAAAATTTACCAACAAAGAAAAGCCCAGGTCCTGATGGATTCACAGCTGAATTTTACAAGACATTTAGAGAAGAACTACTGCCAATACTCCTCAAACTTTTCAATGAAATTGAAAGGGAAGCAATACTTCCAAACTCATTCCTGGAAGCACGTATCACTTTGATTCCCAAACCAAGGAAAGACACAACTAAAAAAGATAACTACAGGCCAATCTCCTTAATGAATATAGATGTAAAAATGCTTAATAGGATATTAGCAAACAGAATACAGAGGATCATCAAGAAGATCACACATCCTGACCAAGTCGGATTTATTCCAGGGATGCAAGGATGGTTCAACATACTTACATCAATAAATGTAACACACTATATTAACAGAGTCAAGCACAAAAATCATATGGTCCTCTCGATAGATGCAGAAAAAGCACTTGACAAAATTCAACAACCACTCATAATAAAAACCTGCAAAAAATTGGAATAGATGCTCTATATCTCAATTTAATAAAGGCTATCTATGAAAAACCAACAGCCAATATCATATTAAATGGCCAAAAACTGAAAACCTTCACATTAAAATAAGGAACCAGACAAGGATGCCCACTATCACCACTCCTCTTTGATATAGTTCTGGAAACATTAGCCATAGCAATTAGACAAGAGAAAGAAATTACAGCAATAAAGATAGGAAAAACAGAAGTTAAACTGTTATTATTTGCTGACAATATGATACTCTACATTGAAGACCCCAAAAACTCTACCAAAAGACTTCTAGACTTAATGGATACTTTTAGCAGAGTACCAGGATACAAGGTCAATCCCCAAAAATCAATAGCCTTCTTGTACACAAATAACAGACTCACTGAGAGAGAAATTAGGGAAACAATTCCTTTCACAATAGCATCCCAAAAAATGAAGTATCTAAGAATCAATCTAACAAAAGAAGCAAAAGACCTCTACACTGAAAACTACAGCACTCTGAAAAAAGAGATTGAAGAGGATATAAGAAAATAGAAAGATATCCTCTGCTCCTGGGTAGGAAGAATCAACATAGTAAAAATAGCCAAACTACCAAAACTGCTAAACAGATTCAGTGCAACCCCAGTTGAAATTTCAACACTATATTTCACAGAACCAAAAAAAAGAATCCAAAAATTCATTTATACCATGAGAGAACTAGAATACCAAAAGCCATCCTAGGCAACAGACACATGGCAGTGGGTATAACAATTCCCAATTTGAAACTATACTACAAAGCCACTGTGATAAAAACAGCATCGTACTGGCAAAGAAACAGACCTGAGGATCAGTGGAACAGACTGGAAGACACAAAACAACTCCAGATGTACTCAGCTACCGCATCTTTGACAGCTACCTCCTCACTGGAGGAAAGATAGCCTCTTTAATAAATGGTGTTGGAAAAACTGGATCTCAACATGCCAAAAATTAAAACTAGACTTTCACCATTAAAGCATCTTTCACCATGCACTAAATCAAAATCCAAGTGGATTCAAGATCTAAATATTAAAACAGAAATACTAAACTTGCTGGAAGATAAGTTAGGCAGAACTTTTGAAGACGTTGGCATAGGATATGATTTTATGAACAAATCCTCAGTAGCATGGGAACTAGCACAAGAATCAACAAGTGGGATCTCATCTTATTAAAAAACTTCTGCTCTGAGAAAGAAACCATCAACAGAGCTAAGAGACAACCTACAATATGGGAAAAACTTTTTACCAGCTGATCCTCAGATAAAGGACTATTATCTAGAATATATAAAGAACTCAAAACCATCAGCCCCCCAAATATAAAGACCTGTTTCAAAAATGGGCACCTGAAATGAACAGCCATTTCTCAGACAAAGAAGTAAAAGTAGCAAGTAAATATATGAAAAAATGTTCCACATCAGTGGTCATTGGAGAGATGCAGATGAAAACACTGAGATTCCATCTCACCCCACAAAGAATGGCTGCTATCAAGAAATCAATCAATAACAAAAGTTGGTGGGGTTGTGGGGAGAAAGGAACTCTTCTACATTGTTGGTGGGAGTGCAGACTGGTGCAACCACCATGGAAATCAATATGGAGATACCTCAAAGAGCTGGGACTAGAGGTTCCATTTGACCCAGCCATCCCTCTGCTGGGTATCTTTCCAAAAGAATTAAAAGAATCATGTCACAGTGATATATGCACACCAATGTTTATAGTGGCACAGTTTGTAATAGCTAAAACTTGGAAACAGCCCATTTGCCCATCTTTTGGAAACTGGATAAAGATGTGGTTTTTCTATAAAATGGTATACTACTCAGCCATAAAGAATGAGAAATTAGATTCATTCATAGGAAAATGGATACATACTGAGGATATACTCCTAAGTGATATAAGTAAGTCACATATGTGTAAATACTGAATAATTTCTCTGGTGTGAAAAACTATAATAGTACATAAGATCCTGGTGAAATAACTGACCATGTGAAATAGGAAGACAAGGGCTAAAGTTGTAGGGAAAATGTGAAGGGTAGGGGAAAGGTAATAAGGGAAAAAAATGACAAAATGAAAAAATGGAAATAAAGTATTTGTAAATGAGGAGTGGAGAGGGAGTGAAGGGAGGGCATGACAAGGGGAAAAATGAGAACCAAGACCTGTCATGTAAAAGTACAAGATCCCAATAATGAATGTAATTGTACTGTATACCTAAAATGTAACAATAAACTCAACAAAAGGAAAAAGAAAAAGAAAAATTAAACTCCCTTGAGAAAAAAAGAAAAGATTCAAGTTAATAAAATCAGGAAAAAGAGAGAGCTTACAGAAATAAAAAAGATTATAATCATGCACCACATAATAATCACCTAGGATTTGAGGTAGGAAGTATTCGTGTACGTACATTCATGGTAAAAGTCAATGACAAACTTGACTCATGACAATTTTCACAGAACATATCCCTCTCATTGAGGGAAGTATGACTGTACATAGGGATACTGTGACCACTGTGTGCCAACAATTTAAATAACCTCAATGAAATGAGAAAATTACTACAAAGACGTATATGATGAAACGAAGGAATAAGAAGAAAAACTAAATAGACAAACAAGTGGAGATATTTAATTACTAATTACAAAATTTATACACAAAATATCTCGGGCATGTTTTAAGCTTCACAATGAATTCTATCAAACAATTAAAGGGAAATTAGTATCAATTCTTCACAAATTCTTCCAGAAGCTATATGAGATAGAACACTTTTTCTGAAATGAGTATTATCCAGAGATGGCAAAAATATCATGAAAAAACTACAGACCAAACGTCTCTATGAATACAGACTCAAAAATCATTATCAACCCACCAGCATATTGAATACAGCAACATATACGAAGTATCGTATAAAATTATAAAGTGACATTTTTTCTAGGATTGAATATTGGTTCTACATCCAAAATTAAATGCTACCTATTAATCAATATTAACCAATAAAAAACACACAATTAAGTTCAACAAATCAAATAATCCTCTCAGTAATTACAAAAATACCATTTGCCAAAATCTGACACCCTGTCAGGTAAGGAAGTTTCCTTCTAACCCTTGCTCATCTAGAAAATGAAATCAACCATAATATTCAGGTTGCTAAACATTCCCAGTAATTAAGGTCTTTTACATTACTCAAAAACAATGATTCTAGGGACCAGGGATGTAGCTCAGAGGTGCAAGGTCCTGAGTTTGATCCTCAGAACAAAAAAAAAATTCAAGATTACAAGAAAAATATAACTACACCTCATAAAGAACTGAAGTATTGTGTGAAAATCTATAACAGTATATAAGATCCTAATTAGATAATTGACAACGTGAGGAAGAAAAGGGCTAAAGGTGTAGGGAAAGTGGGAAGGGTAGTAGAAAGGTAATAAGGGAAAATAAAACAAATATGAGAAAATGAAAAAATGGAAATAAAGTGTTTGTAAATGGGGAGGGGAGGAGCGGGTAAAGGGAGGGCAGGGACAAGGGAAAAAAATGAGAACCAAGACCTGTCATGTAAAGGTACAAGATCCCAATAATGAATGTAACTATACTGTATATCTAAAATGTACCAATAAACTCAATTTTTAAAGAAAAGAACTGAAGTATTTTCCTTGAGTTAAATATCAGCCACAATGCTTATGCTAGTTTACTCAACCTTTATAAAGATATAATAACATATAACTGAAGCCAAATAGACATGATAAACTGATAATAATCATCAGCTCTCTAACCTCTGGTAAATAAAAAGTCACCATTAATTAGCCAGAAGGATATAATTAGATTATACTCTACCTAAGATTTCCTGACCCCAGAAAGTACAAAGATGAAAATGGAACTGATTGAGTTAGCAACAAAAAACAAATTTTTCTGTTAATGTTCCAGAGAATACAGGTGATTCTAAAGCTACTTAACCCAACTTTAGGAACAATCAGTGAATCAGTATTCTATAGTACTCTTTCAAGAACAAAATTTTAAATTCAGGGAATACATGTCAACACCAATAGCTTTTTTTTCATTTCTTTTATATCTTGATCTTAATTGTGTTTCTATTTGTTTGTTTTTTGCAAAACATTTAAAAGGACAAAACTCTTTTATCTTAATAAAAAAATTAAATTAGATCAACATAAAATTTATCTGTTTTATTCTTTGCTCTTTTGGAATATTCTCTCACTAGTAATTATCACTTATTACAAGTTAAAAGCCTTCATGTCCTTCACTTCTAATTCATAGCATATAAAAAGAATAAATGTCCATGAATATAACTCATTTTTTCAGTTATACAAAAACCAAAAAATATTCCTAAGGCACTGAATTTCCTGAATCTTGTTTAAATAGACAGAAAACGTGTTTTATATTGAGGTCAACTTACACTTAATCCAACAGCATAAAATAGCAACATTATAATAATATATTATCTAAACTGCTTTGTAGTTTTCTTTAGAATGCATCAGATTTTTCATTTTTATTGTGTTTGCCTTCTTAATTACAGTAATCATCTTAATATCTTCATGCTTTTATTTTATTTTGTTTTAATTTTTTGTTTTTAATTGACAAACAAAAAATATATATATTCATAGTACACACAAGTTGCTTTGATATGTACATACTGAAATGATTAAATCAATCTCACGTATAATTTCAAGCTTCTACTTCACAGGGATATTTTTTTCCTTTTGTATACATCAGTGTGTTCAAGAGGATATTTTGATATACATGTGGAATGGCAAAATTGCACTAATTCACAGGTCTTACCTCATATACTTATAATTTTTTAGATGAAAATATTTAAAATCTACTGTACAATTTTCAAGAAAATACTTTTTTTGTTTTGGGGGGTTTTGGGGTTTTTTGTTTGTTTGTTTTTTGGGGTTTTTTTTTTTGGTACTGGGGATCGAACTCAGGTCCTTGCACTTATGAGGCAGGACACCGAACCACTGAGCTAAATCCCCGGCTCAAGAAAATACATTTTGATTAACTATAGTCATCACATTGTACAATAGATCTCTTAAATGAATTCCTCCTAATTGAAATTTTGTATCCTTTGACCAATATCTCTCCTTCTACCTACTCACCATCCTCACCACCTGCTAACAACCATTCTGCTCTCAATTTCTATGAATTCAATGTTTTTAGACTCCATATATAAGGGAGATCAAGTGTCTTCTGTCTCTCTGTGATTAGCTTATTCCACTCAACATAATCTACTCTAGTTTCATCCATGTTATCACAAGTGACAGGACTTCCTTCTTTATTAAGACTAAATATTCTGTGGTGTAAAAAAAACATTCTATGGTGTATATAAACCACATTTCTTTATGTAGTCATTCATTAAGGGATATTCAGGTTGCTTCCATATCTTGGTAACTGAATAATTCTGCAAAGAACATGAGAGTGTAGGTATCTCTTCTTATTCATTTCCCTTAAATATATACCCATGGCTAGGATTGCTACGTCATACACCAGTTCTATATTTAATTCTTTTCAGACATCTTTATGTTGTTTTCCATAATGAGTGTACTCAGTTACACTCCCAGCAATAGTGTGCAAGGGTTCCCTTCTCTCCACATCTTCATCAAAACTTATCCTTTTTATTTCTATAATAGCCATATTACAGATGTGAAATGATATTTCATTATGGTCGTGATTGGTATATACCTGACACTGAGCAACTTTTCAAATATCTATTGGCCAGTTGGATGTCTTTTTCTGAGAAATGTCCCTTAGGACCTTTGCCTGATTTTTAATAGAGTTAATTTTCTTCCTATTGCATTGGATTCTTTATTGTATATATTAACTCTTATCAGATATAGTTTGTAGATATTTTCCCCCTTCTGTAGGTTATGTATTCACTCTGTTAATTATTTCTTTGCTGTCCAGAACCTGTTAAGTTTGATGAAACCCATTTGTCTATTGCTGCTCTTACAAAATGTGTTTTGGAGGTGATATCCAAAAATTCATTGCAAAGCAAAATGTCACCGGGTGTGGTGGCGCACACCTGTAGTCCCAGCACTCGGGAGGCTGAGGCAGGAGGACTGCTGTGAGTTCAAGCCCAGCCTGGGCTACACAGTGAGTTCCAGGTCAGTCTGAACTACCTAGCGAGACCCTGTCTCAAAAACCAAAACAAAAAAAAAAACAAAAACAAAAAAAAAGAAAAGAAAAATGTCAAGAAGCAAGCTTTTTCCCTATATTTTCTTCTATTACTTGGATAATTTTAGGCCTTATATTTAAGTCTTTAATATATTTTTGGTTCATATTTGTATATGTTGTCAGATAATGTCCAATTTCATTCTTCTGCATGTGGCTATTCAGCCTTCACAACACCATTTATTGAAGCGCCTGTCCTTTTCCTATTGTGTTTTCTTGACACCTTTGTTGAAGATCAACTGACTATAAATAGATTTATTTCTGAGATACCTTTGATGTTACCTTGGTCAATATGTCTTTTTTATGCCAGTACCATACTTTTTTCATTACAATAGCTTCGTAGTATATTTTGAAATCAGGAAGTGTGATGCTTCCCATTTTCTTCTTTTTGCTCAGGATTGTTTTGGTTTACATTAGCAGAATAAAGGATTAAAATCATACAATCATCTTAACTGATGCATAAAACCATTTGAAAAATATTCAAGAGAGAAATTAAGCAACGAAGCAAATAAAAGGCATCCAAATTGGAAAGGAAGAAGGAAAATAGTACCTGTAGATAACATGACCTTATATAGAGAAGAATCCTAGCTTCTACCAAAAAACTGTTAGAGTAAACAAATTCAGTATGTTTGCATGATATATAACCAACATACAAACTCAGTAGTATTTCACAGAATAACAACTATCCAAAAAAGAAATCAAGAACATAATCTCACTTCTATTACCAAAAATAAAATAAAATACTTAGGAATAAATTTAACAAAAGCACAAAACAATCTTAAAATTCATATGGAACTACATGTAAATATTAATATCCATTTGTATCTCCTAAATTTAAATATTTACAGCAGTTAATTTAAATATTTACTTAGTTAAGAAAAATGCTGGCTGAAGAATGAAAGTTGGATTATTATTTAAAATTGGCTACAGGTAACTAAATTGTTAGGCTGACAAGGGCTTTTTTTCTCTCTCTCATTGTGTTTATTGGTACATTTTAGGTATACAGTACAGTTACATTCATCATTGGGATCCTGTACCTTCACATGACAGGTCTTAGTTCTCATTTTTTCCCCATACCTCTGCCCTCCCTTCACCCCCTCCTCCCTTCACTATTTACAAATACTTTATTTCCATTTTTTCATTTTCTCATATTTTTTTCAATATGACAAGGGCTTTTAAGATGGGAATAGAATGGGCTTCTCAAAAGGAATAAGATCAAGAGATAGCTGGAGTGCGGAGAGAGAGAAGGGAAAGGAAATGAAAAAAGTAATGAAGATGGTTACATCTGTATACCAACTCCCACAAGGAATTTAAACATTATGTATTACAAACACATTAATAAATGAAAAAGGAAGATTCAAATGCAGAACCACTGTCCCCAATTTCATGAAATTTCTAGTGTTTCCCTCTTTTTCTCTTTCCCTATGCGACTGTCTCAATTTCTTGCACCCAGACTATATGCCTCTCTATCTTTTCATCCACTACCTGTTCTTCAGCAGAATCTCAGTTTTCAGTCTCCACTATCTTCCTAGATACACAATATTTTCGCCTCACAAATTTGGCACATTGATAGACTATTCCCACCATAATTTTTCCCATTAAGTATCATAGGTATGGTGACTAATGCCCACAATACCTTATATGATAATATATTAAATTGTAATTTTTCATCTTAAAAATGAATTAAAATGAAAATAAATAATGGATTATACTTCTCTTTATACCAGTGCAATGATAGAATGTAATTTTAATAATTTTATAGATGAAAGAATCCACAAATGCAAAAGTTTCTAGGTCTCACAGATGTAAAAATGGGCTCTGAATTCTGAATCAGCCCAGACCTAAATTTCTACTCAAAACTGGTCCACTCTGGCCTTATGAGTAATCTCCAAACCAGAAGTGACTGTATAAATATTCTTTTCAAACCCTGATTTACAGTGATGGTTGATGACTCACTAAATTTGTTAGAAATCATTAAATTGTCACATAAAGTATATTTTATGATATGCAATATATACCTCATTAAATTACTTTTTTAAAAATATAGAGTGAAAAGAAAAGCAGGTGTAAAGACACAAAAACATGGATTTCAGATACTTCTTTCAGATTCAATAGCTTAACAAAAATATGCCAAAATAAAAATCTTATCTACCCTAATAAGATCACCAATATACAAATGTGGGGAAAGGACTGTACTGCCCAAAGTGAGAAAACACTCTATATTTGAGAGTAATTATGGTGGAGAAAAAAACCTAATTCATTGTAGTAGTAATTAAGGGAGCCTGGTTACAATTAAGTATAGGAAGAATATTAAAACTTCCAAAAGATATTTCTTTAAGCCACAACAAAAGAATAAGAGCAAAAGAATAATTGAAACCACATCCAAACCCACTTCCTTGTTATTTACCAATATCATCTAAGAACACTGCTTAGATGCTGACATTAGACAATCTTCAGTGAACAACTTTAAATCACATTAAGACTAAAGGAAAATCAAAAGAATTTTATGACAAGGGTTAAAAGTTTATAGCCTTGAAACTACAAAAAATTTGGTGCCCACTACAAACCACATCCTGGCAACCAATATGTCTCTGCAACGAACTACTTAAAATGGTTTTGTTGTGGTTGAGGCAATCATCTCTGAGTTAATAATTAGCTACTATTCAAATCAAGTGTAATTTGTCTATTGTATGCTAGCTCACTTTTAAGAGAAGTACAAAATTTCATTTTTAGCAGCAACATTGAATGTTATAGTCATTCATTTGTCTTCTGCTGTAAGGCAATCAAAACAAGTAGAAAAGTATGTTTTTACCACTACATGGCATCATAGTCATTTTTCAGGCAGCTGAAATTAAGTACAAATGTTATGTGCTTAATGCAGATGAATCTTTATATATAAAAAAGAACACTTTATAAAAAGGTGAAGTTTTCTATTATGCTACTTTGAAAAGTATCTAGAAATAGCACCTCTCATTTACTTAAAGCAGATTTTAATCATTCTGTGGTTTGGTTGTTGAATTTAGAATCTATAATGTTATTTTTAATTGTAATAAAAAGTGAAGTTAATCAAGATTTCTCTACTATGAAAAGTTGTGAGTCTGACAATAAAATGATTATGCCCAATAAGCAACTTTTAAATTTCAGCACATTGTGAAATATTTTTCAATAACCTGATAAAATTAATGCTTGTCATCAGTAGAATATGTTCTAATTTACAAGTATTTTTCACATCCTTTATTTCATTGAATCCTCAAAACAACCCTGTATGCTAGAAGAGGAAACACTTGTAGATTGCTCCCTCAATATTCATTTTCCCTTCCTGCATCCAAAAAGAAACCACACCATTCTCTGGGGGATCAACCTCTCCCCTGATCTCACCCATATGATTTGGGTAGAGTTAACCATATCCTAATACCATGTATGGCCTAAGCAAAAGAGCAAATTCTGTCTTTCAGGCCTCACTAATCAGTTTAGAATAGTCACTAACCTGGCACCAGTAAAATATATGGTCTTCTTTTCTGGGACTTCTAAAAAGGGGAACTTCCTTTTCCTTTATGGAAATCACTGTAAGATTACCTCAATTATATAAGATAAGAATGCAACATCTTGAACCAAGCTGACATAACTGTAGCTCCACATAAGGGAGAATGGAAGGAAACAGAAAGAAAAAGAAAAGGGAAGAGAGTACAGAAAAGGACTGAAACCAGGAAATTTTTTAAAAGACAAGCAAGACAAAGAGGCAAAAAAAGATATCCAGACTGAAGAAGCACACATGAAAAGAAAGGAGGGAACCTAGAGACGAGGAATAAGGGAAATGCAAAAAGAGAGAAAAAGGACTCTAGCTAAAGTGGGGTTCAGAAGACAAATATGTCCTCACCACCCAATCCCTTGCATTTTAGGTGGGCTTGAGCACAATTCATTTAGTCACTGCTGCCTTTTGAACTCTGTAACCAGTATTCAGCACTTAGAGGCTATTCTGCACAAGGCAGATGTAGCAAGTACACCTAACAGAATGTGCAGATAAACAGAAGGCTTTAGAGATTGAAATCAAGATTCCTACACAGGATATATGAGGCCCCTAACAATCTTGGTCCAATCAAATTTTCTGACTCTGTCTTCTGCAATTCCTCACTCATATCCCAAATTCTAGTTTTGTCATCATTTTTGTCCTTGCATTTGCTATTAGCCATGCCAAGATGACACCTTAGTGAACACCTACCAGTTCTTCAAGACTTAGCTCACTAACACCTTCAACTCTCCCACGTGACTTGGCTATTACAGATGTGTCACCTCCCTCTTCTACCCAGTTAGCACAGGGCCTGTAACACACGAAGTGCTCTATTGATTAGAGCAGGAAAAAAAGGTTGTCATCTAATGACTCCAAATGCTGTTTTTCTCAAGATTTCTCCATGTCAAAAGAAACATTGTCCCATCAGTTGAACCTCCATGACTATCTTCACTCACTGAATCAAAACATGACAGGTAACGATCCAGATGGGCTCACTTTGTTGCACTATTTCTTGTGGCTCTTGGTAAATTTTGTGGGTACAATAGGCATGAGGAGTCTTGCTGTTTCTTTCTTACAGGTGCTCTTTTGCTTCCTTTGTCTTCTATTCAAGTTGACTTATCCCCTAGATATTCACTTCAGGAATGCCTAGAGCATGGCTGTCTCTCAATGTCAAAATTTTTGGCCTTAATGAAGTAGGGAAGAGGTATGATCTGGATGTCAGAAACCAGAGTTCTTGCTATGACTCTGTTGCTCAAGCAGCTCAATACTCAGTTTCCTTGCAAGTAAAATGGCAATAAAAATTCCTGCCCTACCTGCCTATATCAAGTGATTGACCTGTCAGGATCATATACAATAGTAGATGAGAAAAGTGTATAGTGCTAAAATAAGACATAATAGATTCTTATAGTTCAAAGACAGTTAATGAGGCTTAGCCAGGCATGATGGCACATACCTACAATCCTAACACTCTGGGAGGCTGAGGCAGAAGGATTGAAAGTTCAAGCCCAGCCTGGGCAATTTAGCAGCTTAGCAAGATCCAGTTTAAAAATACAAAGCTATGTGTGGTGCATATCTGTAACCCCAAGAAGATTGCTGTGAGTTCAATGCCAGCCTGAGCTACAAAGTTTGAGCCCAACCTGAACTATATAGTGAGACCCTGCCTCAAAAAAAAGAACTAAATAGGGCTGGAGATGTAGCTCAGTGAGAAGGCTCTGGGTCAATCCCAGTAACATGTGGGAACACACAAACACACACACACACACACACACACACACACACACACACCAAAAAATGGCTAAAATAAATATCTCTCTGTGTGTTAGTTTACACTCATGTTGAATCAGCCCTGTGAGGGATTACAGTACACTGTCCTCCACCCATACCCCCAAGGAAGCACACACCCTACAATGGTGAGTCACTACTTCAGTGCTAGTAGAGATTTAAACTCACAACAGATTTTTTCCAAAGCTAATTAGTTAATAATTGAGGTACAGAGTAAAGCAATCTAGGTAGACATCAGGAGACCTACATAGAATACCAACTCCAGGAAATGCTATACAATTTGGGAGTCCTATTGAAAAATGAAAAATATAGGGCCTGCTATTCAAAAAATAATTAAAATGTCAAGATGAGAGCAGGACACTTAAACTAAGGCAAGCCATCCACAATGCACAGGTCACCTCCATGAAATTTTCACAGCTTCCATTCTTTTGGGACATGTGATTTTCGTCCAGTCACTTAATGTATCAGGTTCTTTACAGCCAGAGAAGCAAAGAAAGGACACAGTTACTTCTCATTAACTAACATCTGTGGTTCTTTGTGAAAGAGTAAGATCCTCATTTGACAAGAAGTCTTTTAACTTTTATTAAATCATTAAAATTCTGATTCTGACTCAAATCTGTTGTTGAAAATTCATACATAGTATTTCACCTTCAACCACATTGGTTTTTTTCAATTTCTATACACCTCTGTCATTTTGCCTAAGAGAAAAAAATTCTCCAAAGCAGTGTTCCAAGTTTACTATTTTCCCATGTATGCCATTTAAATCTGAAATTCCCAACTGAGGTCTCTATGTCTAGAAAATAATTTTTCCCACAGTAAAATGTCTCCTTGTACAAATTAGATATTTTCTTTTTTCTATCCCTGAAAAATTACTATCTATTCAGAATCAGCTTCCACATATGGTACAGCATCTGGGTTTGATCCAGCAAAAAGGAGACAAATGTCATGTTGAGAGTGAGTTAACCCTGTTTTTCCAACATAGTACATTAACTGAAAAATATCTAGACCAGGAGTTCTTCTTCTGAATCCATGGACAGAATTCTGGGAGTTAATTCACTTGAGTGAAAAAGAATTGCAGCTTTATTTTCATCAATCTCTAATGAAACTTTATTATTTGTTTCAATTATGAATGTAGGCCAAAAAAAAACACCAGAGTACTAGCAGTACTCATGACTCAATCACCAATAAATATTATACACATTTTCATAAGTTACTGCAAGCTTCCTGAATATCACTTATGCTCAACATTACCTCAAAATTATAATAGCATTTTACCCATCACTATATCTTGTGGTTTAATACATTAGTAAACATCATGATATATTATTATAATACATAAATTATTTTTGCATTAGAATAACTATATTTTACTATAAATTGCTTCCCTATAATCCTACCTGACTTTGTGAATTTAAAAATATGATTCCAAGGTATAGAATACGAAAGGAGTCCATGGCACATAAAAGGTGCAGAAACACTGCTCAAAAGAAGTTATGGAGTTCATGTGCCAATAAAATAGAAACAAATGTATTCTTATTTCATATTATCAATGATACAATTCTAGTAATAAAAAAGTCCTTTAAATTCTAGTTCTTCAACAACCTGTATATAACAAAATCTTCATGATTCACTTATTTTAACATGAAAATAGATACTATTTTTCTGTTGTTTTGTTATTTTAATGGCTTTTTGCTATTCTAGGTCTCTTCTGGTTCCAAATGAATTTTTGGATTCTTTTTCTAGTTCTGTGAAATATAGTGTTGGAATTTCAATTGGCATTGCATTGAATGTATACAGCAGTTTTGGTAGTATGGCCATTTTCACTATGTTGATTCTTCCTACCCAGGAGCAGGGCATATCTTTCCATTTTTTTTATATCCTCTTCAATTTCTTTTTTCAGAGTGCTGTAGTTTTCAGTGTAGAGATCTTCTGCTTCTTTTGTTAGATTGACTCCTAGATACTTCATTTTTTTGGATGCTATTGTAAAAGGAATTTTTTCCCTTATTTCTCTCTCAGTGAGTCTGTTATTTGTGTATAAGAAGGCTATTGATTTTGGGGTGTTCACCTTGTATCCAGATACTCTACTGAATCTGTCAATTAAGTCTTTTTGCATATGTGACCATATTTTCAAGATTTAATCTGAAAAAGGTATAGTCCAAACACACATTTGAACACCACTGTCTAAAATGTTATTTAGATTGGTACCTGTGATGACAGTAGGTTACAATCAATGAACACTCCTTTTCCAGTTTTACATCTTTGGATCAATCCGGCCATAATGGCTCCATAGGCATACAGGCCAGTGGCAAGATCAGTCATGGCAACACCTGGACGAACTGGATCTCCATCCTGATTTGAGGGTCAGGGTGATAAAAAGAGAGAACTGAAAATTAAAATCATTATAGGATTTCTCAACAATTCTAAATAAAAGAAATTTATATGAAGTATGCATACATACATACACAAAGAAATATAATAAATTATTGTTGATGATATCTATTGATGAGGTTTATATTTACTATATTACTATATTTCTCTCCTCAAACTCTACCAAGGAAACTAAACCAAACAAACTATAAGATTTTTTAAAACACATTAAGTTTCTTAATATATTTTACCTTGTTTATACTAAAAAAAATGAATTTGAATTTAAATAAATTAACGTGCTGATGAGGAAAGGGTTTTTTTAAAAAAAGAAGTATTTTTCTCTTATTGAGTGAAAGGCTAGCTGGGGTCGGGGGACACAGAAGATTTGGCCTAATCTATTTTATAATCATCTAAATAGCTGGCAAATATCTTAATGGTTTTTGCTTTTTATAAAAAACTACATATCTATAAAAGGATGTAGCAGGATATCCCTGGTTTAGGATTACTGCAATGAACAAACCTAACATATATAGATTATAGGCCATGGGGCACATATAGGGCATCAGCTATGCATCTAAGCATAAAATGGACATGTTTCACAGCCTATAATGCTGCTCACTATATTGGATAGACTGTATATTTTATTAAAGATTTTATCCACTGCTCTGGGCTTCAAAGTCTTGTCTATTGTAATAAGAAAGAATCTGGTAGCCTCTCTCAGTATGAAGGACCTTGCTGCTGCAGCTGTGCCTTTTGATTGCTTCTATCTTTGAAATTATAAATGAAGTTTGATGCTAATTAACACCTCTTATTCACGTCAGTCTGCTTTGATAATGCAGTCCTTAGCTCATACATAAAGATACTGGAAGGGTACCCAACACACCATAAGTCCTCTATAAAAATGTACTATCAACATCCTATTAGACAGCTTCTACTTTTCACTACTTGGAATTTTGCTAAATTGCACAAAATATCTAAAAACATTTGCATTTTATATTTCATCTGATTGATAACGCTCATCATTCATACCCCAAATGGATAATTCCAGTAGTTGTTAAGTCATTTTCAGAAACTAATTTTTCCCTTTCTGAAGCCCATGCATATACCACATTAATCATCTTACAATAGTACCAAGCAATGTTAAAAGCAAGTAAGTGAGATATACAGTGCCTAAAATGTTTTCCCCTGCTTTTCAACACAATTTCAAAAAAGATATTGCCATGTAAACCAAGAATATCTAACAGTTTCTATTATTATTATTGTTATTATTATTATTATTATTATTATTATTATTATTACAAACTTGTAATGTAATGGCTTGAATCAGTAAACATATTTGTCATTGGGAGTTAAGATTGTTCAATGTATTAAAAGTGAAAGACAAGTTTAAATTTAAGTTTATAGTTTTCTTCTCACTGTGAAGTGAATATAATCATATTTTATCTTCTATACCTCTTGGACCAATAGGAATAATTAAGATAATAAGTCCTTTAAATTATATTTTAACTTGGAGGCACATCCCTATAATCCCAGCAATTAGGAGGCTGATGCAAGGGAATCTAAGAGTTCAAGGCCAGTTTGGACTATGTAGTGAGTTCAAGGCCAGCCTGAACTACATAGCAATACCCTGTCTCAAAGAAATATCATATTTTAAATTTTTAAAGAAGGGGAACTACCTTTGATTAATAGTCTGAAAAAATTATTACATTATTCAAAGTAATAACATGAGATGTGTGAACATTAAGTAAACAAAAATTATATAAATTATAAATAATATTACCCATGTATTAGAGACATCATTGCCACAGGTAAAAAAAATAACTATTTGTGCTAAACAATTTTAGTAGAACACTAATTGAGAGGAACTTGCTTTTAGAGTCAGAAATACAAACAAGTTGAAAATAAAAATATGACATAGCATGCAAATAGGTGTCACAAGAAAATTGGAGAGGCTGTATTAGTATCAGCTAAAATATACTTTGAAACAAAAAAAAGTACCTAGAGAAAAATGAGGATTTTTGTAATGAGAAAAAGGGTTAAAGGAATGTGAAAGACAGAGAACCCTACAACTAACAACAGAAATATCACACTAAACAAACCAAAAAGTAACAGTCCAATACAAGAAAAAGACAATTCAGGAATAAATAATAGGAAATTTAAATGGGCAAATCTGAACGGGGGATGAAACAGCTAAAGAGAAGATCACAGAGAAATAGTATAAGCCAACCATATCTAACATATCTAAAAAATAGGTCATCTAATAACAAAATGTGCATTCTTCTCAAGTACAGATGGGACATGCTCTAGGACAGACCATATCCTACAATATAAAGCAAACTAAATTACACTTTATTTCCTTCTTTTCGTTATCACACATTTTTTTTCTTTTCCTTTATTACCCTTCCCCCTACCCATCCCACCTTCCCCACATCTTTAGCCCCTTTCTTCCCATTTCACAATGTCAGTAATCGGAGCGGGTGAAGGGAGGGCAGGGACAAGGGGAAAAAATGAGAACCAAGACCCGTCATGTAGAGGTACAGGATCCCAACGATGAATGTAACTGTACTGTATCCCTAAAATGTACCAATAAACTCAATTAAAGCTGAAAAAAATTAAAATATATTTTTACAAAGTGAATTCACACAAAATATGTGTCAAGACCAGAATGGGATGAAATTAGAATCAATAACAGAAGCATACTTGGGAAATTCAAAAGTATATAAAGAAGAAAAGGAGTGTAGGTCAGTGGAAGAGCACTTGCTCACATGTGCAAGACCTTGGGTGGTTTGAGCCACAGTACCACCAAAAAATGTGTGTGTGTGTGTGTGTGTGTGTGTGTGTGTGTGTGTTTACATACTCCCAGAACAATTATGAGTAACAAAGAAAATCACATCAAAAATTAAAAAATATTTTGAGATGAATGAAAATAAAAGCACAAGATAATCTAACTTATAGAATGCAACTAAAGCAGTATTTGACAGAAATTTACATGCCTATAGTAAAAAAAGATCTCAGAAAAAAAGGATCTCAGATCTAACAAGTGAAAAAAGAGCAAACTGCACCCGTCAAGATAAATGAAAATATTACATATGAGTATAAGTAATGAAAGAATAGAAAACCAATAAAGAAAAAATTAAAGATGATTCTTGAAAAGACCAACAAAATTGAGAAACTTTTTAGAAATTTCCAAGAAAGACACTGAAATTGATAAAATCAGGATAAGAAAAGTGTAGAAAATCATGATAAACCAACTAAAAAAACTCCTAGAACTAATATATGACTTAAGCAAAATTTCAAGTACCAGACAATATATGAAAATCAACTTCACTCTATGCAGTAGTAAAAAACAAAAAATAAAATTAAGAAAATAATTCAATTTTCAAAAACATCAAATAGAAAAAATATTACTTAGAAGTAAATTTAACAAAGGAAGAATATCCTCATAATCTGAAAATTACAAATCGTTGAAAAAAATTAAAGACTACCTAAACACAAAGACATGTTGTATATTTTGGTCATGGACTATAAAACCTAGTATTGTTAATATGGTATTATTTCCCAAACTGATCTACAGATTCGGCATAATCCTGCCTACCAAAGTCTAGGTGATTTTTTTGCAGAAAGAAAAATTTAGATTCTAAAATTCATATGAAAATATCAAAAACAAAATAGCCAGAATAATCTAAGGGAATAAAGTTGAAGGACTCATTCTCCCAAAATCAAAACTTACTACAAAGCCAACAGAATCAAGCTTCACAATACCAGCAACACAAAAAAAGTATAAATAATAAACATTTTCAGATTTATATACAATTAGTTTTTAACAAGTTTATCATAACAATTCAATTTGGAAAGACTTTTTTAATGGTGAAAAAAATACAAAAGAATAAAATCACAGAAAGAAATTAATCCTTAGCCTTGGATATATAGCAGTGATAATGTTTCCATAGCCTGAGTGAGGCCTAGGGTTCGATCCCCAGGATAGCAAAAAAAAAAAAAATTACTTCTATCCTGTGGGAAGGAATGTAAATTAGTAAAAAATAGTTATGAAAAAAATGATGTATGGAAGTTCCTAAAAAACTAAAAATAGAATTATAAGATCGAGCAAGCTCACTTCCAGATATCTACCCAGAGAGTTGAAATCAGTTTGTTAAGGGACATCCGCCCTTACGCATTCTCTGCAGCAACTATTCACAATAGCCAAGTTATGGAATCAATCAGTGTCCACCAACAGACGAATGGTAAAAATGCGGTGTATATACACAACAGAATATTATTCCACTGTTAAAAGGAAGAAAGTTCTGTCATTCGCAACAACATGGATGGAATTGGCCATCATAATGCTAACTGAAATAAGTGAGGCCCAAAAGACAAGCATTATATATTTTCACAGATAAGTGAAGACAATGAAATTTATAGAAGCAAGGAACAGAATAGTGTTTACCCAGGCTGTGGAAGGGGAGTGAGAAGAATAGGGAGATGATGGCCAAAGGATATAAAACCTCAGACAGGAGGAAGATATTTGTTTGTTTTTTAGTTCTATTGCACAACATAACAAACACAGTTAATAATAGAGTACTATACATTTCAATTTGCTGAGAAAGTTAAATTTCAAATGTTCTTACTGAAAACTAATGTTAATATTTTATGTAATAAACATGTTAACTAGATCAATTTAATCATTCCACATGGTATTCAGAAATTGTAAATCACTTTGTATACCATAAATTTGTACAATTATAAATTAAAAACAAATTAAGCACATAAAAATTGACCTAAATGTAAGATGTAAAACCATAAAATGGAAAGAAACATAGAAATAAATCTTTATGCTCCTGGAATTGGCAAGGATTTCTTAAATAAGACACAATATTAAGAAAATCCATTATGAATAGAAAATCCTGTCATAAAAGAACTGTCAGCATGCCAGAGGAATAAGGAAATGAAAACAAATTATCATTTAATAAGCAGGAAGTCCCACAGAGAACCACACTGGCTGTGAAGTGAGTGTTCCCAGGTGCAACAGGACACCATCAGAGAGGGGGCTGTGTAGATGCAAGGTGTCCCTTCCTCTTCTGGAACTCCAACAGCACCCACTGCTGTGACACACAGCACTTCTGCCTCTTCCTAAAAACTGGAATAAATTTTCTCCCTTTCCCTCTCTCTCTCCCCCTCACTCCATTTTTTCCTTGTGGTACTGGGTAATGAACCCAAGGCCCTTGTAGTGAGCTACATCCCAGCCCTTGTTATTTTTTTCTTTTGACACAGAGTTTTGCTTAGTCACTAGGTTTCCCAGGCTGGGCTATTACTTGCAATCTTCCTGCTTCAGCCTCTCAAAGTGCTGTAATTACAGTCATGCACCACCATGCCCTGCTCTTTCTGTCAATAGATATTTATCCCTCAGAAACTTTAGTAGATATTTGAGGAAAAATGGGTAAGGAACTGACTTTGGTAAACAGTAATGCCCTAGAATCTTACCATAATTTATTGGAAAAAGTGGATTTAAACTTACATGTAGACTTTTAGAAATCAAGTAATATGTTTATTTCAGTAAATAGTAATCCTGGACACTGACAGTAAAATTATTTTTTAAAGGTCATTCAGAAACTGCTCTAAATGTATTTAGATCATTTAATTAACATATCCCCTTTGTAAGGAAGATCGGTGATACTCATCCTGTGAAACTAAGAGACAGGCCTCTCATCAACAAAGACAAGAACAAGAGGAAATTCTAATTAATATTTAAAACACACAGTTATCATGGGGAAACAAAGTATTACATTAAAAAAATTAAGTCTTCCAATTACTCCGTTTCCATAGTCACTCATATTTATCTCCAGTTTCACTTTCCTCAGTGTTATTTTCTTATATTCTCTCATGACCTATTCATTCATGTATTCAAACACTGACAATAATAAAACAACCTGAACATTAGTGGCAAAACTACTGAAATCTAAACAAAATATGGAGTTCAGCTAATTGTATTTCTTAGTTTTCATCATAATATATATATATATATATATATATGATTTTGTAGAATGTTAATATTAAAGGAAACCGAGTGAAAGCTACAGTAACTGTACTATTCTTACAAATTTTCTATAAGTATAAAACTTTTTTATAATTTAAAAAGTAGAAAGTGAAACCTAAAATAAATATTCAAAATGTAAACTGATAATTTTAAAATGACAAAAATACACCAAGTGTTTTTCTAATTTTGCACTTCAGAAAAACAGCAGGAAAATACAATTTTCCAAAAAAATGTTTTTGTTGTTGTTTGTTTCCTATACCTAATAATCTCCTAAATCACAAAACTAAAATTTTAAAGATTATTTCCCAGACACAATTTAAGACTGTTTAACACTTTCATTCATTTTTCTATATTGTTTTCTCTACACTACTTTCAGAGTTTACCAAGTGAAATAGAAAAGAGAAAGACAAGGAAGAAGAAAAATTGTGTGTTTCTTCTAATTTATTATTTAAAATCTTCTTTTGTTAGAAAAGATTTGAAAAACTATAAGTCAGTTCTGGTATGTGTTCAATAAAGACGCATGGATAAGTATCTGAGTATTATTCAACCTAATTACTTCATAAAACAAAAAAAATGTTAAGACTTTCTTTTCCTTTTAAGTATTGGGTTCTTTTCCAAAATTAAAAATTATCCTTTTTTTTTCTCTCATTGAATTTATTGGTACATTTTAGGCATACAGTACAGTTACATTCATCATTGGGATCTCGTACCTTTACATGACAGGTCTTGGTTCTCATTTTTCCCCTTGTCCCTGTTCTCCCTTCACGCCCTCCTCCCCTCCCCATTTACAAACACTTTATTTCCATTTTTTCACTTTCTCATATATTTCCCCTTATTACTTTTCCCCTACCCTTCCCACTTTCCCTACACCTTTAGCCCTTTTCTTCCTATTTCACATTGTCAAGTATCTCATTAGTTTCTTATGTTCCATTATAGTTTTTCACACCAAACTATTCAGTATTTACACATGTGTGACTTACTTATTTCACCTAGAAGTATATCCTCAATATGTATCCATTTTCCTATGAATGACCCTAATTTCTCATTCTTTATGGCTGAGTAGTATTCCATTTTATAGAAAAACCACATCTTTATCCAGTCTTTAACTGATGGGCAAATGGGCTGTTTCCAAGTTTTAGCTAGTACAAACTGTGCCAATATAAACATAGGTGCGCATATATCCCTGTGATATGATTCTTTTATTTCTTTTGGAAAGATACCCAACAGAGGATGGCTGGGTCAAATGGGACCTCTAGTCCTAGATCTTCGAGGTATCTCCATATTGATTGCCATAGTGGTTGCACCAGTCTGCACTCCCACCAACAATGGAGAAGGGTTCATTTCTCCCCACAACCCCGCCAAAATTTGTTATTGGTTGATTTCTTGATAGCTGCCATTCATTGAGGGGTGAGGAGGAATCTCAGTTTTTTTTTTCATCCGCATCTCTCGAATGACCAGTGATGTGGAACATTTTTTCATATATTTACTTGCTACTTTTACTTTTTTGAGAAATGTCTGTTCATTTCAGATGCCCATTTTTGAATCGGGTCTTTATATTTGGGGGGGGATGGTGGCTTTGAGTTCTTTATATATTCTAGATAAGAGTCCTTTGTCTGAGGATCAGCTGGGAAAAATATTTTCCTACGTTGTAGGTTGTCTTTTAGTTCTGTTGATGGTTTCTTTTGCACTGCAGAAGCTTTTTAATAAGATGAGATCCCAGTTGTTGATTATTTGTGCTAGTTCCCCTGCTACTGAGGATTTATTCATAAAGTCTTTTCCTATGCCAATGTCTTTGAGAGTTCTGCCTAACTTATCTTCCAGGAAATTTAGTGTTTCTTTTTTAATATTTAGATCTTTAATCCACTTGGATTTTTACATTGAAGATGCAAAAAAACTCCACCAAAAGACTTCTAGACTTAATTGACACTTTTAGCAGAGTAGTTGGATACAATGTCAACCCCCAAAAATCAATAGCCTTCTTGTACACAAGTAACAGACTCACTGAGAGAGAAATTCCTTTCACAATAGCATCCAAAACAATGAAGTACCTAGGAATCAATCTATCAAAAGAAGCAAAAGACCTCTACACTGAAAACTACAGCACTCTGAAAAAAGGGATTGAAGAGGATATAAGAAAATGGAAAGATATCCCTGATCCTGGGTAGGAAGAATCAACATAGTGAAAATGGCCATACTACTAAAACTGCTATACAGATTCAATGCAATGCCAACTGAAATTCCAACACTATATTTCACAGAACTTCCAAAAATTTATTTGGAACCAGAAGAGACCTAGAATAGCAAAAGCCATCCTAGGCAAGAGACACATGGCAGTGAGTATAACAATCCCCAATTTGAAACTATGCTACAAAGCCACTATAATGAAAACAGCATGGTACTGGCAAAGAAACAGACCTGAGGATCAGTGGAACAGATTGGAAGATATCAAAACAACTCCAGATGTACTGAGCTACCTCATCTTTGACAAAGGAGCCAACCATCCTCACTGGAGGCAAGATAGTCTCTTTAATAAATGGTGTTGGAAAAACTGGATTTCAACCTGCCAAAAATTATCTTTAAATATATATGTGCCTCTGCTATATTTTAGTTTTATATTGATTCTTTTATTACTAATATAATCTATAGAAATTTTTCTTTTTATTCTAGGGTACATGAATTTTTTGTTTTGTTTTGTTTTGTTTTGTACAGGGGATTGAACTTGGGTCCTTGCTCTTGGGAGGCAGGCTGCAGCACCACTAAGCTAAATCCCTGGCCCTATGAATTTTTAAATGAGCTGTTTTCTTATGAATTCTTCCACCATTTACTAACTGTATAACCTTTGGGCAGTGTTAGGCCTTTCGTAGCTTTTTCCTCAATTGTCAAACGTGGGCAATGATAATATCTATTTCATCATTTGGTATGAAAACTAAGTAAGAAAGAGTATATTAAAAAGCACCTTAGGGATTTAGCTCAGCGGTTCGGTGGCCTGCCTTGCAAGCGCAAAGACCCGAGTTCAATCCCCAATGCAAAAAAAAAAAAAGAAAAAGCACCTTATAGAAAAAACTGCACAAATATTTATCAAATATTTGGTGTGGCACTGGGAGACCCATCTGCATGAGCTGGCAATAGTTCAGACGGAGAGACAAGATGAGAATCACAATCAAGGACACAGAAGAGAAAACTGATTCAAGAGATACTCAGAAACTTGTATTCCTAACTTATTAGCTGGTTGGAGAGTACAGGGGGAGAAATGAAATCAATCTAGGAAAATAACCATGAGGAAATTAAGTTTCTTAATATAAAATAATATTTTGATTGTGAAAACCATCAATTAGTATGATTTGCAGCCATAATTAGGAAAAATATCTTTAGTAGAACTAAAAAGGGTAACATGAAGAAAAAAAATTGGTTAAATTGGGATCAAATGAGGGTTTTAGTGCACACAGAATACAGTCATCACAGTCACTGACTTCACACTTCATGGGCACAGACTGCCAATACACAGCATCTGAACCTTCTGTTCCAAGCACACAATCTATTCAAACCACTAATTGATGCTACAAGTGTGCTTACAGGAACACTAGCATGCAAATTTCCACAAAGTAACTTTTCCCCTGTATGGAGGAAATTCCATCTAATGGCTGAAATACTGGACTCAAAGCTGAAAATATATTCCTTTCACCATATCTGTATCACCTATAAATAGGCATGACAAAATCTATCACCTCTTTTTCTCGGTGACATAAGTTCTCTGGACCTTAAGTCATCATTGCAGAATCCTAAAGGGGTCTATAGTTAAGTCAGTAAAATTCATCGTGGAACTAGAGAAGTAGGAAGATATATTAGTAATTTAGAGATTCATCTCTGCTACTTACTGGCAAATAGATCCCAAATAAGACAGAGAAAAGAATGTTGGTGGAGCTGAGGATTTAGCTCAGCAGTTCAGTGGCCTGCCTTGCAAGCGCAAGGACCTGAGTTCAATCCTCGGTACCAAAAAAAAAAGAATGTTGGCACTGTAATTCACTGAAGTTAGGCTGTAAGTGTTGAAAGATAAAAAGGAGAGAAGAAACACGTTTCATCTAGAGAATGGAACAAGACCATTTTTCTTCATCACATCTTGAAGGCTTGAAGCTCTGAACTTATCACCTATGCCTCCAGTGCAACCTCAACAAAGCACAAGCAAAGGCAAAAACGTGATAAACTGGGGCCCCAGAAGGCTGGAAGAATAAAGAAAGCTTGAGGCCATGAGGGAGAGAAGATAGTAAAAACTGGTCTTCATCCCAGGTGAATACATCACATCAGACAGACAACTCAAAGGGAAGTACAGCACATTAATCTGTGACACTCTTTGGACCCTTTGTGAATACTTGATTACTTAACACTGTTAATTTCTTTTTTTATTGAGTTTATTGGTACATTCTAGGTATAAAGTACAGTTACATTCATTATTGGGATCTTATACCTTTACATGACAGGTCTTGGTTCTCATTTTTTCCCCTTGTCTCTGCCCTCCCTTCACCCCCTCCTCCCCTCCCCATTTACAAACATTTCATTTCGATTTTTTCATTTTCTCATATTTTTTTCTTTTCCCTTATTACCTTTCCCCTACCCTTCCCTCTTCCCCTACACCTTTAGCCCTTTTCTTCCTATTTCACATTGTCAATTATCTCATTAGGATCTTATGTACTATATAGTTTTTCACACCAGAGAAACTATTCAGTATTTACACATGTGTGACTTATTTATTTCACTTAGGAGTATATCCTCAATATGTATCCATTTTCCTATGAATTAATCTAATTTCTCATTTTTTATGGCTGAGTAGTATTCCATTTTATAGAAAAACTACATCTTCTTTATCCAGTTTCCAACTGATAACATTGTGAATTTCATTCAATAATAAATTAAGTCTTTCTGCTCTTCTAAACATTAAAGGCATAGCCCATGTTGGACTTACAGAGTATAGCATTCTATAGAGCACTTTTTAAACCACAACACCTAGAAGGAAGCCATCCTGGTTACAGATGAGGAACTAAGGAACAGCTAGACAAAAAAAATATACTAAGATGTTACGACCATTTAGTAGAAAAGCCTAGATGATATCCCAAATCAAGTGATCCCAAGTCTGCTGCCTCTACCACTTTGCTGGATGAAATACCTTATTTAATTAAGGTTCCATGATCAAGTTTAAAGATCTTAATTATTCTGTATTTAATAATTATCTTCAGGCCTCCTTCATGTCCATAGTATTTATGGAACACTTCATGTTTTCCAAAATGCTTTACTATATGCTATCACATTGAATTCATAATAATAATGTTATAAATATTAATTTTTCCCATTTTAAAGGCTGTGAAAGAAGTGTTTCAACAACAAAATAACTTTTCAAAGCCATAGAGAGCAAATGGTACAACTAGAACTAGAACTCAGGAATTCTGACCCAAAAGCTTTGGTTCTTTATGTTACCACCTTGCTTCTATATATCATTTTATTATGGTCAGTATTCATCATCTTTCCTTTTCAATCACTAAAAAGCAAAAATTTTTCATGTGAGTTGATTTTTCATTTCTAGAACTATAGTCATGGAATGATCACCCCTTATATGGGACGGTTTACTCTATGCAATTCAAGTGACTTGCAAACAGTCTAATACATTTACAGAGAAACATGGCTTACCACCCAGAAAAAATGTAAACCAAACCCTTTTCAAAAAATAACTGAAAGACTACATTTATTGGGAACCTACTACATTTTTTAAAAGTAAGAAAAACTAAAAATTTTCAAAAAGGCCTTAAGTACACCAATCACACTACAGTATTTTCTAGTCTAGTGACTAAAAACCATCTAAATCATTTTGACTTTGCTCCCACAGTGCAGTGCCCAAAATATCATCTAGCCTGGCTGTCTTCATAAGTTTAAACAGGGCAAGACTGGAAGAAAATGGAATGAAAGATTGGGGAATGTGATATTTTAAGGAATGGACCAATAAATACTTAGAAAATTTATTTTGCTTCTGTCCACACTGTTCTTAAAAAAAAAAAAAAAAGAAGTTCCCTAGTTAGAGTCTTTGTGCTATAGCTTTCTGTGCTATGAATCAGAGCAGCAAAAGCAAATCTAAAAGTCTTTCTGCTCTTCTAAACATTAAAGGCATAGCCCATGTTGGACTTACAGAGTATAGCATTCTATAGAGCACTTTTTAAACCACTGTCTAACTTGTTCTTTGACAATCCCTAGAAGGAAGCAATCCTAGTTACAGATGAGGAACTAAGGAACAGCTAGACAAAAAAATTTATGAAACAGAATGGCATTCAGATCCACTAAGATCTGTAAATATTCAGTCCTATATTTAACAGTCCTCCTCCAAACACAATCTATAAAAAACTATCAAAGGTCCACTTGGTCCAACACTTCGACTTTGGCAGATAAATTTCTAAATCATCTAAGAGAGATTCTTATCCTTCTCTCTTTAAAGAACTTCAGAGAGCTGAGAATATTTGTTGAGGGTCTATTATCTGCCAAGTGTGCACTAGAAAGGTGAAAGAAGCTAACATTACTGCCATTACTGTGCTTGACTACATATTATCTCATCATATCGCAGTACATCTTTTAGGATATATGTTAGTATTAAAAAAAAAAAAAAAAAGAGAGAGAGACTCAGAGATGTTGAATAGGACTAAGATTCCAAACCAGGACTGTTTCCATGCTCAGGATCTTTATATCCCACAATGCTATTAAAAGCTGCATAATGTTTCTTTATGCTTTTCCATGTTCATTATCCTTCTGGTCAGAAAGTTCTCCATTCAGCTACCTACTACCCCTTCTTTAATGTGAGCTAATGTTCTCTTGTTCGTTGTTCTATGAACAATAAAAATAACTGTCCCACCTCATCAAAATAAATGAAACAAAAACCAATCCATTTGCTTGTCTTATGCAGGGCAAACAAGTTCATTCTCTATAGACTTTTGTTGAAAAAAATGTTTTATATTCCTGAGATAATTTTGGCCATTCTTTTTAGTATCTTCTCTGTAACAACTTCAAAGCACTGTGCCCCAAAATAAGTATAACTCTCCCAGAAGTAACCATTTAGTGAGAGAAGGTGGGTTTGAGAGGAGGGCTTCATTTCTCTCATAATATTCACAAAGTGAAAACATTATTTTAAAAAACTTACTTAAATGCTTTTCAATCCTTCCCTCCAGATGAATATTTTTCTAAATATTTTTTGTTATTTTCCAAACATTCATAATCTATAAATTCTGTATTCACATTTTTAAGGATGATTTTTATATTAAATGACTCACCTAATAAGAAAGACACTCTTTTTATTTAAGTGTATACTTTAAAGAGCTCTAGAAGGAATATCAAGTGTGACTGCTGTAATCATATATCAGCCTCCTAGTATCAAACTGAAGTTGAATCCTTTCTGGGACAACTAAAAATTCCAAATTAATATATAACAAATATCAATGAGCACCAAGTCTGTACTCGATCTGTGTTATACTCTGTGGATAAGAAGAAAAGATTCCAAAGACATTTTCCCTGAATTAAACCACTTGTACTCTAAAGAGGGCAGACAAACATACAATTCACAGCATAAATAAAAGTATAAGAATGCAGGCCGGAGATTAGCTCAGTGGTGCAGCCACCTGCCTTGCAAGCGCAAGGTCCTGAGTTCAATCTTGTACTCGATCTGTGTTATACTCTGTGGATAAGAAGAAAAGATTCCAAAGACATTTTCCCTGAATTAAACCACTTGTACTCTAAAGAGGGCAGACAAACATACAATTCACAGCATAAATAAAAGTATAAGAATGCAGGCCGGAGATTAGCTCAGTGGTGCAGCCACCTGCCTTGCAAGCGCAAGGTCCTGAGTTCAATCTTCAATCTCT
>NW_022900929.1:11978353-11984780 GCF_012274545.1 Fukomys damarensis | reverse complement strand
AAAAAAAAAAAAAAGTTAAAGAGTAATGAAGAATTAAGTTGTAATGAACAGAACTCTTACATACTCGGTAGTGCTTATAATAGAAGCACTATTGGCATTTGGGAAGAAAAATTTTAGATTCATCACTCTGTCCTATACATAAAGGATACTTATCCAACCATACCTCAAACAATAAATACTTATAACAATCCGTACCAAAAGATCCATTTTAAAACTACTCCAAAATAAAAATCACTTCCAGAGCCTAGAATACTTGAAACTCAGAAATGACACAGGTGAAGAGACTGCCCATCCTACTTCTTAGTTATGAACAATAGCAGGGAAAGTTAACCAGATGGGAGTCGAATTTGTGAATGAAAAGGAGAAAATATTTGAAAGAAAGACAAGGTAGGGCCAGGGATTTAGCTCAGCGGTTTGGTGGCCTGCCTTGCAAGTGCAAGGACCCAAGTTCAATCACCCGTACCAAAAAGAAAGCCAAGGAATATGTAATACAGAAGATTAGCTCAGCTTTGGTGGCCTGCCTTGCAAGTGCAAGGACCCAAGTTCAATCACCCGTACCAAAAAGAAAGCCAAGGAATATGTAATACAGAAGACGTCACTAATAATAGATTCCCAAATTAAATCTCCCAATACAACACAAAATACAAAATGTAGTCATACAAGTTGGTTGATCAAATGATTATAATTGAATGAAAATAACTATATACAACTGACATGGTATTACATGTGTGTAGCATGTTATCACATAGAATTTGAAGCTTCTATTGTTTCACAATTACTTTTTTTCTCTTATTGTATATATGAGTGTGTAAAACAAGAGCATGTGTTGAATACTACATGTATTATGGAATGGCAACATTGAGCTAATTAGCATAGGCATGACCTCATATATCATTTTTTAAATGAAAATATTTAAAATGTACTCCTTGCAATTTCCAAAAATACATATTAATCATAGTCTATACATATAGAATATATATTAATTATAGAGATCTACAATCGATCTCTTATTCCTCATATCTAACTGAAATTTTGTATTCTTTGACCAATATCTCCCCACCAGTGCCTGGTAATCACCATTCTTTTACTCTCTTCTTCTGTGAGTTCAACTTTTTGAGATTCCATGTATAATTGAGACCATGCTACATTTTTCTTTCTGTACCCAACTTATTTTACTTAATATAATGTATATATTCTACTTTTTCTTTATCCATTCATCAGCTGATGAACACAATTATTTTGCATTACTTGGCTATTGTGAATAGCACTGCAATGAGCATGGGAATACAAGAATTTCTTCAACATATGCTGAGTTCATCTCCTTTGGACATACACTCAGTGGCAGCATTGCCGGATCATATGATAGTTTTATTTTTAATTTTTTGAGGACACCCATACTGTCATCCATAGTGGTGTTACTAATTTACATTACCAACCCACAGCCATCACATTACAGCTTTACAAGTAGAACTGCTAAAGATGTTTTCCCTACTTTACAGATGGGCAAACAGAAGTTAGACAACTTGCCTAATGCTACACAGATAATAGAATGAAAATTCAAACCAGGTTTTCTGACTCCTAAGACCATTTAAAGAGGGTGTCAAATAGGTCATCAAAGTAGATATTTAAACAGCTCAATATAATTGTAAGAAATTAACTTACTATACTCAAAATAACTACAAGAATCAAAGTTCTCAGATAACAGCAGAGAAAGGGCCAAGATGACTATAGTTAGGAGGGTGGGAAAGTATGAATGGTCATGGATTTTTTAAAGTGGAGTGGGTGTTAGTATAATGTAGAAGCATCTAATAGGTGTGGGGCTAGAAAGAATCCTGGAATTAAACTGGGCATGGTGGCATACACCTGTAATTGCAGCACTCTGGGAGGCTGATGCAAGAGAACTGGAAATTTGAGCCTAGCCTGGGCAACCTGGCAACTTTGCAAGACCCTTTCTCAAAATAAAAAGAGGCTGAAGGATGTAGCTCAGGGAGAAGAGCCTAGATTCAAACCTCAATGAACCCCCTCCCCCTGCCCCAAAAAAAGAAGCCTGGGAGACTGCCCCTGGCCAATAGTTTGTAGGAAGCAGAATAGACAAGAATGCACATTTTCCAATTCAGAGTAATTTGAAAGAAGTAAATGTATGGATGATATTTCAAAACAACTATCCCAATCAATACTCCCTTTCTATATTGGTATTTGTATATACTTAAGTGTCCTTTTTGTCCTACAACATTGAAATGAACCATTTATTTTTAATCTTACTTCTTGGATTAGAAAAAAAGACTTTTTAAAAACATTTCTCTGAAATGTTTTCAATTTGTTGACATTTTTCTGGCATTTTTGGTGCTTACAAACCAACTCAGTATTACAGATCCAGGCATACCAATGCTATATATAGATGAACTGTAGCGATTTTCCTGCTCTGCAATGTGCAACAAAAAGGGACATACTCAAGACGATACTGGCAACATCAAGAAAGCAACATAAAGAAATAAAGTTATTGCTTGAAAAATTGAGATTCACGTGTGTGAATTCCGTCACTAGATCCCTGTTTAGCAAAGAAGTTTCAGAGGAATTTGAGAATCTTTGCGTTCCTCTAATAAACTGCACAGATTACTCTGTCTTTCATTGGGTTTCCTTCTACGTTGGGGTTTAGTGGGAAAAAAGCAAAACTGAACAACATTCTGATATAATTTTTGTAGAAAACTGCTGAAATGTCAAATGATCATCAGTAAGAAATATCAGTAGTAGTATTGTCACTTATTAGAGATGGATTCTATTCATTCAATTCAAGTTAAACTAATTAAACTAAATTAAGCAGTCAGTTCAGTCAATCAAAAAGAGAGTTTGAAAGGCGGGAAATCATAGCTTATTTTCTCCAAATTTATTTGCAGTTTTACCGAACTAACCCAGAATCTAATTGTCTTAAAACATGTAAATATACTTAAACATTTAGTCAATCACTATTTAAGATTTGAAAGCTATGTTCCAGAAGTTGTTATAAAAGTGGAGAGTACAGTAACAAACCAGTCCTCTCCACATAGAGCTTACAGCTTAAAAGTGAATACAATAAACTCAATTAAAGCTGAAAAAAAAGTGAATACAGATAATAAATAAACTAATAAGAATAAAATATAATTTCACTATCCAGAAAAAAGAAGCTAAGGAGTTGTAGAATAATTGGACCTATCATTAAGATGTTTGGAGCAACCCAAAAGTGATGTCCCCTGTTCAGTGCTGAATTTCTACTTAGCAGGACACTTATATAAGCAGTCCATTTATTGAGGATGTACTCTTATTTAGGCACTACAATAAATATAATCTTCACAACCATCATTAGAAATAGATATACTATCTCTATCTCACAGCTGATAAAAATGGAAACTGATGAGGACCGAGGATTTAGCTCAGTGGTTCTGCCACCTGCCTCTCAAGTGCAACAAACCAAGTTCGATCCCCGGTACAAAAAAAAAAATGTAGACTGATTCATGGTAGCTTGTTTAAAGTTACACAGAAAAGCAATGAAAGAGCCTAAATCTGAACTCTGTGTGATTTCAAAGCTGTATCTCACACAACTGCTTCAAAAAAAAAAGCAAAAGTGCCTTATTTCCAAATGTCAATGATTTACTAGCTCTATTTTTCATTGGCTTTAATAATTTTAATAAAGAAAATCCCTATTATATAATGCATTTCTGAAAGGTGTTGAGAAATTAAAATTAAAAGATTAATTCTAAAAATGAATTTCTACAAAAATTCTAAATCTCTAAATCTGCATTGAGGGCTACTATTCATCACTCCTGTAATAATTTTATTTGAAAATTCTCAGTAAAAAAATTTTTGCTGTATTTCACAAAGTATCTTACATTGTTTGGAAGCCATCCCAAAACATTTTTATAATAAAACTATCATTTATCGATGTATAGTTTATCTTTCAGACTTTAATCTTGAAACATTTATATGACCTAAATAATTATACTTTTAATAAACAAACTAAATGCTACAACATATCATTTCATCCAGAAAAATAGAAGCAAAGTTGAAAATTTCCCGTTTTCCAGTGGGAGCAGAGATAAAGCAAAATCCTACCAATGCCTTTGTACTCACAAACACCTTTCTCCATCTGTATGTTTTTTGTCATTTTTTTATTGTTTCCTACGTCATACAATTTGTCCCTATTAACAACCAAACAAGGAAAGAGAAACAGTTTATAACTCCAAAAGGCAAAGGTCAAGAAAAGAAGTTAAAGGCCGGGATTTAGCTCAGTGGTTTTGTCGCCTGTCTAGCAAACGAAAGGTCCCAAGTTCCATCCCTGGTACCAATAAATAAATAAATAAATAGCAGCTCCTCACTTTCCCTCCCTAGCTCAGACAGTACTGAAGAGAAAAAAAAAATACTGATGGATGGAATCCTAAAAATTTCCATCAAAAATCTCTAGGAGAGGTGAGAAGAACACAAAGAAAGAGGAAGTAAACAACCCTGGGGTCAAGGCTTTTATCTGGATGCCATAGGCTCATAGGTGGGGCATTGTGAAGCTGAATGGATGATGGGAGTGTGACACTCATCCTTGAACTAATCTCTCACCTTCATCCCTTTATCTCCCACTGCTTCCTATCTGCCCTGCCATGAGCATGCCTTTGCCGTACTGCCTTGCCTTGGAGCCAGCTAACTATGGACTGAAACCTCTAAACACTGTCAGTAAAATAAATCTTTCCTCCTTTCAGTAGTGAGCATCACATATTATGTCTCAGCAATGAAAAAGTAAGACAAATGGAAAAATTCAGCAAAATTACTGTACTCTTAACCTTAGACAGTTTAGGCACAGAGCCACAGCAAAAGGTGCTGCCAGGATTTGCTAGGAATATTCATGTAAGAGTGGGTCCTGCAATCACCGGCCTCCTGTACACCACTTCTCTCCAACATCATCCCATTTGTACTCCTTACTTTTGAAGGGCAACTTCAAATTGGGGATATTATTGTTACAGTCTATGACTTAAATGTAATGGAACTTTTAGGTAGGATTAGCTTAGGGTAAGTAAAAGTACTCAATAGTACTAACTAAGCAAAAGTAGTTTTGCATTAAGTAAACTTTTAAGTACTTAATCAGCAACAATTGGGAAGACAGGAGAGAGAGATGGGGAACAAATGTAAGAATGGTAATTACTTCTCATAGCGCAAATCAATCCATGATATTTAAAATTGAATAAAAAAATGGAAATAAAGTGTTTGTAAATGGGGAGGGGAAGAGGGGGTAAAGGGAGGGCAGGGACAAGGGGAAAAAATGAGAACCAAGACCTGTCATGTAAAGGTACAGGATCCTAGTAATGAATGTAACTGTATTATATACCTAGATTGTACCAATAAACTCAATAAAAAGAAAAAACATAAAATTGAATGTGTACGTAAATAAACATGAAATTATTCCATCATTTTAAGGGTTTTCATAATCTCTTGTTTCAATCTCAAAATTATCTTTTAATAACAATTAGAAACAGCCAATTTTGAACAAACTTTCCATTTCACTACAACCACTTTGCTGTTGAATTCAACATAATATTTATATTAGCAAAAATACTATGATCTCATTATAAGTTATTTTTGTTCATCATGCCCTCTGAATATGGCCACATATAAATATAAGAAGATGTCTAGTTTGATGCTCACTGAATTTTATTACTAGGAACTTCTGAATGGTGAGATTAGGATCATTTGCTGTTTTCTTCTCTATTATTTTCTGGCTTACTTAACTTTTTATAATGAATATGTATTATTTCTAAAAAATAATTTTAAAAGTAAATTAAAATAAAACAGAAATCAAGTTATTCCATCATTAACTTTGACTAATCAACAGCCAACTATGCTTAAGCATGTCATCTTAGAAAAGTATATTAAGGAAAAATGATTATTTAATATAAACTATTTAATTTCTTTTACTAGATATTAATATTTATAATAAATAAGACTAAGATCAGGCCAGGATTTATCTCAGTGGTGCTGCCACCTGCCTCACAAGTGTGAAGTCCTAAGTTTGATCTCCAGTACCAAAAAAAAAAAAAAATTAAAAGATTAACATCAAGGAAAGATATTATCCTGATAGCCATAAAATAAATTCAGATGACATTCCCAAGAGCTCAAAATCCCTGTAATATTTAATTTAACTAACCATAAAAAATAAATAAATAAAAATTTAAAATTCCCATCAAGTGACACCAATTTGATAGTAAAATGGCAAGCCACATACTGGAGAAAATATCAGCCATATAGATATTTGGCAGATACTTATATCCAAAATACAGAAAGAAATCTATTAAGTCACATAAAAGAAGACCCAGTACTCTAAAATATCAAGGGACAAGATTTGTACATAGCATTCACATAGATATCCAAATAGCTACCTTAATAGCTATAAATATATACATATATATATACA
>NW_022900929.1:11894412-11978322 GCF_012274545.1 Fukomys damarensis | reverse complement strand
ATATATATACACACACACACACACACACACACACACACACATACTCATCTGGGAATTGCAAATTCAAAGCACAATAAGATATCACAATTAAGCAACTAAAATTAAAAGGCTAGAATTGTCAAAAGTAGATGAAAATAAAGCGCCAATACTTTTCTGGGAAAGAATAGTTACCATTTGGATAACGGGCAGTCTACTAAAGTTAAACATCTCTAAACTATGACTCATCAATTCCATTCCTAAGTACACCAACAGAAATGTATGTGCATTGCCAGGATACATTCTCTCTCTCTCCCTTTCGCCCTTTCTCTCTCTCTCTCTCTCTCTCTCTCTCTCTCTTTCTCTCTTTCTGTCACATACATACATACATACACACACACACACACACACACACACACACACACACACACACGACACAGCCCCAAGCCTCTAAGATCATAAAATTCATGGATTTTCAAAAGTTGTTTATTCTGAAGAAAAACAGACCTTCATTTTATTTGCTAAATAACAAAACATTTAATTTTATCATTTTCTATTTTTCTAATTTTTCCATGAGTATATTTCTGATCTAGTCAACTAAATTACTATTTATAGTAACTTATTATGGTGCCTAAAATAATGCCATATCCATGCAATCAGTATATCTTTCTTTGTTGCTTTATCAGTATCAGTTTTTGATGTTCAAGTGTATAATTAAACTACTTAGAACATATATTACTTTCTAATCTCTCATATTTACTGATTTCAATCCCAGTCCCCTCTCTGTATTCCTCATGCATCAAAGAACAGACATTCTCTTTTGAGTAATAATTCGTTAGCACAGTTCCAAAAATGTGAAAAAAATAAGGTAGTATGATGTTGTTCAATGCACAAGATTACAATTTAAGCATAGAATATAGATCTTGACAAATTTTTAACCTATTTTTATCTATGAAGGAATGTCTGCTAGTTCTAATAGAAAAGGGTTTGCTTAGCCCAGATTTTTTGTTTTGTTTTGTTTTTTGTTTTTGGTACCAGTAATCAAACTCAGGGCCTCAAACTTGCCAGGCAGGTGCTGCACCACTGAGCTACGTCCCCAGCCCGCTGAGCCCAGTTTTCTTATTAGTGATGTTTCCAGTACAAGAAATTTACATTAGTTTGAGGGAATTTTTAGATAGACAGATTTGTTTTATATTTATATGTCATACCTTCAGCATTGTAGATTCTCTTCAACTCCATATTCTCACTCTTCCCATGCCCACTGATTCCCTCCACCTAATCCAAAAATTCTGCTTTTATTTTATTTTTTAATTTATTGGGTTTCTCCTATAAGAGAAACTAAATTGTGCCATATTTAATTTGCTGTGTCTGACTTATTTCACTTAAAATGATAGTCTCAAGATCCATTCATTTCCTACAAACGATTCAAAGTCATTCTTCTTATGGTTCAAAGAAACCTACTGTGTATATACCACATTTTCTTTATTTTCCATTGGTGGGCATCTAGGTTGTTTCCAGGGGTCAGTTATTGGGACTGTGTTGCTATAAACATAGGTTTGTATATATCATTATAATATGATATATTTAACGCTTTCAGAAATATACCCAGGAGATGTATAGTGGGTTCAAATAGAATTTCAACTTTTAGTCTTTTGAGAAAAATCTCTATATTGACTAACAAAAAATTACTAATAATAATGATACAACTGTTTTTTAAGTGTGGTCCATAAACCACCTCTATCAGAAGCACTTGGGCCCATTGCTAAACATGCATATCTGTAGTTTCCACTTACAAATCAATCTGAGAGTGGAGCTCAGGAATCTGCATCTATGCTAAGAAACTAATAATTCTTATATGTACTACTTAATACTATACACTATTTCAACCTTTTATCAAGGATACATTATTTGTTCTTTACAGTGTCTTGTGGAGGAGGGATGTGAGCTTCACTTTTCAGATGCTGTTCGCTGAAACACTGGAACCTATGTAATGTGACCAGATCACACAGCACAGTCCACATACTTATTTATTCACTCAGCATACATTTATTAAGTGTTTCCTAGAGCTCTGTTCTATGCTTAGAGATAGAGCAGGATACCCAAAGCAAACACTGTGGTCTTCGTTACGGGGCACATATTCTACTGAGGCCCTTTTGAGCCGATCAGTAATCATTAGACTGGAGTGAATTAGAACCAGGGACAGACTCTTAGTGTAGTGCTCTGTCACTATAATACCAATTGGCCTATTCACTATACTGTATCATATATCAAGTAGCATGCGTAGGTAAGATGTAAGTACAATAAACATTAAGACGCATTCTATAAGCATCAAAGAGAGTGGAGTGTAGACTCCAGGAGTTAAACAGAACTAAGTTCAAAGTCTGGCTTTAGGACTTGCATACCTTGGCACTCTAAGTTTCAGTTAGAATTTGTTAATACCCACCTGACAGGAGCAGTGTGAATATCAAAAGAGATAATAACTTAAGTAAAACACCTATCAAAGTCTAGGTACTCAAAATCAGATTTTATGTCCATAAGCAAATATGAATCTTCTATGATAATACCATAACATAGATTGAGTAGAAGTCAGCTATACCTAGTATATCTTTAATCTCATCATAAAGACTACTTTCATGAATCTCATCCTGTATGATACATTTATGTATGGCCCCTCATGGATAAAATGGCATTAATATTCCATTATAGAGAAAACATGCATTTTTTTATTCGTAGTGCTCACCTATACTCATATCTCTGGAACACCATTCAATTCCTAGGCAGAAATATATGATATCATCACTAGGAAAAAAGAACATATAATGTAGCTTCTTCTCAACAAACTATTACTATGGTAAGTCTACAAATAATAAATTCAGCCACCACTCTTTCTGTTTTCAAACTCATTTGCCACTGCCTTGCTAGTTCACAATAATCCACTAGACTTGTTCTGACTGCTCAGCCCACCAGACTCTCCAGCATGTACGCATCACACATGATTGTTGCCCTTCAGTCCCACCTGAAATACCTGGTCCTCAGAGAAGCCTACTCCAACTGACATCCTAACAAGGCCAGGCTCTACTGTGTACAGTGATGTAGTGATGCTGCCCACCAAGAGAAAAGCCTGGGTTACAGTCAGATGCACACAGGGAGGTTGGATAAAAAAGTGCATATGCCACAAGATATAAGTGGCAATCATGTATGCATAGTGGCTAGCTAATATTATCAGCCAGGACTTCACAAGTTATTTCTCCTAAGCAACTACTGCCTATCAGCCTAGGGAATTATAATATATGCTGATAAGGTGAGGGTAAACAACTTTCCTAACAGGAATCCCAGTGTGGCCTGATTCTCTTTCATCTGCTTTTGCTGTCAAACCAAGTTTTGTGCAGCTCTTTAGCAATATAATAATGGTGTTAGACACAATATTACATAGTTAATAACAACCTGTGGTCTTATTCAGAGAAGCTCATATTTGCATGAAATTAATATTTTCTGTTAATTTTTTTTCACATTTGACATCTTCAGGAGGAAAAGAATATACCGTTCCTATTGCCTGATTAATCCCAGTGCCTTCCTCAGTTCCAAGAACATAGTAGGAAACTATATATATATATTACATATCACTATAATTCCTTAATTCAAGAGGAAGAGTTGTGTTCAGCTGAAAGATTCACTTTCCCTGGTTTCCTTCTAAATTTAATGGGTTATTAAAGTGAAAATTTTCTCTGGAAAATATAAGGAGAAATACTACGATTATTCCTTCAAGGATACCTACCTCAGGCCCTGTGATGTGCATCAGACCAGAAATAGCAGAGGCAACAGCATCATAACCAGCTCGCTGCGACATGGGACCTGTGTGTCCATACCCTAAAACAAGAACAGATACGGTCAGCCCCACGAAGGCTGCACCGGCACCATTGTGCAATAACGTGTCAAAGCCATTTGTTTCCAGAAATCTTGCTGCACTGTGTTCCTGTCAGATCTGTAGGTTTCCCTGAAGGAAACGGTAAGAATGAATTATTGTGTTCTACCCCCAGAAAGTCAACTTGTGACTTGCTGGCCAGATCCCACCTGGGTGAGTGCTTTGTTTGACCTGCAGAATGTCTTAAAGTGATTTTATTTGGCTGCCAACAATTAAAAATCAAGAGGCACATAAAATGCAAATTCATGGCTTTTGTTGAAAAAATTCAGAGAATAAATTCAAAGCTAGGGCCACATTCTTAAAAACTCAAAGCTAGGGCTACAAAACTAGGGCAACAGCTCTCCCCTTTACATGGGGCATGAATTCTTCAATTTGCTGCTGTCTCCACCACTCCTTACCCTTCTCTGGCTCAGCATGATTCATTCTGGCAGGTGCCAGGAGGGCACTAGATCTGTACATGAAATTTGACAATGTACAAAGTGAGGGAAGACTGGCTCCCCGGGTTCTACTTACATATTTTCTTAAGCATACAAAGGGGGCCGGGGACTTGGCTCAGTGGTGCCACCACCTGCCTGGCCAGTGCAAGGTCCTGAGTTTGATCCTCAGTACCAAAAAAAAAAATCTTCATCAAGCACACAAAGAAAATATAAATGACAAAATTTGGACAAGAATAAAAACAATTCTATCTCCTAACAATGCTTTTCAAAGGTGTCAGATTTCTTTTTCTCTTTCTTTTTGAGATGGGAGGGTGAGGAAACAGAGGCAAGAATCAAAAAAACAAAAAATCTTTTTTGCTGCCTCACCTCAGTCTTGGTAGGGTTAAATACTAAGGTTACATGGAGAGCTACATGACTCTGTTCCCAAATCCCATTTATCAATCCAAGAGTGAATGAATGAAGAGTGGTCCATGCCCACCCATCAGCTCGTTCTGCCAGCCCCACATACGCTCCACCCCACTCTCTGCATCCTCGATCCCCCCAGAGAGACTTTCCCTGATGACCCTTTATAAAAAAGCACTGTTGGGCCGGGGATTTAGATCAGCGGTTTGGTGGCCTGCCTCCCAAGCGCAACGATCCCCGGCACCAAAGAAAAAGCACTGTCACTTCACACCTTTATCCAATTGTATTTACCTTCATAGCCCTCATCATTGACGCACATGTTATTTGTCTCTTTCCTACTAAAATGTACATTCCAGAAATTTCTTCTACTAGACTCACTTCTGCATTTCTACCATCTAAAACAGTGTTAAAAATAAATAAAAAAAAACAAAAAAAAGCCTTCTACTGAAGGAGTGAATGAATACTGGCTACTCAAAAAGATTTTTCAAAAGTAAATAATCTATAAACTAAGAATGAATAAAGAAATCAAAGTGAATATTTAAATGATCTAGCCACCAGTTAATCTACCAAGATGCATTTAAATCTTTGGATAAAACATCACTTATAGAAAGAGTTTAAAGAATACATATCATTAACGACAGAAAATGTATTATAACATGCCTCTCATGTATTAGGATGGAAAAGGTCAAGCAAAAAATAGAAAGAGTTTATTATAAGGCCATCAACCAACTTCAATGATTATTCAGTCAATCTTCTTTCACTTTATTTATTTTTCAATTAAAACTGTTATATGATTACAAATTAATCACACCTTTTAAAAACTCAGATAAGAGTTCTGATTTCCAATTCAAAAAATATAATTTATAAATTTTGAACTATTACTTTTTAAAACTTAGAAAAGTGAAAATGGGATATGAAAAAAAACATAAAGAAAAAATAAAAATCAACACTTTCTGAGCAGAAATGCAGAAACGGATGCCAAGCTTTCAAGAATGAATTTCAGGGCACCCTAGTTTGCAGCTGCAAATGGCACCCCAGCCCAGATTTTGCCTTCTTCAACACGACAGTTTTCAAGCCACAGGTAGTCCAGGCATAGCACAGGCCCCTTAGAGCAGAGAAAAGCTGCTACCCTAAGTTCACTGTGTGCTCTGCGACCACCTGCTATCTCAACCAGAAGCAAAGAGAAGAATATAGCTTAATGCTCTCAGGGTTGGAAAAATCAGTAGGTACTTTGGGCCCGAAGCCCAATTCCCTCAAAGAGGACAAACGGAAGCCCCTTACCATCACAAATCTACATGGAGTCTTCTAAATAAAAGGCCTACAGAAAACATGCTCAGAAAACAAACAGCTTACTAAATAAAATCTCGCCATCATCATTGCCTGTGATACAAATTCTCCTTTTGTTCAGCTTACAAGGGGAAGGCACAAATATCCTAATCTAAATTGCAACTTCTAAGTATTTCTATTAAAGAGATATATAAATAGCTGCTCTCGCTGCAAGCAGAAGGCATAATGAAAAACAGAATGCAAGTTGGGATTAAAAACAATCTGGATTCAAATTATAGCTCTGCCAGCTATTAAAACTCTGAAAACTTTTTAATCTCCGAGAGTCTCAATGTATTTATCTTTAAAATGGAGATATTTGCATTTATCTCACAAATTTGTTTTGAGGATATCATTTGGTAAGACAGCATAAGTACGTTCTACTTTGAGCACTGAATATATATTATCAATCAACATACATTAATCACTATACCAATAATATATTGACTTGTATTTTCTGTAATAATGACATTAACAAAAAAAAACTGCCTTAAGGTACATTGAAATGATGCTCTTCTAAGCAGTAAAATTACATTAACAGTGTAAAGTTGATATTTTTATGCTTGGAAACATATACTTGTTCATCATACAAAAGAAGTTGACAGTGATAATATTAGTATATTTCTGTAATATGAATAAAAAATACTAACATCATCAAATACTCATGTCAATAAATACAGTTTTAAAGCTGGGAAATGACATCAAAACAGTAGTTAGCTAAGATTACTCTTTTGGAAATAGGAAAAATGTAATTATTTATTAAAAATTTAATTAAAACTGAAAAATAGATAATCATGGGCTCCAAATAGGTTTTTTAGCTTTATTTTTAGCTCTACAATTTTAAAAACAACTGAGTTTAAAATCCAAGTTAAGGAGAAAACATTTAAACATGTCAACTCTTTATATGAAGTAAAGAGGTGAGGAAAATTAAGGAGGTTGTGGAAGAGAGGAATACCCCCCTCCCCTCCCCTCTATTTCTTTCACCTACATTCATTTTTAAGGAGCAACCTCGCCATCTTGTGGCTTTTATGATCACTGACTGTAAGGGAAAACTCACATTTTAATAATGGTAAGTAAAAACGTGCAGGGAGGAATCGGAAGGGAAAGGGTTTCTTATCTTTTAATATTTGTCCTGAATACCATATACCCTGCTCTGCTCACTCCTGATTTTTCTCATTTTTCTTATAAAATTATTTTAACTTCATATTTTTCTTCTATGAGCTCTTAGAAAGTAGGTACTATCACTGGTACTCTTGCTTTATGTAACTCCACATATCCCATGGTACTCAATACTGTACCTAGCAATGGCTGTCCTTTTGGGGTTCTAAAATCCCTTGACAAACTGGCCAGAAAAGTAATTGAACACATGCTCTTGCTTTTAAGGCCCATTCATCTACGCCTGAGCTAAAAGTCAGGCTTAGATCTCTCAATAAGTAACCACAGCTTGTATCTATCTGCTCCAGGCCCAAAGCACCCAAAAATCAGGCAAGCTCTCTTGACAGAGGTCAGCTCAAGGACACCTTTGAGACTTCCAAGCAACCAAGGGTTTCAAGATTGGGCCTTTGCCTGCTAAAAACAAAAAAAACAAAATAAAGCATTTCTCACATGAACACTTCCATTATCCTCCCGCTTGTGGTCTATCTTAATCTTCCCTTTTCTGATCACAATTACCCTTTTAAAATGTATATCAGGATGTACTATTTTCCTGCCAAAGCTTTCCAAGGGCTCTCTGAGTCATCTAGAGAAAATCCAGACTCCTTATACAGGTTTAGAGAAGCCTACCTGAGTTGATCACTGCCAACTCTCTGGACTTCAATTTTCCCACTGCCCTATCTTGAGTCCCATAGCCTTTGTTTTTGTTTTTTGGCTTTTGGTTTTTTGAAATAGGGTCTTGCTAAATTACACAAGGTAGGATTGAACTTGCAATCCTCCTCCTGCCTCTGCCCTGCAGAATGCTAGGATTACAGGCATGTGCCACCACACTGGTCGATTTGGTGGTCTTCTTAAGGTTCTCTGAATACATTCACACTATATTTCCACCTTCAGGCCTTTGCACTACCTAGAGTGTTTCTCCCCCTGAGAAAGTCACATGACTTACTACTACTGATAATGTAATCTTAAAAATAACCACCTAAGAGAGGCTTTCTTTGACTACCCCAATCTAAAATAGACTCTCCCAAAATGTAAGCACCATGAAGGCTACAGCTTAGGTGTCTAATCTCTGTGATATCTTCCCCACCTAGAATAAGGTCTGCCAGTATGTTAGCAAAACAAATGTGCGTTCAGTAAATGAATAGATGTAAACTAATAAGCTTCAGAAATAGGAACAACACATTACAACTGACTATAAGGCAAAGAAATCTTTACTTGGCACCTGTAATACCTGAAATAATCTGTTGAGAGTATAGGATAGAGGAGGAAGGTTAAAGCAACCAAATTTCTGAGGTTCAACTGTTGACATTTCCCAATAGCCCACATTTGCCCCCTCTTTTCTCATTCTGTGTTCTCACTAAAAAAAATTTTATCTATTCCATGGCGATTGGCAGCTTCTATATCTAGAATAATAGTAGCTATTTATGAAGTTACCACATATTAGGCTCTGTTAGATTTTTTTTACTTAGATCACTTAATTCACACAACAACACATTAACCTAGGTACCACTATCCTCTTTTTACAACTATAAAAACTAAGACTTAGAAAGGTTAAGTCACCCACCTAAGGTCACACATATAGGAAGTAGTAGAGCTATGATTTGAAGGCAAGTCTGTGTCTTTCTACATAAAGGTATTTATGTATGTGTACATACTGACATTTCCACCCAAAAGCCCAAGGTACTCCAAGCTGCTGGTACCCAAACAGAACCTACCATCCCACCTGAGTCACATTCACATACCACCAATAAAAATCATTACTTTTCCTACATTCATTATTTCACTGAACAAAAACATCACCCACACATTTGCATAATCCACAAACCTAAACGTCAGCCTGATCTTTTGCTTCTTGTCCAAATCAAATTGATCATCAATTCCTGATTACTGGATCTGCCTAGTATCATCCACGTCCATCTAAAATTTTATATTCTTCAATAGCTTACTTCAGTTAACCTTTAACAGGACACAAAGGCCTTTTGAAAATGTAATTCTAATCAAGCCATTTCTCTATTAAAATTCTTATTAAATTGCTGACAGGATAAAAATAAAAGTAAAACTTTAGCATGACATACTGAATCCTTTGTGATCTAGTTCCTAGCCACTCAGTACATTGTATCTCCTGTCACATCCAAAATAACACATACAGTTGTTCTCAAATACATGAGGTCCTATACTTCCTCTGAGCCTCTGACGTCATATTACTTGTGACTGCCATCTCCACTCTCTGGTGAACAGTTCTCTTCAAAGTATAGACCTAGTCAGTGACAAGACTTTAAGGATAAGAAAGCAGCAGGTTTCTAAGAGAACTAAGACCTATGCTGATAATGAATTATGACTCTTTGGAGTTAATATTATGGTTACTAGCTAGATACCTAATATGCCAATATTCCAGCAGCTACATAAATTCAAACAACAGAGCATCTACTTGAAAGAACAGAAGAAAAAATATTTTATAATAAATAATGAAATTCTTCAAAGTACATATATCTGGACTTTATTTCTTTGTTCATTTTCTTGTATGAAGTATGTTTCTGGATTAAAATAATAGTATATAAACTCATAGTGCATTTTAATTTTTAAAGATGTATTTTTTTGATCCACTAAAAAGGACTAGAAGCAAAAACTAGCATAGTAGCAATAATTATCCCTAGTATGTGGACTGTGGTCCTTACACTTTCCACTAAAAAGAACTAAACACCCTTGAAGAAATAGTCAGATTCTAGTGCGAGGCAAGAAATGTACACATTCTCCTGGAACATCTTTTATTTTATGAAAAAATAAAACAAAATTTCATAACAAGAAAATAAAAGAATAACAATGATAATATACTATATATCACTATCTTCAAAGTAGTTCTTTAGGGTACAACACATAAACTAAAAAAGATCCTTACAAAGAAATAAACACATAACACAAAACTTTCTTTGCAATGAACTAAGATAAACTAGTAGTATAAATAAAACAAATTAGCATTTACAATAAAACCTTGGATTGTAAGTAACTTGTTCTGTGAGTGTTCCACAAGATGAACAAATATTTCTAACAAATTTTAACTTCATAAACAAGTAATGTTTTGAGATACGAGTAGTATCTGATGCCCAATATCACACGATCACAACTGAGCCGGTGGTTCCTCCCCCGCATCTCCCTTTTTCCCCCTCTCTTTTTCTCCCCCTGCTCTCTCTCTTTCTCTCTCTCTCTCTCCCTCTCTCTCTCTCTCTCTCTCTCTCTCTCTTTCTGCGGGATTGTTGCTGATCATCTCCTAATGGCAAGAAGTTATCAAGGAGATCTCATCTGCAGAGGAGGAGGAGAAAAAGACAGAGAAATCCCTCACTTCAAATGAGATTAGGGGGATATGTAAAATGTGGGAAACAGTACAAAATTTTGTATAACACCACCCAAATAAGGCTGCAGCAGTGTGAGCAATGAATCTGTTTAATGACAATGCAATGTCACATTTCTATGAAATATTCAAAACCAAAAGCTAGTGTCATTGCATAGTATTTTATCTGCATGAAAAGAAAAAGACTGAATTGAGCCAACAGGTGGTGATACCAATAGTGGTAGTGAAAGTCATCCTACACAATAGCTCTCCTCTGTGTTGTCTCTCTCACCAGCCACAAAGGTTTTCAAAAGTAAGTGCAGGTTAATTTGTTTATTTTTCTTTTGTATTTTCTTTATTATTTTATATGACAGTAATTTAATGATTTTATATGAATATATTTGGGTTGTGAAATGAATTGCCTGAGTTTCCATCATTTCTTGTGTGGAAATTTTTTTAATACATACATTTTTTGAATTACAAGCATGTTTCTGGAAAGAATGATGCTCATAAACCAAGGTTTTATGTAATAAATAGAATTGTAGAAAAAACTGAATCAGCCAAAAATCGAGCATGAGAGAGCTATATACTGAAGATTCGTGATATTCTTCTATTTAAATTTAATATCTGTCATTATAACATGTTTAAAAGTAATAAATTACAAAATAATATATGGATTTCCAGGAAGATGGCAGAGTCGTAAATGGCAGAGAAACAGCCTCTCTGAGATTTGGTGTTCTGATGCTGGACTACAGCAAAGTGAGGAAGAGAAAGTGGGAAATGGGAAAACAGCAAGAATCTGAAGCAGGAACTGAAGCACATGGGGAGCGTAAAGAGAGGGACCTCAATTCAGAAGAAGGAGGTAGCAAGAGGCAACTTCTCCCTAAGCCCTGGCTCACTGTATGGGAGGATGACTTGAACCTCCCATGGCAACCTCAGCAGCCTCCACAGAGAAATGCACTACTGGAACAGAACAGTGGATGCAGTGGACTACAGTAGCTGGTAAGTTATTTGGGCTCAGACATCATTCAGGGGAGGTCTATTAGCCATTCTGGAGAGGAGTCAACTAAGTTCAGAACTCAGAGTAGCTTCAGGCTGACTCCATCTACAGTTCCCACTGTCAGGGTGGCTTGATGCACCATCTTCTTGGATCTTGCACCAGATTCAAAACTCAAAAATCAAATACACCTGGAAGATATCTCTGAGAAGTAGTCATTTCCTCAGGCTTCTTGATACTAGCAATAAAGCTACCTGCCATACGCAATTTACAAGCATCTACCCAGGAATTAAACTAAAAACAAAAACTGAGAAGACATTGAAGCAAGATGTAGCCTCAGACTTCCAGCTTATCAAAGGCAAACACAGGGAGAAACATTGTGAAAAAATTTAAAAGTCATGCATGTACCTGGGCTCTCTGAAGTGGTAACAGCAAAAGTAACAAAGCAGATGAATAAGGCTCCAGAAAAAATCAAATAAAAATAATTTCTCAGATAACTACAGAGATGGTGACCATAATGAAGGACATGTTTAATGAATCTAGAGCAGATACAGATTTTTTTAAATAAAGGAGCTCAGGAAAATGATGGAAACCATGAATGCCCAACATAGGAAAGAAAGAGTCCATGAAACAGTTTCAAACATATCTCCAGGAGATTAAAAATTTCATTGAAATTACATGCAGCAGAATGAAACAATATCAGACATAGAAGACAGTATTGCAGTTAGTGATCATGAAAAGAAAGCTTTATTAAAAATAGCAAGAGCCCACAAAAGATTAATCCAATAGCTACTAGATGGTTCAAAGAAGAATAACATAAGATTTATCAGAATCAATGAAAAAGCAGGAGATAGTGCAAATGACATTTAAAAAAAAAAACTTCACAGACGTAATGGCAGAAAACTCCTCAAGCAGAGAGAAACAATCTGACATACAGATAGGTAAGGCATATAGAACTCCAATTAGACATTATCAAAAGAAAACTACACCAAGACATGTAATAGTCAAGATTCCAGAAATTCAACACAAGAACAGAATATTAAAAGCTGTTAAAGAAAAGAAACAGATCATCTATAGAGAAAAGCCCATCAGAATCAGCAGATTTACTAGAGGTTCCATTTGACCCAGCCATCCTCTGCTGGGTATCTTTCCAAAAGAATTAAAAGAATCATACCACAGTGATATAGGCACACCAATGTTTATAGTGGCACAGTTGGTAATAGCTAAAACTTGGAAACAGCCCATTTGCCCATCTATTGGAAATTGGATAAAGAAGATGTGGTTTTTCTATAAAATGGAATACTACTCAGCCATAAAGAATGAGAAATTAGAGTCATTCATAGGAAAATGGATACATATTGAGGATATACTCCTAAGTGAAATAAATAAGTCACACATGTGTAAATACCAAATAGTTTCTCTGATGTGAAAAGCTATAACAGTACACAAGATCCTAATGAGATAATTAATAATGTGAAATAGGAAGAAAAGGGCTAAAGGTGTAGGGAAAGTGGGAAGGGTAGGGGAAAGGGAATAAGGGAAAAGTAAAAAATATGAGAAAATGAAAAAATGGAAATAAAGTGTTTGTAAATGGGGAGGGGGGAGGAGGGGGTGAAGGGAGGGCAGGGACAAGGGGAAAAAATGAGAACCAAGACCTGTCATGTGAAGGTACAGGATCCCAGTAATGAATGTAACTGTATTGTACACCTTGATTGTACCAATAAACTCAATAAAAAAAAAAAAAGAATCAGCAGATTTCTCAACACAAACCCTCAAGTCAAGGATAGCTATGAATGAAGTATTTCAAGCCCTAAAAGAAAAAAACTGCCAGCCAAGATTGATGGGCTCCTTCAAAACTGATAGAGAAATAAGATACTTCCATGAAAAAGAATACCTGAAGAACACCAAACAGCAATCTAAAATGTTCTGAATATTCTAGAAAGAGATAAGGAAGACTACAATTCCATGAACAGCAATACAAAGAATACACCAAATATGGCAAGTTTAAATAGAAGGGAAAGAAAGGGAACCAACAATAGGAAAATAATATGACAAGGATAAGTCAAGAAATCAACCAATAACAAATGCTGGCAGGGATATGGTAAAAAAGGAACCCTTCTCCACTGTCAGTGGGAGTGTAGACTGGTGCAACCACTGTGGAAATCAATGTGGAGATTCCTCTAAAAACTAAAACTAGAGGTTCCAGTTGACCCACTTATTCCCTTTCTTGGTATCTTTCCAAAACAATTAAAAGCATCATACACAGCGGTATATGCACACCCATGTTCACAGCAGCATCGAATGTAAAAGCAAGATCCCAACAATGAATGTAACTGTACTGTATCCCTAAAATGTACCAATAAACTCAATTAAAGCTGAAAAAAAGAGCTAATTTTGGAAATAGCCCAAATGCCCATCAGTGGATAAATAGATAAAGAAGATGAGGATTTTTTTATTACTGTGGTGTACTACTCTGCCATAAAGGATATGCTTGAGACATTTCTAGGTAAATGGACGCACAATGAGACCATAGTCTTAAGCGAAATACACTGGCCACATGGGTTGAAATATCATATTGTTGCTCTGTTGTAAGAAACTGAAAATGTAAATTAGGACCAAAATGTGTAATAGACATTGGGAAATGGGAAGGAAATGTTCAAATGGGAAAGGGAACAGGGAGGAGAGAGGGGGGAAAGGATGGAAGGGATAAGAAAAACAAGATAATAGAAGTGAAAACAAAGCTTTTGTAAATGAAGAGAAGAGAGGTTGAAGGGAGGGGAGAGAAATGGGAAAAAGAAAGAAGAAGGATCTGTCATGTACAGGTACAAATTAGCTATGATGAGTGTTATCATTATGTATATCTAAAATGTAACAATAGGGCCGAGGATTTAGCTCAGTGGTTCTGCCTCCTGCCTTGAAGGACTGGAAACCCCTAGAACAAAAAATTAAAAAATTAAAAAATGTTGAAAAATAAAATGTACCAATAAATTTTTAATTTAAAAATAAAATGATATGTAAATTTCTTTTTGTATTTCTAAAATACACCAAGGAATATTAGAGCTGAATGGGTGTGGGATAAAAACTCTTACTTTACATATGAGAAAACTAAGGCCCACAGAGTTTATGTGACTTGTCCAAAGTCAGAAAGCCAATGAACAGCAAAACTAGAACCAGCATTCAAGTTTTAGTTTCCCAATCTGGTTGGCCTTCATTGGAACAGGAGAGTTCATACTCTATTCTAAAAGATCCTTAGCCACTTTCTGCTTTATAGGATTATTTCAGAAACAAATTCAAGAGCCAGTTTTCTAAAAAGTGTTTTAGGGTTTTGTTTTATTGCTGTTTCTTTATTTTTCGTTTCTGTGCTTTTTTTTATGGACATCTCCATTATCATATCTCTTTCCTCCACTCTGAGAACAAAGTGAAATATATTCAGCAAATGAGCCAAAGTTTCACAATCTTTCTTATGACTTTTAATGCAACTTTTTCTATTGACATTGTAAAAAAAACTTTCTATTACTTTGAAAGAAGTTTTCCCACAATCATCTCATCAGTAATAGTGTTTGTCCTCACATGTGTAAATACCAAATAGTTTCTCTGGCATGTAAAACTAAAAGTGCAAATAAGGTTCAAACTGGATAATGTGAAATCGGAAGAAAAGGGCTAAAGCAAAGGGGAAGTGGGAAGGGTAGGGAAAAGGAAAGAAGGGAAAAGTGAAAAATATGAGGAAAGGAAAATTGGAAACATCGTCTTTGTAAATAGGGAAGGATGGAGGGATGAAGGGAGGATGGGTATAGGGAGAAAATAAGAACCAAGATCATGTAAAGGTACAAGATCCCAATGATGAATGTATACTGCACTGTATACCTAAAAAGTACCAATAAACTTAATGAAAAAAATAGTGTTTGTCCTTCTGTCATATGCTTACTGATTTAGATTCTTACAGTTGTATGTCCTTAGGTTTCTGGATTTTTTCTCTTCTTCTCAAAGTACAAATAGAGTACTTTTAACTTGCAAAATGTGTGCCTTTCCACATGCAAGATTGCAAACTAATCTCATCAAGATTCCAATGAGGAAAACCTGCAAGCCAATCCAACATAACACCTAACTCAAGGACTCCATAAAGTCAAATAACAGGTAATTAAGGGTTGTAATAACAGCACCATAAGCACACCACTTGCTATTTCCGGGAACTGCATTCATGCTTCCTATGTAATTTCAGTCACAAAGAATATACACAAAGTAAATTTCACAGTCCTATTTTAATTACTATTGAGAAACATGAGATTTTGAGAAACTATGTGCTCAAGGCCATAATGTTTGATTATATATACAATTATTAAGCTGCTGACAGTCATTACTATGAGTAATATTTTCTAAAATATTTCCATGAGCATCAACAGTTCATGCAATGTTTACAAACCCAAACTGTGATTAATAGTAACAATTCAGACAGTATTCAAAGACTAAAGATGTGATTAATATGGTTTGCAACTTCAGTAACCTATGAAATTAGACCTTGAATTTCTATCACAAACAGGCAGCAAAATTAGTTGATTAATTACAAAGCACTTAAAACTTCTGAAATATCATACTAGCAATCATGTTCCCAGTCAGAGAAGAAAAATGAATTTTGTAGGTTAAGCAGTATTCTTGTAATATAGCAAAAACATAAGGAACAAAAAAAGTTTACACTTACATCTTTATTACAAAATTACCAGTTTAGTTTTATTGAACTCAATTTAGTAATCCTAATATATAAAAAATGGCCAGGCATGGTGGTGCATGTCTGTATTCCCAGCACTGAGGAGGCTGAGGCAGGAAGATAGCAAGTTTCAGGCCACCTAGGCTACATAGTGAGTTCAAGGCCAGCCGGAACTACATAGTGAGACCCTGTCTCATCAAAAAAAAAAAAAAAACAAAACTGAAAATGAGTTGATAATAGTATGTTATGTTTGACAATTGTTTCATATGCACATATCTCATTTTCCCAATTAGAAAACATAGCACCAGGTAGACAGTAAAAACTTAATAAACATGTATCATCTGACAGGTGCATATTTTTATATTTTATACTATTCCATGTCTCCCCATGATATTCTCCACATAAACTATCAAAATACACCTCTTCACAGAGTTGATAGGAATTAGGTTTAATTGAGTATCAAGATACTGTCTTGAAAGAGCTGGGGATTTAGATCAGTGGCAATGCACCTTTCTTGCAAGCACAAGGTCCTGCGTTCAATCCCTCCCACAAAAAGGAAAAAAAAAAAAAGATACTGTCTCTCCTACATTTACCCTGTACTTTTGTTGAAAAGAAATAAAATGTCATCAAGATTGTCATCATCAAAAAATAGATTCTACAGGGTTGGGGATTTAGCTCAGCGGCACCACTCCTGCCTTGGAGTTCAAGATCCAGAGTTCGATCGCAAGATCCAGAGTTCGATCCCTGGTACCAAAACACACACACACACACGTAGATTCTACAATCTTAAATATTCTGAGGACATGACAATGAATTCTGCTAACAGTGACCTTCTATACACTCACAACTGCATACAAGCACCCACATATACAGAGTATTTCAACTCCTAGGAGAGGGAAAAAACTTACAAACTACAGTGATACAATGAAAGCAAATAGATTTTTTGCTTGAATTAAGAATTAAAATATATTTTCCTGGAATCTAAAGGAGCTACATCAGAGGTGAGCTCTATCTCCCAAGTGTCGATATTTTCTATAAGATGAATGCAGCTCACATTCTGACGGATGTACCATGAAATCATTAAAGAATGAACACAATTATCATTGTGATTTATTTTTCATCTTCAGGGGAAAAAAATCAAATCTTAAGTGACAGAATGTAAAACAAATTCTTTGAGTAGAAAAGAAAATAAAAATGCAGCCAGACTCACATAAAACTAATTCCCTATAGCTGGATTCCCACACTCCAAATAGCAGCACTATGTCAGCCTGTGAAGGAACATTTTAGGCAAAGAACACAAAAATGTTCAGTACAGACCTCTTCAGGACTAAATATTATTTCAAATCAAATCCAGATAAATGGATAAACCAAATGAGTAACAACATAGCAAGAAACACCTTTAGCCTTGTTCCACTGCAAAATATCACCTACATATTTATTTAATAAAAATAAATGAAACAAAAGACTAAAAGTAATCCAAGTAAGGAAGATATCGAGTAAAATCCAATAATCTTTAAATAGCCCAAAATTGAGAGCAATTAATGCTTATTCAAAGGTGCAGACTTTAGGATATGCAATGCCTCCTAAAAAAGCAATAAGACCAGCCTGAACAACTTAGTGAGTGCTTGTATTAGAATTAAAATGGCTCAGGATGTAAACTCAGTGCAAAGGCCCTGGGCTCAATCCTCGATAGTGAAAGAAAAAGAAGCAACAATACTCTCAGCAACAGTAAATCTAAGAGCAGAGCATTAGCATTCAATCAGGAGAACTAGAATGAAGTGGCATGTATGACATTTAATAGCCTTGGTGAACACAATCACTCATACAGTAAATGGTCAAGAGCCAAGCACAGTGGTGCACGTGTGTAATCCCAGCATTCAGGAGACCGGGGCAGGAGGATCACGGCAAGTTCAAGGCCAGCCTGGGCTACATAATGATTTCAAGGCCAGCCTGAACTACACAGCAAAACCCTCTCTCAAAAAAATTAGTAATAACTGGTCCAGATTTACAAACCTTGCAGTTACAACATAGACTTATTTAGTGGTTAGATCTTGACTTTTAAATTCTGTTCTTCATTCAATGGAGCTAGGGTTTCTTGAGGAAATGGTTGACTTCAAAACTGGGGCACAGGGGGAAGAAATATAACAACAAGAAGATGAACTTAGAACATCTTCAGCCAAAATTTTTAGTGTTCAAAAAATAATGAAGACAAGGAAAAAAAGTATATAGAAGCCATTTTAAAGATCCTCTCATTAGCCAAATCTGGAAAAACCTGAGCATCAAAATGAATAATGACCCTTATATACACTTATGGTCCCATTTATTTCACTTAAAAGTATGGTCTCAAGGCACATCCATTCACCTGTAAATGCTTCAAGCTTACCCTTCTTTATAGCAGAGTGGTATCCCATTGTATAAAAAAATACCACATCTTCTTTATCCATTCATCCATTGATGAGCATTTGGGCTGTATAATAGATATTGGGAAATGAAAAGAAAATTTTCAAATGGGAAAGGGAACAAGAGAGGGGAGTGGAGATAAGAAGGAAGGGAAAAGAAAAAAGGAAATAGACGGAAAAAATGGAAACAAATATTTTGTAAATGAGGGGCAGAGGGTTTGAGGGAGGGGACTGGGGGAAAAAATAAGAAGTCTCAACATATATTATGTATAGGTACAAATTCCCTATAATAAATGTGATCACTGTGTATATCTAAAGTGTACCAATAAAATTTTCAAAATAAAATATTCAAACAACAAAAAAGGATGAGTAAAACAAAATTTTAAAAAATAATGACAATTCAAGATTAGAAACTACTGAATAAAATGAGTCCACACTGATACCAATAAATAAAAGAGAATGGAAAGCTCTTCCTTATATCAGAAAGCTAACTAACAAATATAGAAAGAATAGTGGAATTAGAAAGCAAGTATTTCCCAATATCATAGTAAACCCAGTCAAGACTCTTAAGCATATGATAGGACTGGTAGGTGAACCTTTGAGGAGTCCCAGAATAGTTACATAGCCTCAGTACACACCTCCACAAGATATCCTTAACTACAAGGGTTCAGCTGTACCTACAGTAGAGAAATCTGGCAGGCACACCTTTTACTCAATGATCAAAGTTGTAATGGAAATAATCAGAGTATGTGCCTCCTAACATGATGCACCACAAAGAACTCAGCATCACTTTCTGAGACATGACTGCAACAAATATTTAAATCTTTGTATAATAGATATTGGAAAATGGGGAACAAGGGAGGAAGGAGAGAGAAAGGAAGGAAAGGACAAGAAAAAAGAAAACAGAAGTAAAAAATTGAAACAAAGCTTTTGTACATAGGGAGGGAAGGGAACTTCAGGGGAGGGGGTAATAGAAAAAGAGGCGGGATGTATCATATACAGGTCCAAATTCTCTACAATGAGTGTTATCATTATGTATTCCTAAAACGTACCAATAAATGTTTTGCTATAAAAATAAATAAATATATTCATAAGGAAACATAAGAGAAATATAAATGGGGACATTCAACTAAGTAATTGACCTGCACTACAGAAATGCCAATGACATGAGCTACAGAGAAAACCCCAGATTTAAGGGGACTAATGACATGACAACTGAATGCAATACAGATTTTCCATTTTCCTATACTGCAAAAAATATTACTGAAACACGTGACAAAATATCAAAATTGTCTCCAATAATATCAATGTCAATAGAGTTTGCCAAAAAATAAACATCAGGAAAAGAAAAACTTGCATAAATATTTTAATACTAAATTTACTGAGACATCATGAGATTCATACAAGTTACCTTTGGCCCCTACAGTTACAAGAAGTGCACAATGTGGTGGCCATTAGCTTCCAGATATTTATCAGTGCTGAAGTGTGTATACATTTTTGGTAGGCTCTGTATAATGTATGATCTTAATGTGTATTTCCTGATTTTGGTAATTATGCTATGAATACATAACAAAATTCCTTGCTTTTATGAAATATATATTGAAGCCAAGGCAAAAGGGTATCCAATGTCTGTAACTTGTTTTTATATGGTTCTACATAAAAAGTAGATAGATTAGACAGATAAATCATTAACAGACAGGTAGATGCAGAAAGAAAAATGAGAAAGTATTTATATATTCAAATATATGGAATAATAAACTACCAGGAGTAATGAAGTACCCTGATACAATCAGCTACAATGAATTTAGACCATTTAATTTGTCCCTATGCTTGACAAAGAAGGAAGAGGAATAAAAGAAGGAGAGGAAGAGAGACAGCAATGGAGAAACACCTAACATTTCCTCAAAATTTTATTCCAAGCACTTCACATATGAACTCATTTGATCCTTGGAATCTAATAACCTCAGAATTTACAGGTATAAAAATTTCAGCTTAGAAAAGTTAAGTAGTTCAACCAAAGTTGCATATGTAATAACTAGTAATGCCATATTTTTATATTTTTGTTAGTTTGTTTTCTGCATTTGCTGTGCTAGAGATTGAACTCAAGACCTTACATGTGTTAGGCAAGTACTCTACCACCAAGCTACATCCCTAGCTGCTGGTTCTGTTTTAATCCAAGCAGCTCCACCTTATCTGTGTTAGACTGTCATATGATATTTGAAGAAAAGACTCAATAGCCTTAAAATACTATATAGCACCATTCTGCCTCACAGTGTCCCTGGACTTTACTCTATTGAGAGTGCCACTCAATAAGATGCAAGACTAAGGATATGAAACTGTCAGGATAATCTAATTAAAGCTACTTACCAAGTCTAGTACCATAAGGTGAAACTACACGAAGGAAAAATAATGCCAGCTTCAGACCTTAAACCCAGAGGAGGAGCTAGGTTAAAATTATTTCATTTATGCCACAATGAAACCCCCTCCAAAATTTTTTTTGATTGTTGCATTTCTAGTAAAGTAGCCTAAACATTTTATTTCACTGAAACTTATTTGGCAGCTACCTATTAAGTGTTGGTATTACTTTCAAGAAAATCAGCAGCACTTACAAAAATATCAGCATCCAACAGTGACAGAACTCTATGTAGCACCCTGTTTTGCTAAGCATTGTCTCTAAAGCCTCCACAATTGGGCACAAGGAAGAAGGAGTGGGAGAGAAGAGGAAGTCCAGGTAGAGGTGAATGAAGTTTTTCTTCACTGGTACTACCACGGTGATCTACTGTTGCTCCTCTCTGGGCCTGGCAGGAGTTTAAAGCCTGACTTGCAGTCACATGGAGGGTTTTCCTGGTTTCTTCAAAGAACTCTTTCACCTTGCCAGTAGAGAGTTCTAAGTCTGGGATTTCTACATTAGTGAGTCTATCTCTTTTTGTAAAAACTCTCTCAGCCCCTGGCATCATCAGTACCCATCAGCTTCCCTCTGCTCTCTTTGACAGGACCAAAACCAAGCGCACAATGTTTTTCTCTTTCTCATCGTGATTCACAGGAAATATAGTCAGGACCATAGCAACTTTCCTATCTACGCCCTCCAGACATTCTCCAGCTCTTCAAATATCTCAGGCATGAATCACATATAAATCCACTTATCTACCGCATTCCAAGAAACAAAAACCAAATTCTTTCCAAATTCTTCCACTGAAGGCCTTTTCATTTGGCTTGAGACTGTAAATTCTGTAGAATTATTTCTTTTAAAGCTATGATCATTTGATTGAAAGTTTTTAAATAAAAAATTATGGAATTACACCAGAATATTAAGTAGTTATCTCAGGGTGGCAGTATAATAATCCATAATTAGTTTCTTTTTTGTGCTCCTCTATTTTCAAAGTTTTTTTAATGACCATTTGGTACTTCTATAATTAGTAAAAAAAAAAAAAAAAACAATAACAGCTTCTTAAAGAAAAAATAATATATCTAGTTTTTTTCTACAATTAGACCTCTGGTAATAATAAATGCAAAGTATATTTCCAATTTAAGTGAAAACTGCCTTTTCCTTTTGGTTTTTATTTTTTGCTAAGTACATGATAAATACCAAGTGGAGACCTAACCATATTCATATATTTTGTATCTCAACAAATGGTGAAGAGACTGACCCCAAGACACTAAAAGAAAAACTGTCTGTTATTTTATCACCAGTACAGAAAATGTGCTTTCATTTCAATGAACTTACTATCTTCATTGTACAAACTAAGCTGATACTTGAGAGATACTCTCAACAATTCCAGTAATGAGCCAGGGATTTAGCTCAAGTGGTTCTGCCGCCTGCCTCGCAAATACAAGGACCCTAGTTCAATCCCCAGTACCAAAAAAAAGCAAAAAACAAAACAATTCCAGTGATGGTAAAGGAACATGATGTTGAAATTCAACTCTATCATGCGTGGAAGGAGTCAGCACAGGTTCGAAAATTTTTTGTCCCTAACTGAAAAATAAAAAAACGTAAAATTCATGATGCTACAGCAAGAAACTAAGGTAAGCCTGGCATTATGATTAGAAAATGGATTCTTCTGTCTATATATCTGTGGAATTGTGTCAGAAATATAAAAATTCCCACTGTATGTTATAAAAGCCACTGTATACAAAGTAGCTTCCATTGCAGCCCAAAGTTAAATGGGTTTGATGCAGTGATTAGAGTTTTGAGATTTTTTTTTCATCTCCACATGCAACTTAGATTAAATGGTGCTTCCTCCCTTGTCACTTGGGGACTATCGCTTGGCCTGACGGATTCATGGCCTGCAAATATTTGCTAACAGATTTATCACAAAGTCATGAGCCAATACTATCTTTCCTCCTGATATACTCGAGTTTCAAAGCCAGGTATGTGTTATTAATTAATGCTAACTTTGCATCAGATGCAAATAAACCTAAAGAACACTCTGGGAATATCACTATAGCCAGATGGACTATCAGAGAATCAAAAGCAGTTCTGCTAACTCTTGGGTTAACATGGCAGCAGACAGCCATGCCAGTGTTCTGCTTCTCAATATCCCAACAAAATATCTACAAAGAAAGATGATAAAGATCAAAACTGGCCAAAAGGAGGAAAAAGTTATAGGAACGATAGCATCACATACCATATAGCAGAGAATTTCCACTAAAAGCATCATTGATGCAAAGAATCAAGAAGCACATTCTTGAATGATAAATCATAAGTGTCCTATTCTGCCTCAAAATGGTACAAGGTGCCGTCAATGAACTGGAAAAAAAGGACTTTTTCCACATGCTCTTGTATTAAGGAAAAATAGCCAGTGATTACCATGGACTTCCTTATCTTTTTTTTTTTAATCTTTTTTATTGAGGTTATTGGTACAATCTAGGTATACAAATACAGTTACATTCATCATTGGGATTCTTTACATAATAGGTCTTGATTCTCATTTTTCCCCTTGTCCCTGCCCTCCCTCCACCATTATTTCCATTTTTTCAGTTTCTCATATTTTTTTCCTCTCCCTTATTACCTTTCCCCCACCCTTCCCACTTTCCTTACACCTTTAGCCCTTTACTTCCTATTTCACATTATTAATTGTCTCATTAGGATCCTGTGTACTATTATAGTTTTTCACACCAAAGAAACTATTCGGTATTTCAGTTAAAGAAATCTCTGTATGAACATTAAACATAGGGAATCCTAAAACTCAAAAGGAAAGTAAAAGAGAAAAGGCAATGATGTAACATCAAAATAATCCTTAATTCTGGAGATGAAAATGGTCCCTGAACATATTTAAATTGTCTCGCTCTTACAGTCTTATCTTATTCTTTTTCCATTATTTAGAGAATACTTTATTAGTTTCTGTAATCAAACCCACGTAGATATGACCTTACATATTTAGTACGATATGTTACCCCTGTACACATGGAAAAAAAATAAAATAAAATAAATTAACATTTCTAGACCAATATGGTTGTCCATTTCTGTATAATGCCAAGTCAACACAGTAAATTGGGATGACTTTTTCCAAAGTTGGGACTTCCTTATCTTTAACAGGTCCTAATTAAGTAAAAGATTTTTAAGGCAGTGAACAAAAGATTTAATGAAAAAATGATTCAAAAGACTTTGTAATAAAGTCTCTTAATTTCTAAGACTGCACTGTTCGGTCTTTTGCTCATTAAGTCAGACAAGGTGTTGTTAGGTAGTTCAGGCTGGCCTTGAACTCACTATGTAGCCCAGGCTGGCCTTGAACTTGTGGCAATTCCCCTGCCTCAGACTTCCAAATGCTGGTGTTACAGGCATGCACTACCACACTAGGCTTAATGCTCTTTTTAAACATGGAAACAACAGCATCATCACCCTACCATCATCACTGGTGCACCTGGTATAAAGAGCTTCACTCACAGACAATCTACACGGAGCCTGTTCACTACCTTCCAAAGAGACCCAAAGGTCATTTGACTTTTATAACTGAGGGCACTAATCAGAATGATATTCAATTACAATCCTCCCTTGTTTTGTTTGGTTTGGTTTGGTTTTGAGGGTTTTCCCCTCATTTGGAAACCTGGAAGTACTCTAATAGAAACATTACTACTACAAAGGATTACATGTACATATTTCTACAAAGAGCAAAATAATTTTACAGAGACGCTTCCTGCTTTTATCCCCTTTATTTTAAATTAGGTCAATTATCCTCTTGGAATAGAATTGCCCAGCTTTGGGGCCGGGGATTTAACTCAGTGGTGCCACCCCCTGCCTTGCAAGCACAAGGCCCCAAGTTTGATCCCCGGTACCAAAAATATAAAATAAAATAAAATATAAATGTAAAATAAAGAATTCCCCAGCTATGTCTTTGAGAGAAACAAGTGACAGTTCTTCAAGTTTATTCTTTTTCCAAAGAATTATCGCATGGCAAGTAACCAAATATCTCTCTCCACAAGTACAAGATTCTCCAAGTGTACACTCATACAGCCATTAATTCTAGAATCCCTAAACTGTGTGTTAATGAACAACCGACAGCTTTTCAGGAAGAAAAATTTAGGTCTTCCATCAGGCCCTCCCACTCTCCTGTTTTACACCAAAGTTCTCAGGAGCTACACAGGAGACAGTAAATAAAAACTGGGAGTAGTGCACAACAGGCTAATATTTCCATACCTAAGGAAAACAAACCACTATAAGCAGGGGTAAAAACAAGAATAATTCTGGAAACAATGTATGGTGGGGGATGACAGAGGAGGGATTTGTGGCCCTAGCTTAATCACAGCATCAGTCAGTGAAAGCTAGAAGCAATTATCCCTAGCAGAGCAGAATCTTGCTAAATTCAGACTGAGTCTATAAACAATTTTCCATTAAATCTAATACTGTACTGGATGTGGAGGGAAGGGACACAGTGGAAAAACCTTATAAATGCCCCAGATCTCCTGACTTCCCTGTAATAGCTTTTTCCTTCCTACATAAAAAAATACTTACAAATTAAGATTCTCTCATTAGCAAATTTAGCCAGCCATATCTTTCATACTTTATTGTAAGGTATCTGTATATCTATACCTGCAAAAAATTTGTAAGAAAGGGAGGAAGGAAGAAGGACTGGAAGCATGTCAGAAAGTCACAGAAGCCATTCTGAAGGAGCAATCAGTTGCCAAAGCTGGAGAAACTGTAACAACAAAATAAATAAAAAGTTTTGCATTATAACCCAAAGAATAAAAGAAATATATATGAGTCCATACAGATATAAACGAATGACAGAAATAAACAAGTGAGGAAGAAGAAACAACTCTTTCTTTCAGAATAATTACAAATAATACATGTACATATAAATTCTCCCCTCCAAGAATAAGGGCTTATTTCCCCCTTACTTGAGACTAGTCTGAATTTAATTATCTGCTTTCCAAGAATATAGTATAGAAAAGGAAAAGTAGTCAATTTGCAGTGCAGAAATCAGATACCATCCTAACCAAGAAATCAAAGTCAGCATCATCAGTGATAAGTTCTGTTAACATCATACACTCCCTGATATGATGCACTGAGAAGGATACTTCTCTGTAAATAAATATAATTAAATATACACACTTTTGTGAATTACAATGCAATAAACCTAAAAAATAAATATTTGAAGGTTTCATTATGATAGGACATCATTAATTACCCAAGTCTTCCATACCATTAAAGCTTTTTTTAGTTAATTTGTCTTATCATCACTAAAAACATGATTAAATCTTCAACTATAATTGTGAATTTATGTTTTCTCCCTGTAGTTTTGTAACTTTTTTATATAGAAGCAAAGTATATAACTTAAGGCCTATATCTTTAGAGTCAAGCTTCTGATTAATTTATCACTGAGAAAGTTTTATCACTACAATGTGGCTAGATGACAATTTCTTTTGTTTTTTTTTTTTGCTTCCATTTGGGTTGACCCTCCTCCCTATTTCATCATCTGAAAACTTGTTTCAGGGGATCCAACAGAAGATTCCACCAGCTTAGGTAACAGCTGAGCCACTAAGTGAAAGGGAGTAAGTCCTGGAATGATTAGATACCAAAAAGCCCACTCCAACTCATGTTGTCTGTGACATAACAAAGAACTAAACTACTACTAAGTCACTGAGAGTTGGGCTTTTTTCATTTGAGAAGTTGGCCTGCCCTGACACATTATCTTTCCAGCTAGTTAGTCATTCTTGATTCCTTTCCTTCATATATTACACTTCCAATTTAACATCAACCTTTGTTATTTCTAACCAAAACATTAACCAGAATCTCCCGTGGAGGTGAGGCACAGAAACAAACACACATGTGTGATTGAAGCTACCCAGGAGGCAGAGGCAGGAGGATCACAAGTTTGAAGTCAGCCTGGGTTACTCAGTGAGACCCTGTCCCCAAGTAAAAAGTTTAAAAAGTAATACAGTTGTAGCTCAGTGGTCTAGAGTGTCCCTGGGTTAAATCCCTAGTACTTGGGAAAAAAGTCTCACTGTCTGGCCATCTCATGAAAGGTAAAAGACAAAGTTCTTTCAACTGCCCACAACATCCATGGAATCTGGTCATCAACTACTTAACTTAATCTGTTCATTTCCTGCTCTGGATACAATGATTACTCATTATTTCTTAAACAAGCCAGGCTCGTGTCTATCTGAGGACCTCAGCACTTAACATCTGCTTAGAATCTAGCTCTTTTTCGAGATATGATTTGCACGAGTTTGTATGACTCATTCCCTCACTTCCTTGAGACTCAGGCTCAAATTCCCCCTCATTCACAAGGCCTTTCCAAACTAAATCCTTCACCCTGCATTTCTTCCTTGGTTGTCAACAAAAAGGACCACTTGTTTTGGGGGGTTTTTTTCCTAGTGGTTAAGAAGGCTGGATTCCTGAATGATTGTGTGAAGCACAGACCCTGTGACCTATATTAGACCATGACATAAGAAAAATAAACTTCTATTGTATAAAGTCATTGAGATTCAGGACTGTTTATCATAACAATTTTCTGTATAAAGTTGAGGCAATTTAAAGTTAAGGATTGCATCTTGACACCAGACTTGAAGAACATCTCGTCAACAAAGTGACCTGCTTGTCTACATAGCAAAGTAAAAATTCGGCTTAAAAAAAAAAAAAACTTGCAGACAGTTAAATGCTGTACTAGCCATTTTTTTAAATTTTATATAACACTAACAATATCTGAATCCCAGAAAATATATGTACAAATATTCTATGACTTACAATAGTGTTATATTCTCATAAACATCATTAGTTGAAAACATTACAAGTCAAAATTGCATTCAATATACCTACTCTACTTAATATCATAGTTTAAATACAATACTCTTTAGACTGCTACTGTTTCCCTCCTGATCCAGTGGTTGACTGGAAACTGTAGCTCATTTCCACTGTCCACATCCCAAGCAAGCATTAGAGCAGGTGGCAACCTATATAGTATGATCCTCTCTGGCGAAGCTAGACAACTAATCTTAGAATAGATCAAATTTCAAAATAAGAAGTTCAAAATAAGAAATTTCTATTAAATGTGTATCACTTTCACACCATTATAAAATCAAAAAGTGCTAAGTCCAACTTGTAAATCAGGGACCTTCTGTATTATCAAAACTTTCTCAACTCTTTCTTCTTTGAAAGCTGCCACCCAAATTCTCATCACTCCTTTAACTGGACAATTCTTGAAGAATAGATTGTTCATGCTCTCTATTTTTTCACCTCTCATTCACTCCCAAATACCCTCCTAATTTGGCTTTCTCTACCAGCATCCTTTAATTGTTCTCTCGGGGTGAATAATAATCTCTTACTTGTTTAATTTTTAATGTCTTCTGTTCTGGTCCATATCCTATTTGGCTCAATAAGTAACTCAAAAAACGTATTGTGAATAATTATATTATAGGCATAGTGTTAGAGATAAGAACACAGATTTAAAGAGTCCTATCATTCTTACAAAGGTGATTACTACTCACACTTGAGGGAAGAAGGATTTTGGTTAAACAATGACATTATAGGGTAGGATTATTGCTCAGTCCATTCAAGAGACCCTCAACTCTGCCAAAAATACATAAATAAATAATTAACTTTTAATACTTGCCATTGGGTAGATAAAACACTTATTTACTGGTGAATGATGATGATATGGAAACATACATGTATATTTAGGCAGATGAATAAATTCAATAAGAGTTAAATCAATAGCCTAATAAAAAGCGATATGGGCATACAAGGTTAGAAATGTCCTCTGCACGGTATTTGACTAATGATTTTATCTTCTTGAAATTCTCCCCTCTCATGATACCCAATATGGAACTTTCTTTCATTTTCCATTTCCCCAGATGATTCTCCAATATCTCAAAATGATTAGTTTGAGATCATCTCAATTCCTGTCTCTTTCCTTTCTTTTAGTCAATCCATACATTAAAAATTTTAATAGTCTCCTATTTCCACTGCTTCTCCTTTGTTTGGAGGCACTGTCTCTCCACACTATTTTAATAGATCTGTAATGGTCAGTTGCTACCAGAATGTTCCCTTATTAAATACAGTTCTCAGTATGCAGTTATTTGTCTTCCTAAAGAGGAACTGGTGATGTGATTTCCCTGATTAAAATGTTTGATTTCCTACTGGTGACAGGATGAAATGTGGCATAGAAAAGCCTGTGTGGCCTCAATTTACTTTTCAAGTCTCGTCTTCCATTCCTACCTCAGACTTACTCTCCACTGCTCTTTGAACACACCATGTTTGTGCCTCAATCCCTCTGCCCAACCAGTCCCACTGTCTAGACGGCCTTGACTCTCTGCTTGGGGTATGGGGAGGATGACCATAATCAATTGACAATGTCACTGTTATTTTCTCTGTTAATATTTCTTAGCACTCCACCACCACCTCCACTTAAGCAGTGAGTCAGTTTGTAATCTTTGCTCCCGTAACACTTTTGCTAATTCCTTAAACTTATCTGTAATATTTGGTTCTATATGAGCTGCCTGCTTGCTCAGAAGCTGTTGGCTGCCCATTGGTTATTTCTTGTGGTGATGGTGGTGGTGGTGGTAGTTGCACCTAGAATCTAATTAAGCATCTATCTCAATAATTATTTCATGAATGAGTAGCTACTCTATCACTTCAGTGTGTATGTTTTTCACAGTCTTTCTTTTGCCTAATTCAGAAAAAATTACTCAATTTTTAAAAACTCGATTTAGATTACACCAAAAATAAATGTGCACTTTAACACAACACACAACAAAGTGAACACAGAAGCAGCATCAAGCCAGAGAATGTGGGAAACACTTGAATCTGAGCATTAGCATTATTTCATTAACAGAGCCCCCCCCCCAGAAAATGTTGATAAAAGGTATCGCTCTTTCATACTGCCTGATGCTATGTACTTGCTGGGGCTTGGGATATGTACAAGGCAATGTCTGCAGTACTGTTGGGAAAGGAACAACTTAAGCCTTAAGAATAGTAATGCAAGGCTGGGGATTTAGCTCAGTGGTTCTGCTGCCTGCCTGGAAAACGCAAGGTCCCAAGTTTGATCCCTGATACCAAAACAACAAAAAACAAACAAAGAATAGTAGTTAATGCATGTTAAGCTTGTATCACTTTTACACATTCCTCTTGCACTCACAATTTAACTTTGAATATAGTATTGAGGGGAGGTACCAGATTCCCTGTTCTCACTTTATATCCAAAAAATAGGTTACAAGAGGTTAAATAACATAGACAAAACTACACAAATAAAAATAAAATCAGAACTTCAACCCACATCTGTCTACTGAGACTTCATCTTTCCACTGTGTAGTCTCATAAAAAGGAGATCCAGGTATAACTACCATTATACAAAATACAAACTCAATCTGAACTATACCTAATGACATAATGTCATGAATATATCTATGGAATCATTTTCAATTGTAATTTCTTGTTAGTACATGTTTACGGTACATAATGAATACCTTCATTGTGAGGTGGTAAATGTACATATCGCATCGTAATCCTTTTGACTTTCCCTTGCTCTTCCTTCTCTTCCCTCTCCATCTCTAGATCCCCTCCCATCTCCATAACGTCTATCAGCCCATTCCCTATCATTTATCTTTTATTTCACTCTTTAAATTATTTATATTTAAGGCTTCTCATGTCAGAGAAACTATGCAATATATAACCTTCAGTGTCTGATTTAATTTACAATTTTTAAAGGACTTTTAATGAATTATATCTCAGACTCACTAGCAGCCTATAAGGAAAGCAGGACAGATTTAGTCTCACCATGGAAATGAGAAATTTAAGATCCAACTAGTGTAATGACTTCCCCGAGACCAAAAGCACTATAATACAAGTCTCATAATTCCAAACTGAGAAGTTTCAATTATGTTGCATATTTTCCATAATTTATAATCAATTAAGATTGATATCATAATTTTACCTATTTTATATTATCCCAATTATGTATCATTAATGTGGCATAATAGTATAATAAATGCTTTAAATAGTACTTATAACATACTAAGCACTCTAGGCCAGGTGTAGTGGCGCATGCCTGTAATCCCAGCACTTGGGAGGCTGAGGCAGGAGGATAGCTGTGAGTTCGAGACCAGCCTGGGCTACATAGCGAGTTCCAGGTCAGTCTCAACTACACAGTGAGACCCTGTCTCAAAAATCCAAAAGAAAGAAAAACATACTAAGCATTCAAGATCTATTAGATGTTACATTATTTTTTATATATAGCCAAATCAAATGTAAACTTTTCCTGGTAACATTTCTTACTACTTCTGTAATCCTTTTCACTGTGGAGAATTATTTCCATACATAGGAATGTGGGCACAGGACTCAGATTCCTGGCTTTTACATCATACTACATCTTCAGTCCTAAAGATCTTCAGGACCTATCCTTTGCAAGCTAAAAAAGGATACAAAGAAAGTAGCTTTTTCTCTCCATCCTATTGTATCATCATTGCCTTCAGGCCACAAATACCAAATGCTCTGGATCTGGGACCTGAAATTTTTTTGCAGAAATCAAAGGACAGTAAATATTTCATTCTTTTCAAGGTTGTTGATCTCTGTTTTAACTGCTCTACTCTGCTATTGCACCACAAAAATAGCCATAAACTACATACATGTAAACAAATGGACATGACTATGCACCAATAAAATTGCTTCAAAATTAGACAGCTGGTAACATTTGGCACATGGGCTCTTCAAGGCCTCTGTTCAAGAAAATTAAACTGGAAAACTGCAAGAAATCCAAGAAAATGCTAAAAGGGTAATGGTGGGAGAGACAGGAAAGGCAAATATATGTGAACATAATAATGCTGCACTCTTACAATGCATAATCAGGGTTTTCTGTGTCTTGTTGCTCTATTTCTGTTCTGTCTTCATCTCAGAAGTGTCGGCCACATTGTCCATTGTTCTATGATTTCCATGTAAGCTTGTTTGTCTTAGATATTGCAGAGAACAGGTGGTCAGTCTTGAAACAAAAAGTTTATGTCTGGTAACCTCCATGGTTTTAAGTAACAAGCAGTTTGCATTCAAGTAACAGACAAGAAATGGTGAAGGTAGAAGCATAGGGTGTCCTACTCAAATAAGTAAAAGATGCATAAAAGCACTGAAGAAAAACACTGAACGCTGTTGCTGGTATATAATTGATCCTATACATTGACAGATAAAAGACCTCAATAATAATATTTTTGTGATGGGAGAGTAGAAATATATATGAGATGTGAATGCAAAGTATAATGTGTTTAAATTTTTTGAACTTAGTATAGTAAAAACACATTGCCATTATTTACCCTCAAAATACTCCTCTTCACTTTGAACACTCTTATCCCACTGTTTCTGCCACTTTCTGAAGTCATTCTGGAAACTTCTTTCCTGAGTGTCTTTAGTTGTACTGATGTAGCCACCCTGATGTCCTGAACTGATTCAAAATATTTCCCTTCCAGGGCCGGGAATTTAGCTCAGCAGTTCGGTGGCCCGCCTTGCAAGCACAAGGACCTGAGTTCAATCCCCGGTACCCAAAAAAAAAAAAAAATTCCCTTTCACAGTCATTTTATTCACCATATCTGGTGAATAAAGTAGACAAGGACACACTGTAATGTTTTTTGGAGCATGCTTTTCTGTCAGATGACATGTGGCAGCCCATTCATCACATTTTTTTATTACACCTCTTAAAGACATTGACAAAAGAGGAGGGGGTGAGGGAGGACAGAGGTAAGGGGAAAAAATAAGAATCAAGACTTGCCATGTAGAGGTACATGATCCCAACAATGAATGTAACTGTACTATATCCCTAAAATGTATCAATAAACTCAATAAAATTAAAAAAAAAAAAAAGACATTGACAAAAGAGAACTTGCAGAACTGCTACAGAAAGCTACAAGAATAATGGGATAAGTGTATTCAAGACAAGGGGGGAATTTGAGAGGAGTTGATGGCAATTTGTCTTTTATTGTAATAATTTTCTTAATTTCAATATTCACTGTATTTCAATCACCCCTTATGCAACTTACAGGAATCACTACCTCCATACGTTATGACTGAAACAGAACTGAAACATAACTGAAATTTCCAGCTGTACTATATAGAAAAAAATACAACCTTCTTGGAAAATCTGAACTAAAAACTTTCATTTCTCAGATTGAAAATTTTTGAATGATTGTAATAAGTCTATTTTCACCTTGAAGTAAGACCAGAAGTTTTCTTACACCTCTCATGATTATATATACCAATCCTAATGGGTAATTCTTTTCTTCAGAAAGTATTGATTTAAATTCCATTCCTTCAATACCTGGAGAACTTCCTAAACAATGTAGAAATGATAAAATATTTGTCACACAATGGTAAAATATAATAAACAGCAATAAGAATCTAAGGATTTAAAATTAGTGTTTGGAACAGGATTTTGACCCCAAAACATGAGATATTGGTCAATATTTATTAATAAGTGAATGACAACTATATGCACCACTCAGTGCTAATCCCATTAGACTGAAAAGAAATATAAGACAAAATCCTTGAAATAAAGTGTATTTAATTTATACATATAAATACCAACTTATTCTTAAACAAAAGAGTGTTGTATATAGTCAATACCTATTTTTCAAATATTTGTATTTGGAAACCATTGTCAAATACATATTGAAATGTTTCTTGTGATTGTGACAGTTATCAGAATTTCTTTTATAGTATATTTCACAGTTTATTCTTTTCTAAAATTTGTTAAATTATAGTTAAAATATATATAAAATAAAATTTGCTGTTTTTAAGTACGCAGTGCAGTAGTATTAAGCACATTCACACTGTTGTATTACCACATCAACAACAATTTCCAGAACTTTTTCATCTTCCAAATGTGAAATTATGTACCTATTAAACAACAATTTCTCTTCCTCCTGTCCTTTCCAACTTGGCAACTACCATTGTTTCTGTCTCTATAAATTTGACTGCTCTAGGTATGAGTAGAAGCATATGATATTTGTCTTTTTCATAACTGTCCTATTCCATTTAATATAATGTCTTCAAAATTCATCCCTGTGGTAGCCTTGTTGTGTCTTTGAATTTCCTAACTTTTTAAAGCTGAATATTTCACTGCATGCACATATCACATTTTGCTTATTTGTTCACCCATCAATGAATACTTGGGTCACATTCACATTTTAGCTACTTTGAATAATGCTGCCATGAATAAGGTTGTACAAATCCTCAAGACCTTATACACACAGAAGTGGAATTGCTGGGTCATGTGGTAGTTCTTACGGTTAAATCTCAATGCTCTTTTTCACAGTGGCAGCAACATATCACATTCCCACCAATAGTGCACAAGAGTTCTAATTTCTCCACATCTCACTAACTCTTGTCCTTCCAGTTTTGGTAACAGCCATCCAGGATGTGAAGTGGTACTTCATACCTTATTTGTATTTATGAATTGGCCAGTGATGTTGAGTATCTTCTCACTCACTTGTCAGCCACTTGCATATCTTCTTTAGAGAAGTGTTTGCTCAAATCCTTTGCCCATTTTTTAATTGGGTTGTTTATTAGACTCATCCTTTTTATAACCAGATATGTTTGCCAAATTTTTTGACTTGGATTTTTCACTTGATAAACTTTTGTGGGTTTTATGTTTTTTACAAATGGGATTTCACTGATTCCACAATTTGGTATTCTATCGCTATCCCTTATCCTTCAGGATTCATGACTCTTACTCCACATTCTTTTGATCTTTGTGACTGAATATACTATGATTCAAATAAAGAGAATAAAATTGTAGTATGTACTATTGCTGGCTTGGAAATCATCAAAAAATGGAAAAAATCATAAGCATTCATGAAATAAATGCTATCTAAACTTTAACATCTACTATTTATCCTTTTAAGTATAAATGTTCTTCTTATCTAGAATTGCCTCTTTAAATTGTGGACTTATTTCCAAAGCCTATCACCATAAGGGGAAACAATTTTGTTCTGATGACAGGGTTTTGGGATAGTGGTTAAGTCTTGGAATGTTTATCTAGCACAATCTATGAAATATTCAATTTGTGACAGTCTTGAAATAACACTGCTCAGTCATCTTTTACCCTGTTGCTGATCCCTAATTCCCAAGAGATTTTTAAATTGAAAACTATTATAAGTTAGAAGGAAAATATGAATCCAACCAGTTCTGTGGGTAAAGAACCATACTCAGTTTATGCTATATTTTTATGCCCAGATTCTCTCTTTGCTTCTAGAATTTTAGAGCAATCTATTCGAGTCATATTTCTCTACTATCAACCAATAATATAAGAAAATCGGGAACTGGAGTAGGTCACACATACATTTATGCGTAAAATTATGTACTGAGATGGTACTAATTCATAATCTACAATTACACCAGCAGAGTCTTTTCAAATGAGTGATTTTGACTCTTTTAATATGATGAGAATCATTTTATCCACATTTCAGTCTGTTGACTTTCTTAACCCCACAGTTTCATACATAATATTGCTTATACCCAGTAATAACTCAGTATAATCTTTAAAGTACCACTTAATATTGGGAAAAATATATTCATTTTGAAATTAGGTATAGGGAAAAATTATCCTTTTCACTGGGGTTTCAATAATTGAAGATGTATGTGAAATTAGACAAAATGCTTTTGTCATATTAAATATTATTTTATTCTCTTCTGCAGCTCCCCAAAAACACACAGATTATTACCGCTATGGGTTGCATAGAGGATGTCCCATCAAAGCTTCATGGACTCATAAGCAAGCTTTTGGAAGATGATTGGATCATGGTGTGTTACACTCACCAACTGGTGAGTTCAGCAGCTGAGCTGAGTATGCTGTTGGAAGGTAGGACCTGGTGGAAAGAGGTGGATCACTTTGGGCCTGACTTAAAAGGGTGCATCTCCTTCCAAGTTCCTCGCTTCTCACTATGCGTCCTGGCCACTGTGACCTGAGCAGCTTTCCTGGGATATGCCCCTCTGCAACACCACATGTGCCCTGGAGAGAACTGACCATGGTTTGTACCTTGAACCAAAATAAACCTCTTTTCCTTTAAGGTGTCAGTACTGGGTATCATGTCCCAGTGACAAGAAAATCACTAAGTAACCGTAAGGTCACTCCTTTTTTACCCACATCTCTACACTGATGCCCATTCTTCATCAAATCTCAACATAAAAATACATTTTTCTCTGTGTCTTTGGATATTCACCTGTGAAGACCATAAAATCTTGCTAAGTAAATTTTGTTATGTTTTTCTCTTGATAACTTGTCTTCTATTATAAAAGTGAGAACCATGATCCATGATGGGTGACATAAAGGTATTATGCCTTTCACCATTACACACGTTCAAAGGAATGAGTGAAAGAAATATGGAAATTTCAATCCTGCATAAATTCTAGGGTGTATGTTATCTTTTACTTCCTGAAAAAATAATTTCTTTAGGGAACATCAAGGTAAAGAATGTTCAAACATGGGCCGGGGATTTAGCTCAGCGGTTTGGTGGCCTGCCTTGCAAGCGCAAGGACCTGAGTTCAATCCCCGGCACCAAAAAAAAAAAAGGATGTTCAAACAGGACTCCTTATCTGCTTCAGATGAGGCTCCAAACCCAAAAAGAAACCCTACATTCTAGAATACCAATGCAGGACATGCTAAAAGATTATGAAGCCAGATTTCCTGACCGTAGATTATCATCCACTGAATCTCACTGAAAAAAAAGGTTAGAAAGGTAATAAGACCTTTGGCAAGGATTTTCTTGCAAAGAGTCATTTACATTATGCATCACTGCATCTTGACATAGAGGAAAACCATGCTACTTTTCCCTTAACTTCAGTTAAACTGGACAAGTGTTGGGTGTTTTAATATTAAATTTGACTGAGCTTTTTAATACTTTAAGTTAAATAATTAGAAAAAACTATATAGAAGTTGCCCTGGATTTTGTCCACAAGCAAGGAAAATAGACAAACAGTACATACAAGTTTACAGAGGTAGGGTAAGAGAAAAGACAGTGTCTGCCTGTAAAACATCTGTTATATGTGCATAGCTGAAGAGAAATATTTGAAGATTAAAAAGGCTATGCTATTGGGAGCCAAAATAAAAACATAAAGTCATTTCTGGAATCAGTCCACAGCTATAGATGAAAAATAATCTGAGTCCTAACTTTAGGGGCTATTTTTTTAAGCCCTACAGTCACAGTACATAGGAAATTACTCTTCTCTTATAGATACGGTGTCATTAGTAAGTTATGAGTTTACTATAAAATGTAAATGTGCCTAACCACACTTTTCTAGGGATCACTATGAAGTCAGACAGACAGCCACAGAATTCTGAAATTCTAAGGGAAAATATTCCTGACAGAAGAGGCAATAGAGACACTCATAATTTTTACCAGTAGTTTTCTATTATTTTAGCTGTGAGATATCAAAAGCTGTCATGTCCATATTTATTAACTATTCAATATGGAAATAGCGCTTAATGTCATGTGAATAGCATCAGATGAACCAACCCAGACTACTATTTTCATTTTATTTTAGCAGTGCTAGAGAACAATTTTTTTTCTTTTGAGATGGACTCTATTTGCTCAATCTGGTCTCAAATTCCTGGACCCAAAGGACCTTTCCACCTCAGCCTTTCCTGATAGATAGGAACACAGGCATACATGACCACCCAGCCTGGACTTTTGTTTTTAGAAAACAAAACAAAAAAATTTACAAACAGAACAAATAAAAACCTTAGCTCTTAAGATTTCATTTGACTTAATTCCCATTTTTTTCTTCTTTTCCCCCTATTCCTTCCTTCCTTCTTTCCTTCCTTTCTCCTTCCTTCCTTCTTTCATTTCTATTTCTCTAGCCTTTCTTTTCTTTTTCAAAATCTCTCTGGATTTGTAGTACAGACTGACTTCTACTTATTCTTTTTTAGAAGATGTCTAGTTAGGGGTATAGGTGAGAGGCAAGGCACTTGCCAAGCATGAGGGAGAGTCCTGTGTTCAATTCCAAGCATCACAAAATAAATAAATAAAATAAAAGATACGGTTAGGTGGTGAATACACAGAAAATTATAAAAACACGCACGCACACACACACACACACACACACACACACACATCTTGTAAGAGTACAACTGTGTTTTGTATCTTTATTGCACGACATGAACATGGAATACAGTGGCTAGATGACTTGTCATATGGATTTTTGCTCACCCTCATTCTCCACAATTTGTGCTGAAATACTACAGTGATCTTTAATAATCTAAAGAAATTTTATAATTAAGCTAGTGTCTGAAACAAGAACATTATTTCAATATCCAGTGTTAATAACTGTAGAAGTGCTTGCCAACGTGGGCGTACCAATTTGAAGTCCCACCAGCACTGGCCAAGGGTTCTCTTGCTACACTCATACTGCATCTGTACACTCTGTACAGATGCTACACATCTGTAGTCATCTGTACATTCATCGGTACTGTCAGATTTTTGAAGAGCTATCAAGGTCACAGGTGGGAAGTAGAATATCATTTTTGGTTTAATTTGTATTGTCTAAAGACTTCTGAGACTGAATAACATATTCATTTAAGGATTCTTCTTTGGAGCTTGCTCATTTTTATTTTGAATTGGTTCTCTTTTTTCCCATTTGACTTGAAAAGAACTTTTAATATTCTAGACATTAATCCTTTGACAGTTTTATTGCAAGAGCCTGCTACTATCTTCTTGCTTTCTATAGTACCTCTTGATACATGAAGGTTTTTAATGTTAATAGGTAGCCAAGTTTAATAAGTAGCCAAGTTTGTCAATATTTTCTTTTACAGTTTGTACGTTTTAAGTGTTGTGTACAAAATTTTTCCCTCCTTAAGATCATGGAGACATTCTCCTATATGTTTTCTAAAAATTGTGATGTCTTATTTTTTTATATTTAGGGCTTAAATCTATCTAAAATATTATTTTAGTATATAAAATAAACTAGAAGTTCGATTTTCTCTTTCTTCATAAAGATACCAAACTTATTCTACCATCATTTTTTGCATAGTCTATTTTTAATGATCTATAAAATAATCCACACAAAAATATTTCTAAATATATGAGTCTGTTTCTGAGCTCCCCATTCTATGACATTTGTCTATATCAATGTCCTTCTGTCAATATCACACTGTTATCATTGTTACATAAGATTTAATATCTAACAGGGTAAATCTACATACCATGTTTTTCTTAAAAATTGTCTTTGCTATTTTTTCCCTTTGTTTTAAAATATACTATTATTTTGTTTCATAAATGGACCTCTCAGAACTTTTCTACTGAGATCTAAAGAATGGGTCTAACTCAAAAATTCTCTCTGAAAATACAAAAATAAATGGTCAAAATTTGCTCTTAAAAAATGAAAGAATAGAGAGATATGGAGGGGCCACTTAAGGGGAAAAATAGTCTTCTTTAAAAGTATAAATATATCCCTTCAAAGATTCTCTCTATGTAGTGGTTCACAGGAAACTATTTTCTCAAAAATTAATTCCTAGTGAATAATAGCTTTTAAAACACTGCCCCCTAATGTACATACTCAGCTTCCTCTGAAATGATAAGGGGACAATACTAATAAAAATAATCAGATCCTTCCTCCCTTGAAATCAGTTTAACAATTTTGTCATGCAAACATATTCATAGACTGAGGCAATTTCAACCACAAAACTGTCCAAGTGCATGAAAGTAAATCTCCCAGCCATTCTATAATTACTCTCATTAGCAATAAGGCCAATATGTGAGTGAGAACAAGCAATTTGGGCTTAGACAGCACTCACAAGACAGCAATGACAAACACTGAGAAACATCAGGAAAGTCTACAATACCAATCATTACATGTGCAACTTAAGACTGATATAATCAGTCTTATTGAAAAATAAAAAGTAAACATTGGTTACCAATACCAAACTTCTACAAGAGATGAATTTTGCTTTATATTCACATAGACTCATGACACAAGTGACTTTTCCTTCCAAAAGAATTTGTTGAAATTTAGACTTTCTAACTAATGAATTTGTTTATGACTTCCACAATTGTAAATATGATTAACAATAAATGAAAGGGAAAGACAAAAATAATTTTGAAGTAGAGCTGTTCATTGTCTTGTAGTCACAAAATCCATGTCAGCAATTCACAAAATGTATAAGTATGGAAAGTATTGAGTCACTTAATATCAAATTTAAAGGCCTAAGTTTAAGCCCATTTGCTATTAAATAGCCATGTGACCTTAGTCCCTTAGACCTTCTGGACTTGTTCTCTTATCAGGAAATAAATGAGAATGAACTGTATGGATGTTATTCTAACGATTGTCAGGATCTGGGTATGGAAGGAATAACAGAATAATGAAAGGTGCTTTTTCAGATTACATATGTCTATTGTTATTGCTCAAAACCATATAATCCAGTCAGGCATGACGGCACTATACTTTCAGCACTGGGTAGGCTGAGGCAAGAGGATCACTGGGAGATAGGCAGAGTGGACTGAGCTTCCAACCCACAACTTGGAGCTAAACCTAAGCAGTCTACATCAGCCAAATCCCAGCTGACGACACACAGAAATAAATATTTCTTTTCATATAAGATGTTCATATTTGTTAGTTATATAGTATTTCATGGTAATAGAGTATTTCAAAAAATAATAGTTTACCTATATGAATATTTTAGACCTCAATGTTTCTGTTGGATTTTGAGATTCTGAGGAAAAAAATCTCTCCTGTATATAAATAAATATATATATAAAAAACTGATTATAAAAACAAAAATAAAGCTGTTTACAAATCTATTAAACAGAACATCTGAAAATAGTCAGATCTAGAGACAAACATTCATCAACCACGTGGGGAACTTGTATCTCAATTTTATCCAGTATAGAGGCTAATGTCCAGTATACCTTTTTATCCTATCTTAAATATCAGACAAACATTGTCTGTACAACTTAATTTATGAAGATAACTGTCACAAAATATTACACCGTGAAAAGCAAAATACTCAAAGATTTCAGTTAAGCTGAACGCACAGAAATAGATACATTTTCGTAATTATTTTATAAAAACTAAATATATTAACAACATATTAGTAGCTTTTGGTGATAAAGCCAGATATTCAGGTATCTATTATAAATTTACTGAAACATAAGGGGTAAAGTTTTTTCTTAGTTTGGTTTTCAATCTTTTTAAATGTACTAGTTCCTCTCCCTGCCTTAGTAAAGACTCAAGATACAGTAACCTGTGACAGTAACTGAATACTTACTTTATGGCACCTGAAAGCAATGATCATGGTTTTGTTTTGTTTTATTCCTCACTGAGTTTCTTGGTACATTTTAGGTATACAGTACAGTTACATTCATCACTGGGATCTTGTACCTTTACATGACAGGTCTTGGTTCTCACTTTTTCTCCTTGGCCATGCCCTCCCTTGAACCCCTCCTCCCCTCCCCACTTACAAACACTTTATTTCCATTTTTTTCATTTTCTCATATTTTTTTCTTTTCCCTTATTTCCTTTCCCCTACCCTTCCCATTTCTCCTACACCTTTAGCCCTTTTCTTCCTATTTCACATTGTCAATTATACCATTAGGATCTTATGTATAATTATAGTTTTTCACACCAGAGAAACTACTCAGTATTTACACATATGTGACTTATTTATTTCACTTAAGAGTATATCCTCAATATGTATCCATTTTCCTATGAATGACTCTAATTTCTCATTCTTTATGGCTGAGTAGTATTCCTTTCTATAGAAAAACCACATCCTCTTATCCAGTCTCCAATTGATGGGCAAATGGGCTATTTCCAAGTTTTAGCTATTAGAAAATGTGCCACTACATACATGGGTGCACATATATCACTGTATGTGGTATCTGGGTCAAATGGAACCTTTAATCCTAGTTCTTTGAGGTATCTCCATATTGATTTCCATAGTGGTTGCACCAGTCTGCACTCCCACCAACAATGGAGAAGGGTTCCTTTCTCCCCACAATCCCGTCAACATTTGTAATTGTGTGATTTCTTGATAGCAGCCATTCTTTATGGGGTGAGGTGGAATCTCAGTGTTGTTTTCATCTGCATCTCTCAAATGACCAGTGATGTGGAACATTTTTTCATATATTTACTTGCTGCTTTTACTTCTTTGTCTGAGAAATGGCTGCTCATTTCAGATGCCCATTTTTGAATCAGGTCTTTATATTTGGGGGGGCTGATTTTTTTTTTCAGTTCTTTATATATTCTAGATAATAGGCCTTTGTCTGAGAAGCAGCTGGTAAAAATTTTTTCCCACATTGTCTCTAAGTTCTGTTGATGGTTTCTTTTCAGTGCAGAAGCTTTTTAATAAGATGAGATCACACTTGTTATTTGTGCTAGTTCCCGTGCTACTGAAGATTTCTTCATAAAGTCTTTTCCTATGCCAATGTCTTCAAGAGTTCTACCTAACTTATCTTCCATGCAATTAGGAACGAAAAAGATGAAGTCACAACAGATCCAGCAAAAATCCAGAGGATCGTCAATACCTACTTTGAGAACCTGTACTATAATAAGATGGAAAACACAGAAGAAACAGACAGATTTCTAGATACTTATGAATTACCAAAGTTGAACAAAGAAGATAAAAAAAATTCTAAACACACCAATTACAATCAGTGAAATTGAAAATGTAATTAAAAGTTTACCAATGAAGAAAAGCCCAGGTCCTAATAGATGCACTGCTGAATTTTACAAGACATTTAGAGAAGAACTACTGCCATTACTCTTCAAATTTGTCAATGAAATTGAAAGGGAAGCAATACTTCCAAATTCATTCCTGGAAGCAAGTGTTACTTTGATTCCAAAACCAGGGAAAGGCCCAACTAAAAAAGGTCAATCTCCTTAATGAATATAGATGCAAAAATCCTCAATAAGATACTGGCAAACAGAATACAGAGGGTCATCAAGAAGATCATACACCTTGATCAATTCAGATTTATTCCAGGGATGCAAGGATGGTTCAACATACGAAAATCAAAAAATGTAATACACTATATTTGTGAAACAGAGTCAAGGACAAAAACCACATGATCCTCTCAACAGATGCAGAAAAAGCATTTGACAAAATTCAACACCCATTCATAATAAAAATTCTGCAAAAAATTGGAATAGATGGTCTATATCTCAATTTAATAAAGGCTATCTATGAAAAACCAACAGCCAACATCATATTAAATGGCCAAAAACTGAAAACCTTCACATTAAAATCTGGAACAAGACAAGGATGCCCACTATTACCACTCCTCTTCAATATAGTTCTGAAAACATGAGCCACAGCAATTAGACAAGAGAAAGAAATTAAATTAATGATCATTGTTTAGTGATATGGATAAGCTGTAGAAAAAAATAACAAATTAGGCCAAGTATGCACTCACCTATGTATCCTATGGACGTTTCTTTGGAAAATGTAAGTATAAGCTTTATCACTAACCCTTATCTATGAAAAGTGGAATGCAGAGAAAGTGGCAGCTATTTAAAATTCTTTAGTCATATTCAGATTATGCATTCATTGATTCAAGAAACCCTTGCTAAATCCCTACCATCTGGTCTGCACCATTGGTGGAAGTGGGAATAGAACAAGAGCCTACAGGGAAATGAAAGAGATAAAGGAAAGAGAAAAATGCAAAATATGGACCAAAACACCCAACCCATTCTCCTGGGATTAAGAAGTAATGCTTCCCAAGCTGATCTCTGAAGGGAAATGAAAAAGAAAACAGAAGTGGCAGGAGAACCATGCTCTGCTCTAAGCGATGGGAAAACATGTGAGGGCTTGGTAATGAGAGAAAGCAGAGAAAATTCACAACATGCAAGTATGATTTTTGCCTTTGTGGATACACTGTCTATGGTTTTAACCTTAAGCTGTCTTTGGGCCGGGGATTTAGATCAGTGGTTCCACCGCCTGCCTCACAAGCGCAAGGTCCCAATTTCGATCCCCGGTACCAAAAAAATAAAAATAAATGAACCTTAAGCTGTCTTTGAAAATAAGCAATTTAGGTACTTGGCTTCTAGGAGTTTCTTATCCCACTTCATTGACAATTCCTTTTCAATTTCCTTCCTTCTCTGTATTGTAGTTATCACCCAAACATTTAGTCATTGGAGTGCACTGGGCTCAACCCAATGGAGTCTCTATGCTCTGTCAGTACTCACTCCCAAATGATCTCATCCAACCTTCATGTTTACTTCTAACTATAAAATCTCCACTCTCCTATGAACACTTGACTCTTAATTCCAATCCTTTTTTCTACTTCTCCACTTGAATAGGCAACTCAAGCAAGATGAGTCCAAAGCCTGACTCTTGATATATAACCCACAAAATCTACTTTCCAGTGTTTCTTATCTCAAGAAATAATAATTCTATTATTCGAACTGCTTGGGCAAAACTGAAAGCAGCATCTTTCATCTCTCTTTCAGTGATGCTCATCTGTAAACCTTCTGCAAATCCTATTCATAATTGTGCATCTGCTTTCCCCTTTGTCCTCTATACTGTAGAGTCTATAGTCCATTCTCTACACAGTGGCTAGAGAGATCCCTTAAAAATGTCAGATTGTATCATTGCTCTGTTTACCACCCCCCATTAGCTTACAATCACACTTAGAGTAAAAGGTTTTTGTGATCTTGACAATCTACATCTCTCTGATTTTCTTCCCATCACCTTGCTCACTCTGCTTCAGCCACTGGCATTGCTGGTCCTCAAACATGCCCAGAACACTCTTAATGCAGGTCCTTTGTACTTACTGTTCAACCTTCTGAAACCCTCTTTTCCAATACCTATATGGCTCATTCCTCTACTTCATTCAAGTCTCCATTCAAATTTCACCTTCACAATGCAGCCACCTCTCAACTTACAATACAAAATAGTTCCTCTTTGCCCTGCTTTATTTTTTTCTCTAACCCTTATCTCTTCTATACCCAATGACCATAACCTAGAATATAAGTTTCCCAGAGAGAATAGGTATGTTTTAGTCACTCCTGCACCAGAACCATAAAATACTGCCTGGCAGATCATTGGCAAGAAGTAGACCTTTGAAAAATGAATCAATAAAAACTAAAAATTTTATGAAATTTTCTAAAAAAACTATTGATACAATTTTCTATTTTAAGTCAAAGTCACCTTTCTATATTGCAACCTAATTAATTGTTAACTATTTTATAAAATATGTAAAAATACACCGGGGATTTAGCTCAGTGGTTCCGCTGCCTGCCTTGCAAGCACAAGGACCCGAGTTCGATCCCTGGTACAAAAATAAAATAAAATATGTAAAAATAACACTATATACTTTTTCCACCAATAAACTAAAGACAAACCCACACACCCATAAACCCATACAAGAGTCACTGGCAAAGGCTGGGAACTCAGAAGACTTTACAGCATTCTTTTCCTTCCCTTCGCTTGGCACTTACAAATATATTGAGAGGTAGGTTGAGTTTCCGTGTTATCTTAAAGCCAATCAACATTTCACCTGTAATTCATTAACAACATTATTTTGCAAATATTTATAAAACATCAATATAGAACACTGGCAAAACTATGGACAGACAATTCAAAGAAGAAATACAGCCAATGCATTTGTGAAAATGTCCATTTAGATTAACATTCCTTAATACTTAAATGTTTTACATGCTAAATGTTTGGAAATAAGGAAAGCACAGTCACATCAAGAAATCCAACACCAGCAAAAAGTTTCTTATAGAAGCAGGAAAATGCAGAAGCTGGAATTCTTACTCATGGGGCTGGATGCAGATTGAAATACCTGTGATGGAGCAATAGACGATGTGAGGCGCAATCTTGTCTACATCTTCATATCCCAGACCCACAGCAGACAGTTTTCCAGGGATATAGTTTTCCACAAATACATCACACACAGCTGCAAGCTGAAGGAAGAGGTAAAGACGAATCAGACTTCTAAAGGGACTGCAACTTTCAACAACTTTCCCACATGACAGAATTTTAATTTCAATCGACACATTCATTCTCACTTTATGGCAGTTAAGAAAAATCACAGGAGAGGTCAAGTAGATTTAGATAAACATAAAAGCCTGGGTCAATTACTTCACACATTACTGTCCGTAACATAGTGGCTACTAAATTTTACATTAAAACATGGTACAATAGCTCCTGCTTCCTTTGAATACGAGAAATTTTTAGGCTACATGGTCCATCCAAATCTGTTCTCAAAAGTATATGTAAAAAAATTAAAATATAAGTACATAAAACATCTTTTGAAACCTTTACAAAATATCTAAATTCAATGTCATCCCTTATTCCACCTTTATTATGACATTCCTCATTACAACATGCACTTAACATATATAAACTTGATTCTGAAAAGCCTCCATACTTTTATGATGTGCTCCTTCCAAAGAGTTTTAAACATCTTTAATGATTCACAGCTTTGCTTGGTCTTGTTTTTCAAACTCAACATCACGCCCACTGAACCAGTAATTATCAAAAACACACCCCAGATTTTGATTGTCAGACAGAGCAATGCCATAGAAATTAGAGGACAATAAAGTACTGGAAACCTTAAACTTAATGTTTTTCAAAATCTTAATTGTGACTAAATATCTTTCAAAATCATAACAAAAATGATTCTAGGTCACCTGGAAAATCCATTATGGTAATTTTAACAGATCCAAATGCCTAATAACTATTCAATAAATTTTTTAGGGCTAGGGATATGGCTCAGTGGTAGAGTGCTTAGGCCCAAAGTTAATCAGTCTTACAAAAAAAATAAATAATTTTATTGACATAGATTTAGAAATATTCACATGCATACAACCTAACAGAATAAGACTCTAGATCAGGAGTGGGCAAACTTTTTCTACAGGGCTCAATAAATACTTTAGGCCACATATATTTTGTCAAGTATTTTGCTTTGTTTTTTCTTTAATAATCTTTACAAATGTAAAACTCAAACCTAATCCATTGACTATACAAAAGCAAGCCCAACTTGGGTCACATAGTCTGCCAAGCTCTGCTCTAAATGAACATGGTTGAATTAATATAAGCTTTAGATATAAACATGTAAATAAACTGAGGGTCTGTTATTGTGTCACTACATGTGGAACAGATATATGGAATTGTCTGACAATAAAATTGGGGGCCAGGGTGGCTCTTAGGAAGCATATCAAGGAAAGAAACTCATCCACCAGAGCTCTCAAAACAGAGGCACTAGAGCCCAGGTGACCACCTCTCCTGACAGCATGATAAATAAATTAAGAAAAAGTACAAGGCCTGAAATTCAAACCTCAGGAACACACACACACACACACACACACACACACACACACAGACACACACACAAAGAAAGAAATAGGACAATATATTAGTTCATTACTGGTTGCTATAACAAAGTACCTGAAGCTCAGTAAAGCATAAAGGAAAAAAGAAAAGAGGTTTAGGACTGAGACTATAGCTCCGTGGTAGAGAGCTTGCCTAGCACATGCAAGACCCTGGGATTGATCCCCAGCACTGCATTATTTTAAAAAGTTTATATGTCTCACAATTTTAGAGGTTTGAGGGCATAGCACCAGGATCAGCTCTGCTCTGGTGAAGATCTAGCAGATAGGATCACAGTGGCAAAAATATAGGTGGGAGGGAATCAGGAAGCTGGAAAGTAGAGGGGAGGTCAGACTTGCTCTTTTCTTACAACTCACTGCAATGAGAACAACTGGGATCCAACAAGAACTATCCCTCCTGAGGGCTGCATCCTAATGACCTAATTACTTTACACTAGGCTCTACCTCTTAAAGGTTCCACCATCTCTCAATGTGCTCACATACTGAGGACCAGACTTCTAACACATAAATCAACTACAACAAACTCACACCATATCCAAACAATTGCAAAGATAGACAAGACGCACATGTGGGCCTCAAATCTCAAGCAATACAGGAACCCTTTCCAAACTGCGGAAGCCAACTAACAATTGAGCTACTTCTCCTATGGGCTACTCCATGCAGCATATGCCAACTTAGGTCTCATTAGAGAAGCATCAATTACTGTTAACAATTTTACCAAGCATTGCTTGTAGAACTGGAGGGTGTTAGTACTAAATAAAATACAAACCGGTTATGCTCTGATTTATTCCACAAATTTTTCTGAGGCACTATCTGCTACTTCCGGCACAAAAGAAAACAAGCTATATCTACGTTAATCAACTCTGTGCGCATCTGTTCTGTTTGGTACATGATGTAATACCTTCTTTAAGTAAATAGCTTTAAATATTTTTAATTTTAAATTCCCCATGAGAGGGCTCTCAAAACGTTAAACATGTAATTATCATAAGGCCCAGAAATGCCACTCCTAAAATATAGACAAAAGAATTGAAACCAGAGTCTCAGATACTTGTATGCAAATGTTCATAGAGCATTATTCATACTATCTAAAAAGTAGAAACAACTCAAGTGTCCATGAACCGATCTGAGTTATTCAGCTATAAACAGGAATAAAGTTTTGATATATGCTGCAACATCGCCAAACATAAAAGTACAAATATTCTGTGAGTCCACTTACATATAAAAGAGACAAATTGAGAGCCGAGTATGGTGGTGTACACTTGTAATCTCAGCACTCAGGAGGCTGAACCATGAGGATCACTGACAGCTCAAGGCCAGCCTGGGCTACATAGTGAATTCAAGGCCAGCTTGCATTATATAGAGAGACCCTGCCCCAAAAAGAAAAAAGAAAGAAAAAGATAGGCACATTCATAAAGAGAGATAGTTGATTAGAGATTACGAAGGATTAATGGAAAAGGAAATGAAGGTTTATTGCTTAATAAACGCAAAGTTTTGTTTGGGGTAATGAAAATATTTTAGAAATAAATGGTAGTGGTGGTTGTACATATTATAAATATAATTAATGCTACTGAAGTGAATACTTCCGAATAGTTAAAACAAGAATTTTATTTGCATATAGTTTACCATAATCAAAAAGTTTTGAACCATGTGAGGTATCTGTATTTTTAACTTCTATAGAATCCTAGGTCACATCTCAATTCACAAAAAGTATCCAAGTAGACCATAAATTTGATGTTTCAATGAAAAAAGAAAATAAATGTAATAAGTTATGCTAATAGAAAACTATTCCAAATATATTAAATAAGAGAATAGCAGATTTTATGCTTTTTTCAATAATTAGTTATACTAATACAGAAGTATTCAAATCATAATAAGTAAAAAAATAGATTATATGCAAATAATATATATGATATTTTCTGATATCTGGGAGGTAAATAAGAATATAAGACAGAGTTTGATGTGATGCATGAAAATATGAATCCTTCTGCCCATTGTTATAGGTAAGATCTTAAGTGTCCCCCAAACACCCATGTACTGGAAGGCTTGGAGCTCAGGAAGGCAGGCATTATTAATAAGTTGGGGAAGGACAGGGATTTAGCTCAGTGGTGCCACTGCCTGCCTTGCAAGAACAAGGTTCTAAGTTTGAGCCCAAGGACCACAAAAAAAAAAAAAGTGGTGGATACTGTAAAGGACAGGGCCAAGTGGGAGGTCTTTAGGTCATTGGAGGCATGCCCAGCAAAGCGATAGTAAACCCTAGCCCATTTCTTTTCCTTTCTTTTAGCCCCTAGCCACAAAGTGATGTGTTGCCTTACCCAAAGCAAGAGAGCCAATACATCATAGACTAAAGCCTCTAAAACTATGAGCCAAAGTAAACCTTTTCTCTTCATAAATTGATTATATCACATATTTGTTATAGTAATGAAGAGCTGATTAATACACCCATGAAGAGGTATTACTCATATAATTTATAAACTTAAGTACAGCTGTGATCAGAGAGGATGGTATAATCTGGCTGTACAGTGTTTTAAGAAAAATGTGGAATACAGATTTCCACTGATACATGTGCCCACTATTTGTTTATGATTATCCAAGAATGCATATTTCTTATTGTAATATTTATTGGTAAAATATCCCTAGAAGATGGAATATGAAAGAAATTACTCTTTTCCCTAGTTATATTTATGAAAATAAATATATATTAACCACTCATGAGATAGTGATGCTTAGTGAGTCTGCCATCCAATATAATCTTTCTCTCTTTACCAGGGTAATCACTTTCTTCAATATTATGTATGTTTCCCATAGCCTTAAGTCATTCATAAAAACTCTAAACAGAACAGCACTGAAATTCAAGCTGTCAGAATATTTCCTTGGAATGTATATATGTGTGCAAATGAGGACACTAGCTACACTGGCACCATCATTATTCACATTATCTACAAGTAGCATACAAACCAATTGCCTTGGTGGAGACCAAATATTTACTGCATTTCCTTAATGCAGAAATAAAGAGAAATAGTGAGAAAATAAAGTAAAGGAGGAAAAAATTGTTTTAATCTCTAGTAATCGCCTCTTCTTTATCGAGGTGCTCACAAATCACCTACTAATCTATTCTAGAATCTTACCTGGAATAAACAGTATAATTTTTTTGTTTTGAGTTCTAGGGCCCACCATCTTTTTCTTTTAGGAAGAAAAAAAATCTTCCATCCAGTCACATAGCAAATAAGATCTAAAATAAGCCTGAAATAGATAGTACCTAATTATGAGTTTCTTTCTAGGTATAATTTAGAAACACACTGGATCAATGAGATGGGAAATGGAGGAGTAAGAAATGATACCACATTTATAAGTAATCATAAAACAAATACTTTTATGAATATATTGTGCAAATCAACAGGTTTTATTGGGACACTTCTATATCACACATTTGTCATGTCTACCATACTTGCTTTTTTGGTGGGAGTGGGTAATGGGGACTGAACTCGAAACCTTGCACTTGTGTGGCAGGAAGCAGAACCACTGAGCTAAATCCATGGCCCTTACCTTCCTTTCTACCCTCTCTTCCTGCTCCTCTCCCCTACCTCCCCCAGCTCCCTTCCCATTCCCTAGTAGTCAGTCTCTTTCATTTCATCTATGAAATCAGTTTTTAAAATATTCTTATTCATAGGAAAAGTATTCTGAACAATTTAAAAGCAAAGTCTCAGGATATTTTTTATTTACTTTTAAACATACACACAAACCCACACAGATATATATATATGTAAATAGACATATATAGCAAAATGCTAACATTCCAGGGTGAATGAAAGTTAATTATTCTCTCAGTTTTACTGGATGTTTTAAATTTCCATAATAAAAGGCTTGAGGACAACAAAACTCATGATTTTTATATGTTTATGTATTATATGAGCTCACTATAATATATGCCCATAACTGGGATACTGGGACTATCTACTAATTAACATAAAGAACTATTTGAAATACAGGATGACATATACTTGAATGTTATCAAATAATACTGCCATGAAAACCCCAGGCTCCAACATAGATTTTCTAAGCAGAATTTTGCTCGTAATAAAGCCTGGTTTGGGTTAGCCTATTTGACAAAGGAGTCATACTTTTTGGATCTCCTATGTATTCAGCTGATTGCTTTGCATAATACTTTGGAACCGTTTCTGTAAACTGAACACATTATATTGACAATCATAGTTACTAAGGTCTGAATGCTGAAGTTGTCTTTGCTATTCTAGAGGCCAAAAGGGAAATCCATGACAGAAAGAACACAAAAGACTAGGCAAAAGGCAATTTTTCCTCTTGTCAGTAAAATGCATAATTTACAGGCGGCATAACTAAAAGCAATGGACTTAAATAATGTCCCAAACAATTTGTTCAAGTTTCATATGAGTTGAAATGTACTTTGTCAGTACCAATAAATTCAATTAAAAAAAGACTTGAGAAATTAAGCCCATAGTAAAACTTCAAATTGTTACAATATGGTAGAGGACACTGGCAGGATCCAAGAAAAGTGGGAAGGAAGTACCAGTGATTCATTTATTTTGGTCAGAATTACACACATAGGACCAAAATAGTCATATGCACACAGATACCTTATTATCAATGCTTATGAATTTCACCTATCACTGACCTACTGAGAAGCCCTAACGAATATGTAAAGTATTTGTACAGTCAAATCTGAGACATTGACTACCCAGGATAAAATATCAGGATGTCCTGAAACAGATGCAAATAAGCAGGTGTGTGAACACAGAATGTAAACTAAGGAAAATACATAGAATAGAAATAAAAGTATTAAGAAAAGTGCAATCTTCTTAGCAACAATAATAATGATAATAAAAATAATAACTAAAGAAATGATAAAAAAGAAGGGTCTGAGAATGAAGAGTGGGAGAGCTGGGGCCAAAGTGAGGATAGCCATGACAGAAAAACAGAGCAGGGCCGGGGATTTAGCTCAGCGGTTCAGTAGCCTGCCTTGCAAGCACAAGGACCCGAGTTCAATCCCGGGTACCAAAAAAAAAGAAAAGAAAACTAGAGCAGGCCAACCACAGTGGAGAATGGTTTTCAAAAATCAAAATGAGTATCAACTGAAAGAGAAGGAAAGGGAGAGGGAGGAGAAAGGGGGAGGAAGAGGAGGAAGAGGAGGAAGAGAAGAAAGAGGAGGAGGAGGGGCGGGAAGAATCCTAAGTAATTCTGTAGAAGAGATTCATCATGAACAGAACAGTTTTCAAACTTTGGATCCAAAATTCAAAAATGCTAAATTGGCTGGATTGATCCAGCAGAACTACAGAAATGGGCCACTGATTCTGATCTTAAAAATTATAAGAAATTATCTTTCAATCACCCAGATACATAAAGAAGGCCAGGGAATCTAAAGTTTATGCTTTAGTAAAAAATTTAAAATTTTACATTTGAGATTTGGTTCTCTAATCAAATAGATACATATTCATTAGAGTGCAATATAAAATTTAACAGTAATGACAAGTTTTATCTCACATGATGAAATCAACTTTATATGCATAATGGAATGAGTGCTGACCCACGGCAGACACTTCAACATATTTTTTTCCTGTTAAGTTTATTGGTCCATTTAAAGCAAACAGTATAGTTACATTTATCATTGGGATCTTGTACCTTTACATGATATGTCTTGGTTCTTATTTTTCCCCATATCCCTGCCCTCCCTTCATCCCCTTCACCCTTCCCTATTTACAAAGACTTTGTTTCCATTTTTCCTTGTTTTACATTTTTTTTCTTCCCTTATTTCCTTCCCCTCCCCTTCCCACTTCCCCTTTAGCCATTTTCTTCCTATTATATTAAGTCAATTTTAACAACAAACCTAGGAAGAAGATACTGATATCATTCCCAGTTTATTTATGAGGAAACTGAGGCACTAAAAAGATAAGTAACCTTCCTGAAGTCACACAGCCAGCAAGTGTAAGAGGCAAGATTCAAATTACATGTGAAGGTACATCCCCTTAACAATCCTGTCCTTCAAAGAAAAATGCTGCACCAAGTCTGGACAGCTGGACAAACATTCAAAAAACTTGGGCTCTCCAGTGATGTGACCTGGGGTTCAAATATCAGCTTTAAACTTTAGATAAACTAAATTTAGCAGAGTTTATTGAGGAAAGCATGATTTGTGTATTGGGCAGCTCTTAAACCAGGAGAGATTAAGAGATCTTCATCAAACAAGGTGTGCAACTGTATTTCTAGACGAAAAAAAAAAAGGAAGTGACATCCAGAAACAGTTTGATTAGTTATAGTTTAGCATTTGTGAACAGGGACATGATCTGCTTCCTTGGGCTACTGTGATGGGCTGAAACTTCACTATCTGTCACAAGAATATACTCAAATTAGTTCATAGTTGGTTTACACACTAAATTAAATTATAATTTGCGGCATACAAAGTTAGATTTAGGCCAAATGTAAATTAACATAACATTAGCTAGGTAATCTTTGGAGCATCACTTAGACTCTATATGATTCAATTTCCTTTCATAAAATTGGGGATTGGAGTGGTGGCTACCAGAGATCCAACTCAGACCTTGCACTTTCAAGGCAGATGTGGTACCAGCCCATATTGAGGATTCTAATAACTCACTTACAAGGCAAATTCTGAGGCTTAGAGAAGTGAATATAAGTAAAAAGCCCAAGCCCAACATCTGATTTAAAGGGCACTCAGTCAATAGAAAGTAGGACTATAATTATACACAATACACAAGAAATATTATACTTAGAAAAATATCAATTTATATTTTTAAATGGCATTTATAGCAAAAGCACAGATTGTCAATGAAATACAGTTTTAAAACATTTTTGCTCTAATTACAACCTAGGTTATAAGTTGCTTTCCACAGAGTATACTGTACCTCTTTGATGATTTTCACCCCTTTTGGATCCTTGATATTAACAGCTATACTCTAAAAATGAAAATATATATATTAAAATATTATCATAAAGGCATTCCTTGATATTCAAACAAGAAAGCCATTCATATCATAGATTATCCTCTTAAAGAAAATTTATTCTCCCTATAGAGAAATACCTAAATCTTCTTTATTTGTAATTAGGATAAGATATATAATTAGGATAATATTACAGTAAACGTTTTACAACAGTAAAACCGGAGTTAGGCATTTAACATCTTTTAGAAGAACAACAAATGTGAAAAAATCAACTGATTTCCCCTTTATAAAATTTCCATTAAAAATTCTCATGAAATGTTTTAAATTACTTAGTAGAAAAGAAAGATTAGAAAAAAAAAACCTTATTGTTTCTAAGTTATCTGGGGGATTAAATCATCACATTTGAAATATTAATTATATCTGCAAAAAAGTTATGATGATGTCAAACATTTTGGTATTAAAAGAGAATTTCAAAAATAAATAAAAAAGATGATATCCTTACTTTCTTATTTCGGTTAACACTGAGAAAATATGTACTTTCCGTGCCCACAAAAGGTGGCCCCCAAGTTCGTGTGTCATCACCAACTCCTGAAAATAACAATGTGAGTCATTAATCTTTAGCTTTGAAACACCATGGATCATTTCAAATCCTGATGCACAGGTGCTTGAACAAGATCAGCTCAGCCCAGTGAAATCCTCAACTCTACTCAAGGGGGCCTATAAGAGCTCCTTAGAACAGCCAAACTTTTTACCTTTTTGTATTAACCATTAGATCCTTCCATATCCTCTTTTGCTAAATTGCACTATTGAAAGTTCAGTCCAGACAGAAATATCCTACTGGCAGTCTTTAGATTTTTTTTTTTTTTGGCAGTCTTTAGATTTAATAAACAGCAAATGTTAGAAGGGAAAAATTACTCTTATTTTTTGACAAGCAAGTCAGTTAACTCTTTCATGGTTCCCTGGCATTCAATGTGCAAAGAAAATGTGGAGTCTGCAAAAGAGCCTTGGTTAATGTAATTTAACTCAGAAGATGCTAGTCTTTATCATAAAGTATCATCTGGAACTAGGTCTATAGCAAGGATTAATGAATCTAGAAAATATTTCTATGACAGAAAAGGCAAAAGAAGTTACTGAATAGAAAAATGTCAATAATTTTCTATTTTAGAATAAAATTTTAGTCATCTAGATTTTGTTTCAAAGTAATAGTGTAAAACCATCAAAAATATTTTATTTTGGATATCTACTCCAAGTAATTATGAGATGTACTCATTTTGATTCAAAGACAATACTAAAAAACTATAGGAAAAGTTTTTTCACTAAAAGCAACTGGCAAAGAATGTAGCAGGAACTCTGAAAATGATTCAATAATTAAATAGTACAAAGTAGTGTCACCTATGAGTTTCATAAGTTCCAAGTAAATATTGTTATGAGAATCTAATCACTATTAGTCTATACAGGCAATTACAAATAAAGTAATTATCACTACCTCCCTTTTAAAAAAGAGAATTTGTGACCATGGGTTAAAGTTTTAAGCTCTCATCATTTAAATCTTATAATCAATCTGTGAGATATTAGACTTTAGTCACGTAAATTGATCAGGAAAAAATAGAGCTAATTCTCTGCATGTAGTGTGTGTGTGTGTGTGTGTGTGTGTGTGTGTGTTTGCATGTGTGTGTGTTACTGGGGATTAAACCCATGACCTTCACTTTGAGTTCCATTACCAGACTTTTTTATTCTTTACTTTGAGACATGGTCTTGCTAAATTGTCGAGGCTGGGCTCAAGGTTTTGATCCTCCTGCCTCCTCAGAGTGCTGGAAGTTCAAGCATGTCCCACTATGCTGACCAACACAGACAAATTTGAGGTGGGGGGCTAAAGAATAAACTTCTTAATAAGAGAGGGGAGAGAGAGAGAGAGAAAGAGAGAGAGAGAGAGACTGAGCTTGGTGGCATACACCTATAATCCCAGCACTAATGAGGTTGAAGCAGGAGGACTGCTGCAAGTTTGAGGCCAGTCTGGGCTAATAGCTACATAGTGAGTTCAAGCCCAATCTGGACTGTATAATAAGACTTTCTCTCAAAAAGCAAAAAAAAAAAGAACTAAAAAAAGAGATAAACAGAGTACGCAGGACAGAGGAAGGAGAAAATAAGCATTAGATCTAACTATAGATGAACTAATACTGACAGCACTAAGTGCTAAACACCAGCTAGGCTTAGTGATGCATGCTCAAACTCCCATCATTCTGGGGAAACCAGAAGTTCAAGCCCAGCCAGGGCAATTTAGGGGAGACTCTGTCTCAAAATAAAATTTAAAAAGAGGGGTGGGAATGTAGCTGAGTGCTAAGGCCCATAGTAATGCCAAAGAAATATTTTTAATTTTTTAAAGCTAAGTACTAAAGAGAATGGCATACTTAAAATATCATGGGGAGAAAGGAGCTAGAAGGGTCTGCAAAGGACTGCCCACAAGTAATCTAGACAGTGAATCACTGTATGGGAAATGCATGCATGAGTCTGGACCTTCAGTATCAGACAGACCCTCTCAGAGTCACCTGAGAATCTGGCCTCTTCCATGCTTTTGAAACTCCCAATGCATGAAATTTTTTAAGGGACAGGAAAAAAAAGCAATGCTAGAATAAAGCTAAAACTGTATAGCTTATTTTAAATGATTGCATTCATCTCTCAGGTGGTATTTCAGAAATCTAAATTGGAGGCTTACAAGTCTTTCCTGCCTCTGCTGTCCTTGGGATTTGGCAATGTTTTAGAGGAACAGAAAGATCAATGCAGATGTTAAGAAAACTAAGATCTGAAAAGCTAAATGTTAAGGTTGAAATGTTAAAGTTAAAACTGGAAGCTTAAGAAACATGTTTTATGTGACCCACAGTTTTTAATGTTTTTAACTCTACCAAGATGACAGAGGCTAGAGATGTCATGTGAAAATTCAGACTGCCCTTTTCCTATGATTTTTCAACACATTCACTGATTTTTTGTAATCACTTATGAGCACTGGTTATGTTAAGATACTGCTCATAGAAATGTACAAAAAACCACCATTTCTACCTCGTATCACCACCCAGTGGGGACAGTCCTGAGACTTCAGGGGCATCATTTGCTACCCTTCCTAGCTCACTTCTCTCATTTAGGTTCTCTGTCTAGCCCTGCAGGCATTACAGATGTTCCCCCACAAATTGACTGACTCCAAGAAAAGAAGAAAAAAAGCATACTAAAGTTGGATATGTTCTTTGATTACACAAAAGAGAACAATCTAAGTACTAAGAACACTACAAACAAATTTTATTTGACTGAGGAAATGGAGAAGTGGACACAAAAAAAGACTCAGCTGACATTTGGGAAGATTATCAAGATTTAATAAGAGTGCTACTAAAACACTTTCTTCTTGTGTTGAATAAGTATCGTGAAAACCCAAAACAATTAAATATGTCATACGAACATTAACATGTGTTGGACACGAGGGTTAAGATAAAAAGTCAGATGAATCAGCCAAAAATGGAGCAGTAAACACTTGCTTTGAACAAAGCCTGATACTAACTGCATGATGATAGGATATAACAAAGCTCTAGACAGAACAAGGTCTTCCCACAGTGGGACCTAAAAAGTACAAAAGGAAAATAGGACTAAAAAAATGAGGACTAAAGGCTTATAAAATTAACCTAAGTACAAATATTAGTCTGGTGACCAATTCAAACAGTAAGAGAAATTAGATTAGATGTTCTCTCTATGAAGAGAAGATGCAAGAAAACCAGCACTTGAAATCACAAGTTCTGTGGTGTTGAAATTAGATGGCAATGTAGAAATCAGAAGCTTTATGGAAACTGGGGAGAAAAAGAAAAAAAAAAGATCAACTAGAAAGTAAACATTTTTCAACATGTTCCCAGCAGAGACCAAAAGCAATGAACATCATTAACTACAGACACTAAGCATTATCTCTGGAAATCTGGACTCCCCAGGTACTTTCACCACCTGAGACCAATAAGAACAGGCTCAGATGAATATAATATGATAAAATGTAATAACTGGACAATTTTCTGATAATTGCTTTTGCTTCTTAGGAAGATCTATTTTGGAGGATATTAAATCTTTATAGGCTTTATCACTTAACATAAATTAATAAGCTGATGTTATAAATTAGCCTCTTGTGAGTCTTACAGATAAATACAGACTATTCAGTGCTAGACTATTCTGAGAATTCTGTTTCAGACTCATAAGGCTATGATTTTGAAACATAAATAATAATAATTACTATGACTATTATCCTTGAAACATTTACAATAAACTATTTATAGGTTAATGCACAGGACATAGTAAAGAATAGAGACAATACCTCTTAAGGGCCTGTTGAAGAGAAAGGGCATAAAACAATGAAACTTTTCTAAGATACCTTACCAATAATACCATGAACTAACCACCAAAATTCTAGGAATGCAACAAATAAAAGTGAGAATTGTGTACATAGAACATACTTATTTGTTGGACAGAGGAGGCAGTAAGAACCAGAAAGATGTTGAATGAAAAACAGAAAAACAAGGAATCAATCCAAAATTAGATATTTTCAGCCGTGCGTGGTGGTGCACGCCTGTAATCCCAGCACTTGGGAGGCTGAGGCAGGAGGATTGCTGTGAGTTCAAGACCATCCTGGGCTACGTAGTGAGTTACAGTTCAGTCTCAACTACATAGTGAGACCCTGTCTCAAAAATACATAAATAAACAAACAAACAAACAAATAAATAAAGTTAGATATTTTCCCCATCAAAACCATTAAAATTGTAAAATAGGGGACCTATGGATATAGCACAAGTGTTTATTTGCCTGGCCTGTAGGAAGCCCTGGGTTCAATCCTCAGCAATGCAAATAAAGAAAAGAATTATAAAAGAGAAAATGTTCCCTTTATTAGAAATAGAAGAGAGTAAGCTAAGTTGTGGTATTTGGTTTCCTCTGTGAAGGACTGCTATTCTTTTCCCTTCTCTCCTTTTGTATCCTGTTTCTCCTTGCTTCCCATAGTCCTAAGGATGTGGTCACCATCATTAATCAGTCTCAACAGTGGGGACTGTATGGACTAAGGAGGGTCAGGGTCAGAGCTGAGCACCTTATTAGCTGTGTGGACTTGAACAAGTTGCTTTACTTTCTGTGCCTACATTTTCCCATTTATACTAGGATAATAACATCAGTCTGTAGGATTGCTGTAAATATTAAACTAAAATTGACAAGGGGCTTAGAACTTTGCAGAGCACTATAAGTGTCATTGTCATCATTGTTATACGTTTTACAGAAGCTTTCAAATGTAAGAGAAAGTTTGAGCCCTAGTCCCATCCTTGGCACTTATAAAAAGAGCATTAATATAGGTTCAAAGGAAAAAAAAGAATAGAGAAAAGAAAATTATCATTTCATTTTAATTATTTCTTCATCCAATTTATAGGTACACTAAAATTTATATTTTAAAAATTACTAAAATACTGATTAGCTTGACTCTATGTTTTAGAGGAAGTCATAGGTTTTTACCTGGTCTTTCTACTTTAATAACTTCTGCTCCAAGATCTCCCAAATTCATAGTAGCAAAAGGTCCCGCCAGTACTCTATAATGTTAACAATAATAAATGACCATATTGAACATTTTCGCTTTTTTTTTTGAGACAGGGTCTCACTATGTAGCTGAGACTGACCTAGAACTCCCTATGTAGCCCAGGCTGGTCTCAAATTCACAACGATCCTCCTGCCTCAGCCTCCCAAGTGCTGGGATTACAGGCATGCGCCACCACCACACCTGCCTTATTTTCTTAATACTTCATTAATATAGATAAGATCATCTGATACTGGTAAAAATTAAAAATGTTTAAAATGTAATTTGGTCACATATATCAAGAACTTTAAAAAAGTATATCAGGGCCAGGGTTTTAGCTCAGTGGTTCCGGCTTAAGTGCAAGGACACAAGTTTGATCCCCAGTACAAAAAATTAAATAAACAAATAAATAAATATGTCTTTGATCCAGTCATTACATTACTAGAATTCTATCCTGAGAAAGAAACTGAAACTAAGGTAAAGATTCATATGCAAGGAAACTTAATTTATAAAAGTGAAATTTGGGGAGATAATTACATAATTATGGCATCTATATAATACAATTTCATCATATAATTTTATCTAATTTTGAACAACACAAGAAAATATGCAAAATATAATAGTATGTTTTAAATGGGGGTAAAATTAATTTCAATATAGTTTCAATTTCTCTTCTTTAAAATTATACAGAAATAAGTAGATTGACAAAAATGCGTAAATATTACAGTAATACTATCTCAGAATAATGAGATTCTGGGACTTTTTCTCCCTTTTTGTTGTTGTTCTTTCCTTCTCCAAAATTTTAATATGTGCATGTAAGTAACCCTTATGAAACAAAAAATAAGTATAATTCCCAATTACAAAAATGTAGATAAATCAAAACAAACCTTGTTAGATCCAGAATTTTTACACCTGCCAATGGCTTAACATTGTCGGTATCTGGCAAAACAGAAAACATTTGAAAAGTACTGATTAGTAATTTTTAAAGTAAAGAAGGCAGAATTTTTCATATTCTGCTCTAAGTAATCTCTTTCCTTATCAAAAATTAACAGGGCCAGGGATTTAGCTCAGTGGTTCCACCGCCTGCCTGTTAAGCACGAGGACCCAAGTTCAATCCCTGGTATCCAAAAAAAAAAAAATTAACATTTTTCCTCATAATGATTCTACTTTATATGCATCATAGAAACTTTGCCCTAATCTCATTGAAAGTCAATCTGTACAAATTAAAGCTTCTAAAAACAGATTAGTCCCAATGAGTGGAGTGCACAAATACACTAGAGATACTTTATGTTATAAAAAATGAAAAGTGAACTAAACAATGACATTTTATTTTTAAATTAATTTCATGTATACACTTTTAACATATACAATGATCACACTGATCATAAGGAATTTGTACCTGTACATAACTTCATCCTTTTTTCTCCATTCTCTTCCCTTCCCTTCAAGTCTTCTTTCCCTCATTTCCAAAAATTTCCATTTTTTCTTTCTATTCTTTTTGTTTCTTTTCCCTTCCTTCCCTTTTCCATCCTCCCTCCCTCTTCCCTTTCCAATTTGAAAATTTTGTTCCTTCTTCCCAATATCTGTCATCCATTTTGGCCTTTATTTATCCTTTCAGTTTCTCACAGAAGACAAACACTGTCATAGTTAAACCTGTGTCTGATTTATTTTGGTTAAAAGTGTGGTCTCAAGGTGCATCAATTTACCTAGAAATGTCTGAAGTTCATCCTTCTTTATGGCAGAATAGTACTCTGTTGTACATATAAAACATATATTCTTTATCCATTCATTGAATGATGGACATTTGGGCTGCTTCCAAGATTTAGCTATTACAAATTGTGCTACTATAAACATGGGTGTGCATATATCACTGTGGTATGATGCTTTTAACTCTTTGGGGAAGATACAAAGAAGGGGAATAACTGGGTCAATTGGAACCTGTAGTTGCAGTTTTTTTAGGAATCTCCACACTGATTTCCACAGTGGTTGCACCAGCCTACAATCCCACCAACAGTGGAGAAGGGCTCCTTTTCCCCCACAGCCTCATCAGCATTTGTTATTGATTTCTTGATGACAGCCATTCTTTCATGAGTGAGACAGATTTCAGCATTTTAATTGGCATTTCTCAAATGATCAGTGATATTGAACATTTTTTCATATATTTATTTGCTGTTTGTACTTCTATATCTGAGAAGCTTTTATTCAATTCAGATGTCAATTTTTGGATTGGGTCTTTAAATTAGGAGGGGTCAGAGTTTTTTTAGTTCCTTATATAGTCTAGATATTAGCCCTTTGTCTGAGGAAAAGTGGTAAAAATTCTTTCCCATTCTGTGGGTTGCCTCTTCATTCTGTTGGTGGTATCTTCTGCTGTGCAAAAGCTTTCTAGTATGATGAGGTCCTAGTTGTTTATTTGTAATATTTCCTATAGGATCCGAGTTTTGTTCATGATGTCCTGACCTATACCTATGTCTTCAAGAGTTTTATCTACTTGCTGCATTTACTTCTTTGTCTGAGAAATGTCTGTTCATTTCAGATGCCCATTTTTGAATCAGGTTTTTATATTTGGAGGAAGCTGGTTTTTTTGAGTTCTTTATATATTCTAAATAATAGGCCTTTGTCTGAGGAGCAGCTGGTAAAAATTCTTCCCACACTGTAGGATGTCTCTCAGTTCTGCTGATGGTTTCTTTTGCAGTGCAGAAGCTTTTTAATAAGATGCAATGACAGTTGAAGAGGTTCCATTTGACCCAGCCATCCTCTGCTGGGTATCTTTCCAAAAGAATTAAAAGAATCATACCACAGTGATATAGGCAACACCCATGTTTATAGCAGCACAGTTTGTAATAGCTAAAACTTGGAAACAGCCCACTTGCCCATCAGTTGGAGACTGGATAAAGAAGATGTGGTTTTTCTACAAAATGGAATACTACTCAGCCATAAAGAATGAGAAATTAGAGTCATTCATAGGAAATGGATACATATTGAGGATATACTCCTAAGTGAAATAAATAAGTCACACATGTGTAAATACAGAATAGTTTCTCTGGTGTGAAAAACTATATAGTACATAAGATCCTAATGAGATAACTGACAATGTGAAATAGGAAGAAAAGGGCTAAAGGTGTAGGGAAAGTGGGAAGGGTAGGGGAAAGGGAATAAGGGAAAGAAAAAAATAGGAGAAAATGGAAATAAAATGTTCATAAATGAGAAGGGGAGGAGGGGGTGAAGGGAGGGCAGGGACAAGGGGAAAAAATGAGAAATAAGACCTGTCGTGTAAAGGTACAAGATCCCAATGATGAATGTAACTGTACTGTATACCTAAAATGTACCAATAAACTCAATGAGGAAAAAAAAAGAGTTCTATACTTTTGTTTTATTTTGTTTTGTTTTTTTTTGATACTGGGGATCAAACTAGGACTACACAGGCACAGCACCACTGAGCTAAATCCCTGACTCTAAGAGTTCTACCTATTCTATCTTCCAGCAGATTTAGTGTCTGCTTTAATATTTGGATCTCTTATCCATTTTGCTTTTAGTTTAGTACATGGTGATAGATGATATGGGTCTGGGTTTAATTTTCAGCATATGGAAAGCCAGTTTTCTCAGCACCATTTATTAAAGAGGCTATTTTTCCTCCAGTGATTATGTTTAGCTCCTTTGTCAAAGATAAAGTGGCTAAATGTTTTTGGAGTTTTTTCTACAACTCCACTGTTCCACTGATCCTCAGGTCTGTTTTTTGTTGCTGTTGCTGTTGTTTTGCCAGTATCATGGGCTTTTTTTAAAATATCAGTAGCTCTGTAGTATAATTTCTTGTCAGGGAGTGTGATGCCCCCTGCCTTGCCTTTGTTTCCCCAAATTGCTTTTGCCCTTCTAGGTCTCTTCTGGTTCCTGGTGAATATTAGGACATTTTTCTCTAGTTCCATGATGTATGCTACTGGTATTTTGATCAGTATTGCATTAAATCTGTTTCACAATTTTGGAAGTATGGCTTCACCATATTGGTTCTTCTACCCAAGAACAAGGGATATCATTCCACTTTCTGATATCTTCTTCAATCTCCTTTTGCAGAGTACTATAGTTTTCAATGTAAAGGTCTTTTACTTCCTTCATTAGATTAGTTCCTAAGTATTTCATTTTTCTTGATGTTACTGTGAAAGGTGTTGTTTCCCTGAGTTCTCTCGCAGTGAGTTTGTTATTTGGGTTTCAGGAATGCTATTAATCTTTAATGTTGACTTCACGTCCAGCTATGCTACTGAATTTGGTTACTAAATGTAGGAGTCTTCTGGGGAAGTTTTGAGGGTCTTCTATCATATCCCCACAAATAATAATAATTTAATTTCTTCCTTTCCTATCCTTATTTCTTTTTCTTGTCTAATCGCTCTGATTAATGTTTCTAGGACTATATTGAATAACAGTGGTGACAGTGGATATTCTTGTCTTGTACCTGGTTATAGAGTGAAAGCTTTTAGTTTTTGACCAGTTAATATGATGTTGACTATTGGTTTACCATAGATGGCTTTATCATATTCAGATATTCCAATTTTCTGAATGATTTTTATCATGAATGGGTGCTGGACTTTGTTAAATGTTTTTCCTGCCCTTTTTAAAATGATCATGTGGTTTTTGTCTCTGGCTCTGTTAATGTGGTATATTTATTGATTTGTGTATGTTGAAACATTCCTACATCCCTGGGATGAATCCTACTTGGTCATGCTGTATAATCTTCTTCTTCATGATTTGGTACATTCTGTTTGCCAGTATCTTATTGTAGATTTTTTTCTGTGTTCACTAGGGAGATTAGCCTGTAGTGCTCTTTTTTTTTGGTTGGATTGTTCTCTGGTTTTGATATCAAAATAATGCTTGCTTCCAGGAATGAATTTGGAAGTAATGCTTCCTTTACAAGTTCCATGTTTAACAGTGATATATGTGCACCCACAGTTTATAATAGCTAAAACTTGGAAACAGCCCAATTGCCCATCAACTGATGAATGGATAAAGAAAATGTTTTTTTTTAAATATAAAATGGAGTAGTACTCAGCCATAATGTGAAACTAGAGACATTTATAGCTAAATGGATGCACATTGAGGCCATACTTTTTTTTTTTTTTTAAGATTTGCCTTCTATTTTCTTTTTTGAGTTTATTGGTAATTTTTAGGCATACAGCACAGTTACATCCATCATTGGGATCTTGTAATTTTACAAGACAGGTCTTGGTTCTCATTTTTTCCCCATACCCGTGTCCTCCCTTCAACCCCTCCAACCTTCCCTATTTACAAAAACTTTGTTTCCATTATTTTGTTTTCTCGTATTTTTTCTTTTCCCTTATTTCCTTTCCCCTAACCTTCCCACTTCCCCTACACCTTTAGCCCTTTTCTTCCTGTTTCACATTGTCAATTATACCATTTGTATCTTTTTAAACTTTTAGTTTTTCACACCAGAGAAACTATTTGGTATTTACATGTGTGTCTTATTTCACTTAAGAGGAGGCCATACTCTTAAGTGAAATAAACAGAATACACATGTAAATATCAAATAATTTCTCTGGTGTGAGAAATTTAAAGTATAAGTGAGGACCACAATGTAGATTAATAATATGTAATAGGGAAAAGAGGCCCAAAGGGAAAGGGGAAGAGTAGTAGGAAGGGTTGGAGAAAGGAAGGATAAGAATAAATAGAAAAATAAAAAACGGAAATAAAGCCCCTGATAAATGGGCAGAGGAATGGGACTTGTCTGTTTTATTTAACCTTTCAAAGCACCAAATCTTCAATTCATTGATTCTTTGTATTATAGGAATGACTTACAACATGTTTTTTTTTCAAGACAGAGGAAATAATGACTCTTAAAAGTATGTTAAACAGTTTATAATCATATGTATGTCTCCTCTCTTTGACCATCAACTACAAAAACAAGTAAATGGATAATTATAATAGTAACTTTCTGAACACATATAATGTCAACATTAAATCACAAAATCAAATTTTAGCCAAATTTCTCACATAGTTCATGATGGCTGAGCTCAATCTGAACTTATTTTAAAGCCCTTATGGGGGAAAATAATGAACATTCTGTATGTTTTTAACAGTTCTTATTTCTTAGAATTGGTTTAAGTCTACAATATAATTGAGTGGACGGTATAGAGCTTTGTCATAAGTTCCCTGACCCCACATATATAAAGCTTCATCCTGTACCAGAATGAAACATTTGAAATAATCAATTAATATGCATTAATATAGCCTTATCACTCAAAGTCTATAGTTTATATTTGGTTTCATTCTTGAATGTTGCACATTTTATTGACTTCTGACAAATATATAAAGATATGGAGACCCCACTGTATTTCCTACAAAATAATTTCACTCCCTAAAATCCTCTTTTCTCTCATCCATTCATCTCTCCCTCCCCACTAACCACTGGCATTGCTTAATATAAGGCTATCTCCACAGCTTTGCAGTTACCATAATGCAGTACAGTTGGACTCATACAGTATGTAACCTTTTCAGATTGGCCTTTTTCTCTTAGTAATATGCACTGAAATTCTTGTTATGGCTCATTTCCTTTTGGTGCTAAATAATACTCCATTGTCTGTATGTATCACAGTTTATCCATTCACCTACTAAAGAACATCTTGGTCGCTTCCAAGTTTAGACAATTATGAATAAAGCTGCTATAAACACTGTGTGCGTGTTTTTGTATGGACATAAGTTTCCAATTCATTTGGGCAAATACCAAGGAACATGACTGCAGGACCGTATGGTAAAGAGTATATTTAGTTTTTTTATAAAATTGCCAAACTGTCTTCCAAAGTGGCTGTACTATTTTTCATTCCCATCAGCAATGATTGAAAGTTACTTATTCAATATATTTTTTTAAATTCTCAATGTATCTCTGTCATAAATAGCTTAAGAATGAATTGCTTCTTGGCCTTTTGGCTAAGATCAAGTGTAATAGCTTAAGAATGAATGTTAGAATTCACACATTTTCACATACAACATTATAAGATTGAGATAAATCGTAAGAACAATTCTTAACTAGGGGTTCACAAATCACACTGCTCTAATAAGGAATACTAAGGCATTTGCTCCTTAAAATAAGTTAACTTAGTAACTTACAATAAGTAAATAGGAAATATTAAGAATTCATGTGTTTGGTTCATTATTTTCTTAAAAGTACATATATGTAGAAAACCAAATTATAATCAGATGGCAAACTGATGGACAGAGGATCAGGCAAAAAAGAAAACAGCTAAAATAGGGCTCAGTATATTTGACCGTTACAGCTACAGTACCATGAAACACACTGGTAGATATCCAACCACCTTGCATATTCTCCTTCCATGTTGGCTCTGAACTTGAACGTCTTCCTTGTTTTAGCCAATGGGACATTAACAGACTCAATGCTAGCAGAACCTTAGATACGTGCTTGCCCATTGACCTGTCTGGAATGCTTCCACAAATGTGTGCAGAAGAATAATATGACAGAATTCATGGAGAGAGGCTTTGCTATCTCAGTCACTGCCACAGTCACGGCAGACGCTGTGGTGAAGCCACTCAGAATTTAGACAATAGCTGTCTACTGACAAGCAAATGAGCTCAGGCAAATCCATCTAAGTAACTGCACAACTGGTCCAGAGAACTTCAAGTAAAAACAAACCAGTTTTGTTTTAAGACACTAAGCGTTAAAGCAGTTTGCTACACAACAAAAAATGAACCAATCACCAATCAGTGGTTTATGGCTATTGTTACAGCCAGTGATCCTTCTTTTTTTTTTTTTTTTTTTTTTAGACAGTCCCACTATGTAGCCCAGGCTGATCTCAAACTTGCAATTCTCCTGACTCAGCCTTCTGAGAAGCTAGGGTTACAGGCATATGCCACGATGCCCAGCTGAGAATGATCTTTTTAAATGTAAGACATATAATGTCTTCTCCTTGCTAAAATCCTTCAGTGGTTTTCTACCAAACTTAAGAGTGAAATCCTACATCTTTCCAAAGATCTTGCACTGGCCCTTGACAACCTCTCCAACCTTATTCCCTGACACTCTACCTTTTACTCTTCTCAGCTATATACATCAGCCTTCTTGTATGTGTGTGGTGTGGTGTGTGTGTGTGTGTGTGTGTGTGTGCATGTGTGTGTGTTTCAAACAAGGGTGTCATTATTTTGTCCAGACTGGCCTTAAATTCAAAATCCTCCTGCCTCAGCCTCCCCAATTCTTGGGGTTACAGGTACGTGCCACTGCACCCAGCTTCTTGCAGGTTTTTTAAATTATATTTTGGGGCTTAAGGCAGAGAAGCACAATTCAGACTCCACTTCAAGTAAGGACTTGCTGCCTTCTTTGGAGCATTTTTCCCTGACAGCCTCCAGGATCAGCTTAGTCAGGGTTTACCTCAGCTTACCTCAGCTCAGGACACACACCATTCCCAGGGAAGCCCCTGATCAAACAGCTGAGCAAAGTTGGGGCAAAGCATAGTTGTTTCTTCTACCCAATGAAGAACAGCTGTAGCAATTGCCCTTAGGGTATTGGCTCTCCTACCTTTCCCTTTGACAGAGATTACGGTGCCTTTCTAAGGTTTTCAGGGTCTGCTTTCACTCATGTAGACAACCCTGGTTGCCATGTGAAAGAGTGCTACACAAGACTGTGAGTATCAGGAAGCAGTGGTCACTGCAGCCACCACAGAGACCAGTTACAACACTCACTACAGTTTCAAGTTGTATACTGCTGGTGACAAATGATTTTGAGCACTTTTAAATGTGCTCATTGTCCAACTTTATATCTTTTTGTAAAAGATCTTCATACTTTTATTAAATCTCATAATGAGTCTATATAATGTTGGTTTCAATACCCTAACCATCCTTGTAACATAATTGGAAACAAGGCAACCTAAACATCAAGCTGATGGAAGGGGCTACTGAGCTTTCCCACCTTTAAAATCAAGTTGCCTAACTTCAAAGTCATTGCTGCCCAACAACCTATTTAAACCCATCTGTTCCTAAAATACCTATTTCATATCTTCTTCACTATTAACATGCCACTGTTATGACCTGTATCTAATGTACCCTCAAAGCCTCATGCAGTCATAGGTTGGGCTTTTTGGAGGTGGCTAGGGTGTGTGATGCTGGGATTAAGGATGTGAATCTGGGATTAAAATTGTGATGCTTAAGTTAAGGTTGACCCACCCTGGATGTTAGTGGCCTGGATGGAATATACAGGACAGAAAGAAGGCTTGTTGCTGCTTGCTGCTTTGCTGCTTTCTGCCTTCCCTATCACACTATGGACTGTTTCTCCTCTGTGATGCCCCTCTGCCATGCTGCCCTGCCTTGGAGCCAGCCAACTACGGACTAAAACCTCTACAAACTATAAGCTGGAATAAACCTTTCCTTCTTTAACTTCGGGTGTCAGGTATTTTGTCTCAGCAATGAGAACAGTGACTAAGACAGCCTCCATAACCCTTCCTTCCCTAACCTGTTTGTCTAACATCCTTACTAGGAAACTCTTCTTTGGTGGAGAACTGTATCAATGCAAAAGAAATAACATTAGCTGCTGACAGAGTTCCTGTACATAAAGGCCCAGCCATACTACCAATTTGAAACTCACTAGTCAAAAAGCCTGTATTAATTTGTCATAACACCACAGATTTGAACAACAGAAATTCATCTTCAGTTGGAGGCCAGATAGATTAAAGATCTAAATATGAGTAAAATTTAAACCATCAAAGTGTTTGGAAAAAAGTGAGTAAAAATATTCATAATCTTGGTTCACAAAAGCCTTTCTCTGTCAAAAAAAAAAAATGTGAAATTTCAACACCATAAAGGAAAAAGCTGATAGCTGTAACTATATGTGAGAGAAATTCAAGCATGGCTGAGCCAAGTGCATCACACACACATCTCCTAGCATGCTAGGGAACACTCAGGAGTTTGAGCATGCTCACTCTCATGCATAGAGACTGGCTTAGAGCCAGCTGAAGGATGCCCGTTCCTCCTATTTGCTGCCTCCAACACTCGCTCAAAAGATCACCTTATATAGAAATATGAGAGCAACAACCAATCATGTTATGCCCAGCATATAGTGTCCCTCCCCTTGCTCCTTGATTATATAAGTGATTGTTCTGCCTATTAAAAATGCAAGTGTTCCAGAAACCTTCCTGGAGTCTGCCTGGTGATTCTGCACCTCACCCTCCCTATCCAAGCTTCAGAACCAGAGTAACTGTACAAAAAACAGACAAATAACAACAACTATATAAAATATTTAACTCAATACAGTGAAAGATGGCTAGAAAGCTAAAATCATTTTTAAATAAAACACAAAAGGTTTCTACAGTGTATATTAAGAAATCCACAGGAAAGAAACAAAGCCCAGTGGGCGGGGGGATGGAAAACAATCAATTCACAGATAAATAAAAATTCCCATATATTAACACAGTGTAATGGAATGTAATAGATAACTTAGCCTATAAGTAGGCAGTCGGTAAAAGGTCAGCCTAAGGTACAGAGAGTTGGATAAAAAGAAAATAGTGCACACACACACACACACACACACACACACACACATTTAGAGCTAATTCAAGCCATGCAGCTAGTTAATCTTAGAAATGTAAAAGAAAGAGCAGGAAGAAGCATAAAAATTAAAAATGGATAGATAAGGACTTTTCCTTATCTATAAGGAAGAAGGTTCTTAGGAAAAGCGTGCTCAGTTAGTTGACAGTACCTACCTAACCTCTGGGCTGGAAAAACAGAACTGCAGAATAACTAGTTTCCTTTGAACTTGGCTAGTTAAATAACTAGTTTTCTTTAAACCCTAAAATCCTCAGAATAACCTGTTTAAATCAAGTTCAGGTGGTGTGCTTATCTAAGACCAAAACAAAGACAGCACAGTGGCCATTCCACTTTTGGAACCCCCTTCTGGATGAAATCCAGGAACTATCTGCCTTATTTCTAATAATATTCTCCTAACTTCCCTCCCTTTGTCTGGGGTTTCATTATTCAACTATACAAGACAACAAACTCCTGTTTGTGCAGAATTAACTCTTTCAGTATGACAGTGAAAGATGTTTTAGATATTTCACTTACAATCAGAAAGATGAAAATTATCATAAATTTTTTTCTTACCAAATTGGTAAATATTTAAAACATACAGTACATATCCAATAATGCCATGGTGAAATGGGTACATTCATACATTGTGGAATGTAAGTGAGTAACTGCCTTTTAGGAGAGCAACTTGATACCTATGAAAATTTAAAAATTTAAAATATTAATATGCTGTTTTCCTGTTGGCAGAACTTAATTCATAGAGTCTACAAATATGCTAAGATACAGGCATAAAAATGTCCATTGCAAGAGTTGTTTAGATTTTCTGCCATGCTTTGCATATTTTTAAATAAGTTTTACTGAAGAATGATTTACATTGGACAAATTAAATGTAATTTGTAATTTAATATAATTGTATTACATGACATTTATGTATGTTGTAAATAACATATCTACTAATAACACATATATAAACTTATGTAATCAAAACAATACATTAAATTAGTTGTGACAGATGTGTACCTCTACGAAGTCACTTCCACAATCAAGTAAAAGAACATTCCCTTATCTAGAAGTTTCCTCCTGCCCTTGACAAACTACCCCTCCCTCCAGTCCAAACCTCAGGCAACACTGATATTTTTTGTCACTCTAATTTAGTTTGCATGTTCAAGAATTATTAATACATAAAATACCATATATATTTTGCATCTGACATCTTTTACTGAGAATGATTTTGAAAATTCTGTTGCATTTTTATAAATGTATTCTTCTACATAGATATACCATATTTGTTTAACCATTTGGCTTTTGATGGACACTGCTGTAGTGTGAATATGGTTTGCCCCCAATAAAATGGATACTGAAGTTTGATCCTCACTGTGGTAGTGTTGGGAGATGGGTCCTAGTGGGAAGTATTTGGAACATGAATGGATTAATGTCTTTTTCATGAGAGAGTTCTCACTCTCTCAGGACTAGATTGGGTATCATGAAAGCAGGTCATCATGTAGCAAGTTAAAGGACTAAAGCCTTGCATTTCTTTCACATTAGCACATTTTCCTTTGCATTTTGTACCATAAGTTGAAGCAGAACTTCCCAGACTCAAGAGCCATAGCCAAAATAAATCTCTTTTCTTTGTAAATTATCCAATCTCAAGCATTCTGTTTATAGCAACAGAAAATGGATTAAGATAGACAATGAGTTGGTTTTTAGGATATAGTGAATCAAGCTACTACAAATATTCACACATACGTCTTTATGAGACCATGTCTTTGTTTTCTCTTGGGTAGATACCTAAGGGACTGACTGGGTAATGGTAAGTCCACAAAGAATTTCTTAACAAACTTCCTCCAGGCAGATTCCTAAAGTGGTTGTGCAACACTGTATGAGAGTTCCAGATGTTCCACATCTTTACCTCACTGGGAATTATTAATCTTTCAGTATAAGCCATTCTAATGGGTACACTGTATAATGGTTTTTCACTGTTGTTTCAGTTACATGTCACTGATGACCAATGATATTAAATATTTTATGTTAGTAATTGGCCATTCAATGAAACAAAAACCTTGAAGCTGAATTCATTTAACATTGGGGAATAGAATTAATTTTTTATTATCTGAGAAGATACCCAGGACTCTAGAGTGTATTTAACTCAAAATCAATGAATAAGTTTTAAACAGTTAAGAGCATGAATCCTGTAGTCACACTTCCTGGGTTTATTTCCCTGTTGCACTATTTACTACCCAAGTGGCCTTGAGCAAAATAACTTCACTTCACTGAGCTTCTCTTTCTGCATCTGAAGCATCCTATCTCACTGGGTTTCCAAGGATTAAATGAAATGTTTAATGATAAGTGTTTACCACACTTTTCTGGCATCAAGAAAATGCTCAATAAAAAATTGTAATTGTTATCACCATCATATATATGTTATAGTCAGACTACCTATTAAAGCTCAGAGTTGAGGGCCAGGGATTTAGTTCAGTGGTGCCACGGCCTACCTGGCAAGTACAAAGTTCTGGGAAAAAAAAGTTCAGATTTGAAAACAAGAAAAGAAATACACATGATTATTTCAAGGAACAAAAAATATATTACCAATACTCCATACTTTTAAAGATATTTAGACCTATATTCACCTATTTGTAAAACAATGGATAGGGTGGATAGAAGTGGAAGGGCAACAAGGGAAAGAACAGTTGGAAAGGCATCGATTGTAATATAATTTCTTGAAATATATTGAGCAGCTTGAAAATTTCTCTGTCATATTTGGCCCCTAGTATGGAAAGCTATTATGATGACACAGTTGGGCAACCATGCAAAGAAGTATAATTATAATGAAGCTGCCATCAATTCTATGCTTGCCAGAGCTGCTTGCTAGAACTCCCCTGGTACTTGGCCCTAGGGTTTCTATGACACAAATAAACTTGAGCAGCCCCAAAACAAGGATAGTTAACAGATGCCCACACAAGTGGCAATCCTTTCCACTCATACTAGTCAACTACTGAGGCAAAAAAAAAGGCCAAGTAAGAGAACCAATCAAATATCAATACAAACAGAACATGTGACACACCAAAAGGATTGTTTTGCATTTTACAAGATAATTTAACAACCAGAATTTATGTGTGGGAACACAAAAGATGGACATCTCTTCAAAGCATACTTTTAATCCATTGATGCCTTACTAAAAATAGCCACCACAACATTTTCTTTCTAGCATGCATTAGAAATCATGAAACAAGCTCTGTTCCTAATAACCTAGTTTGGCAGGAAATTTTAGGACGGTAGTATAAGCGGAAAATTAGTAACCATTGGAAGGCAACCCAGGGAAATTACAATTGTGGGCTCACTAGGCAATAATTGTTTTTAATTTCTAGATTTGTGGGAAATAAATGAAGTTTATGGAGACTAAGAGATCTTCACAGACTCAAGAACACTGCAATTCTATTCTGCACTGAAATCCATGTATATTTATATTCACAACCATTCATGAAACAATTATGTGAAGATAATTTTTAAATTGTTTTATTTCTCTTAAATCTCAGGGGCAGCCAGCAATGATGGCACACTCCTGTAATCCCAGCACTCAGAAGGTTGAGGCAGGAAGATTGCCCCAAGTTTGAGACCAGCCCAAGCTATGCACTGAGTTCAAGGCCAGCCTGAACTACACAGCAAGACCCTATCTCAAATAAAAATCTCAGGGGGAAAAAAGGGCATGAATCTTTGGCATCAAATGTTTAAATTCATAAATAATAAAGATTTAAATAGGAGCTTCATATGGTGGTGCATACTATAGTCTCAACTTCTTAGAAGCTGAGGTGGGAGGGACACTTGAACCTACTGAGTTCCAGAACAGCCTATGCAACATAGCAAGACACCATCTCAAAAGAAAAAAGTAAAATAAAATAGGAATTCACCTTCTAAATCAATTAATATTAATTTCAGAAGCCCTTGCTACATTGTTAAGAAGGTAAATGAAAAAGATAAGGAACTGGAAAAAATAATCAACTTTCAGAACTAATTTGCATGTTTCCTCTAAAAATTCAGCACAAAAAATAAAACACAAAGAAAGTTAACAGTCAAATCACTTATTTTTGGATTACTCAAAGCTAATAACTGCTAGTGTTTTTAGTATAAATGCCTTCAGAGATAGAAAAATAATGAATAGCCGGGTGTGGTGGCTCACGCCTGTAATCCCAGCACTCGGAAGGCTGAGGCAGGAGGATCTCTGTGAGTTCAAGACCAGCCTGAATTACATAGTGAGTTCTAGGTCAGTCTCAACTACATAGTGAGACCCTGTCTCAAAAAGCAAAACAAAAATAATAATAATAATAATAATAATAATAATAATAATGAATAGATGGATGTGTATTTGTCAGCTTTCTTGTTTCTAAGGCAAAATTCCTGACACATACAACTTAAAGGAGGAGAGTTTTATTCTGGCTCATGATTTCACAGGATTCCATCCAGTGGAGCTGGCTCCAAGGCAGAAACATAGTAGAAGGGCATGGGGAAAGGGCATGGTGGAGGAAAGCTACTCACCTCATGGCATTCAAAAAGCAGAGAGCAGAACTCAAGAGGAAGGGACCAAGGACAAAATACAGTCCCTAAGGTTATGCCCCATGACTTACTTCCTCCAACTAGGTCCTACCTCCTAACAGCCCATTCAGCTATGAACTCCCCCATGAGTTAACCCTCTGATGAAATGAGTGTCTTCACAGCCCAATCACCTTTCCAGAAGTCTCTAAATCCAGTCAAGTTACAATCAAGATTAACCAGCACAGGGTGGTTAGATTTTTAAAAGTCTAATCATGCTATGTATACTATATTTTATTTTATCCTGTGATATTGTGGGGCTATTACTCTGGATTTTAGATCTAAGAAGCAATACTTAGCTAACCTCCAAAGCAAATTGATCTCAAGAGAGAGGTCTAAAGGCATTAAGAACGCCAGCCTATTGGATTCTCATTGCCACAAGGTCCAAGTCAACCAGACCTAGGTATTATGGTCCTTCAAGTCCTACTACAAACCCAAAAATGTACCAGGGAAATAATGTTGAAGTTATAGAGCAATTACACTTTTTATGTATAAGCTGAGAGCAATTGTTAGATGAACAATGAATAATTCGACCTATGTTGACAACTAATTTCCTAAGAATTGGCCATCCTCTACAAAGCCTTGTTATTATTGTGGGATTTGCAACCACACAGATTTTTCAGAACTGTTGGACAGTATTATTTTAACAAAAACCTGAGAAATTTACAAGAAGTATCATACCAAAAACAGCTCAGAAAAAGTTTTTAAGTCATGGTTATGCCCAGTCAAACCATAAATCAATGCTAATCCCAAATCTCTCTGCTCTTCCACTTTTTTTGCAGCTTCTCCTACAGCTACGCTAGAGTCAAATAACAAGGGTCTGGCCAATTAACCAAGCAGAAGTATTAAAAGCCAATTACAACCAGGCGTAGTGGCATACTTCTGTAATTCCAGCTACACAGAAGGGAGAGGCACAAATACAACTAAGTTTGAAGTCAGCTTGGCCAATTTAGTGAAAGCCTGTCTCAAAATTAATAAATAAAAATGGCTAAGTATGCAACTCAATGCTCCCTGGATTCAATCCTTGATACAAGAAAAAAAAATTTTTTTAATTCATTCCTATGAAGGAGAACAAGGGAGGAGGGAGGGGAAAAAGGAAGGGACAAGAATAAAAGTGAAAACAGAAGGAAAAAAGTGGAAACAAAGCTTTTGTACATAGGGAGGAGAGGAAGGCTTGTCGGGGGAGAGATAAAATAAAATAGAATCTACTAATAAAAAATTCTTTCCCGGGCTGAGCATGGCAGCACACACCTGCAATCCCAGCACTCCTAAGGCTGAGGCAAGAAGGTCGCTGAAGCAAGTTTGAGGTCAACCTGGGATACACAGTGAGTTCAAGGCCAGACTGAACCATCTCAGTGAGATACTATCCCAAAAAATGAAAAAAGATGTCAATTCCAACCTGACCCTTAAAAGCACCATATGAAATCTTCATCTTCTATTCCCCTAGGAAGCTACAAGTATCCACTAATATAGTAACTATGAACTTGTTCCATTAGTATAGCAACATAAGAAAGATATTTTTATTGTATTGAGTCAGATTGCGGGCTATTTCACAAAGCAGTATGACAATGTATCAATGACCAATATAGATGCCAAGCACTGGAAGTACAGTGAGTTCTAAGTTAATTTCCAGAACCAAAGCCAACAACTAGGAAGTTCATTTCAGGCTGACATACTTTACTGTTTCTTTAATAGTCTTTTCAAAAAATTACAGTAGGAAAAGACTTTACTAAAGGATGCTTGAATCATTTTCAAGAACAACTTTCAGATCAACCTCTATATGCATTCTCTACTACAGCTGATCAGCCTGCTCCCTTCATGATAATCCATCTCCCATTTGACAAAGGGGATGACAAAAGGATATTTCTCACATATCCTAGTTCTTACAATTACTTTTTTTTTTGTACCGGGGATCAAACTCAGGACCTTGTGCTTGTGAGGCAGGCAGTGGCACCACTAAGCTAAACCTCCAGTCCCTTATAATTACTTTAATTCATGTCATAAATTTATCTAAGAGATGAAAATTTAAAATAGGCAAAGCAAGGCATTATTTTTCAAAAGTCATTTAGAACAGACCACTAAAATACTGTCAATTGCTATGTAGAAACCTAGAAAATACCAAGGTAGACCGTGTGTGTGTGTGTGTGTGTGTGTGTGTGTGTGTGTGTGTGTGTGTGTTTTGAAGACAGGACCTCACTATGTATTCAGGCTGCCTTGAACTCACTTTGTAGCCCAGGCTGGCCTCAAACTCATGGCAATCCTCCTGCCACAGCCTCCTAAGTGCTGGCGTTACAGGCATATGCCACCCATGCCCAGCTAGGGAACAGACTTTCTAAACCAACTTATAATTGTAGAACTCATAAGCCAAAGTCAATAAGCCAAAGGTGAAAAATTAATTACATGTTCAGGGCTCTTCAATAGGCCATCCTGACATTAGCTGCCCAGAGGATCACAAGTGGTTAAAGCAGAAACTGGCAGAGAAAATGACACCTATCAATTATTGAATATAATAGTGCTCATAAACCCAAGAGGTCCTCATTGTTAGTGATGTGGTTCTCCTCTGGGAGACAACTGATCAAAGAAAAAAAACCTTTGTGCAAATTAGAAAACAGTAACCCCTTCAAGGGACAATTAGCAAAGTAGAGCTCATTCCAGGTTGCTGAAATACTTTCATAAGTTTGTGAAGAATATTACAACTATCACAGCAAAGAAGAAAATGTGCATGCTATGGGGAGACAGTAGCATTTTACAATGTTTAGGTGAATGCAAGGAGCCCCTTTTGACATAACAGATAACCTGAGTCACACTGTATAGAACATTGCAGACATTTAACTAGGAGGAATAGAAGGAAAGGGAAGGGAAGCATGGAAGAAGTGTGTAGTGAGTATGTTTATGAGATGGAATATGTTTTATTTGTTTTTAATAGCTTCCAGTGGATAACTCTGAAAAAGATGTTGAGACAAATTCAGGGCACTTTCTGTATAAAGGTCTATGGAATTCTTCAGACTTCAAGTAGTAAAAAATAATCTTTAAGGCTTTTAGAGCTTTAGAGTGCAGAGAAGAAAAAGCAAGGAGCTTGTTTCAAAGGAAAGAAGTAGGCCTTAGTGTGGCTTAGCCATGTCCTTAATACAAATGCTTTAAAATTTTTAACACATATTATCAAATTATCCATAAGAAATGTTTTATATATATATATCTATATATCTATATAGATATAGATATATAGATATATAGATATATATATATAGATATGGATATGCCACAACCAGTGGTTATGAGAAGTTTTGTCTACCATGTCTTATAACTTCGATTTGGAGGGTTTTCTGTTTACCTGGTATAAATTTAACAATTAAAAATCTGCATCCTAGGGCCAGGGATTTAGCTCAGTGGTTCTGCCCCTGCCTCAAAAGCACAAGGGCCCACGTTCGATCCCCAGTACCAAAAAATAATAATAACAAAAATCACATCCTACTGTTACTAATTTGTATGTGAAAGATTTTCATACAAATTATCCTTATTGGTCCTTGTTTCTATAGGCACATTTATCTTTTTCTTATCGCTCTGTACATATTTAGGTAGTAAAACTATTAACCTTTTTTTTTACCAGTCATTATTTAATAATTTTCCTATTTTTGATGTGTTTCCAACTGTTTTAGAATTTCATTTTTAATAAAAAATAGCTTGGGCCAGGGATTTAGCTCAGTGGTTCCGCCGCCTGCCTTGCAAGCACAAAGACCCGAGTTCGATCCCCACTACCAAAGCAAAAAAAAAAAAAAAAAAAAAAGCTTATTGAGAAATCCAAAAAAATAAATTTTTAAAAATAAAAAATAGCTTCTTTTATGGTTTCTGCCTTTGGTCTTGCCTCGAGTTTTCCTAGGCCACCCACAGTTTCAGCATTTGTAGAAGGAGCTTCATTATTCAGCATCTGCTTGGCCTCACCAGTAGTTTTTTATAGCAAAATGGCACATAACAGGACCCACAGAAAGAAAAGATGGGAAAATCCATGCACAGGCTCCTTAGGTTCAAAATAGCTTCTTTTATGGTTTCTGCCTTTGGTCTTGCCTCGAGTTTTCCTAGGCCACCCACAGTTTCAGCATTTGTAGAAGGAGCTTCATTATTCAGCATCTGCTTGGCCTCACCAGTAGTTTTTTATAGCAAAATGGCACATAACAGGACCCACAGAAAGAAAAGATGGGAAAATCCATGCACAGGCTCCTTAGGTTCTCTCCCTCCATCAAAAAGCCATTTGAAGCATGCTTCTGTCTCCAGTAACAGAATATAGAAGCATGTGCAATGGTTTTACCCAGGGAAGCCTGTAAGAAACTCAGAAACCTAGGTTTTTGAGGGCTTTTCACATGAGCACTCTGCTTACCACATACTGATATTCCAAACTTCCAGAAGAATAGTGTTCAGTATAAAATCACATTGTTTGTCAAACCATCTAGACATAGTGCATTATTTTCATTAGTTAGGAAGCAATTTGAGTGCTGAGTTCCCACACACTTATTATGTTAACTCTTCTCTGCACAGGCATCATGTTATGGCAACATAATCTAGTTATGTAATTGTTCATTTATAGTTGGTGAGTTGGTGGTTTGTATTTTGGGGGGTGGTTGTTTTTGTTTTGAGATAGGATTTTGCTAAGTTGCCCAAGCTGGGCTCATACTTGCAATTTTCCTACCTACGCTTCACAGAGTGCTGAGATTATAGATGTGCACAATACCAGGCTGATTTTCCCATCTTAAAAGCTTTTATTTTCCTAAAGACTTAAACTATCTGAGGTTTATTTTTTTCTATTTAAACATTAAGTAGATGCTTGTTGGATAAAAAGTCAGTATCTTTTTGTTATTGTTGTTTTGTTGTTGTTGAGACAGGGTCTTGCTGTATTTATGTAGCTCAGGCTGGCATCAAACTCATGGCAATCCTCCTGCCTCAGCCACTCAAATGCTGATTATAGGTATGCTCCACCAAGCCTAGAAATATATTTTCTTGCTTTCTATTTTGCCCAAAATTTTAGATTTTTTTCTTTAACAAAAAGTGTTTAGTCCATTTTCTGCTGTTACATAGAATACCACAGACTGGATCATTTATTTTTAAAGGAGATTTTATTTCTAGTTGATCTAGAGGCTGGGAAATCCAAGAGAGAATGGTGCCTGCCTCTGGGGTTTGTGCTACATCATCCCATGGCAGAAAAGAAGAGGACAACAAGGCAGGAACAAGAAAAAAGCAAGGAAGTTAAAACTCGAATTTATAATAACCCAATTGCTGTATGACACATGGTGCGTGAAAGGCCAGGACTGCAGGCAGTAAAATACAGTCAAGGAATACAGAAAAGGTAAGAGTTTATTCATGTATTTCAAGAGAATAGTGGATGAGTCCAAGAAAGGACCATGCCATCAGGGTGAAAGACTGAGATCTTGATAAGGGTTTAAGGATGTGATGAAGGTGTGGGGTGATCAAAACAAGTGTCCCTGAGGGCTTTAGGTCAGCTTGCACTCTGTCTCATAGGAGTAGCTGTGCTATGTCAAGCTTTATACATTTTATTAATATACATTTGCTGTACATGCATTTTACAATCATCTTGGCAAGTTGGTACACGTACATAATACAGCCTTTTTAATCCCTTTCCTTCCCGCTCTCCTCTAATTCCTCTTTCCCTCTTGTCATTGATGATATTAATCTTTGTCCATGATTATGGCATATATTGTCAGCATTCACTGAGGTTTCTGTTAAGTGTTAAACACTGAAGGAACCAATTTGACATGATCCACTTACTCTGGTCCTCACTGAAGGTCCTTAAGGCTTGAGATAAGAATACATATATGCATCAACTCTGAGAAAGGGACATTAACAAAAATATCTGTGGTCTACATCAAAGGCATACTTATTATTTACTTATACTTGTAGTTTAGCCTGTATAGAATGTTATGGCCTCTTTGTAGTTGCCAGTTTAGGAAAAACCTGATGGGACAAAATTCTAGGTTTACTGTAACTGTAATGTACTTAGATATCAATTCACTTCCTGCCTGTTCAGACTCCATACCACTCTTGCAATAACCCAGTCTTACAATAACACGCCTAATCCATGGTGACAGCTCTACCCTCATCTCTTAAAGGCAATTAAATTTCAAAGTGGTTTTTTTTTGGTACGGGAGTTCAAACTCAGATCCCTGTGCTTGCGAGGCAGGCGGCAGAACCAATGAGCTAAATTCCCAGCCTCAACATAAGTTTTGATGGAAAAAGTATATTATTTTTTAAATGGAAAAATACAAAGATAAGATTCTAACATTAAAATTTTATTCACTTTAAAACATTTTAGTGTTCATGTCTGAAAACAATATTCATACTCTCATATTTTTTCATATAAAAGTATCTGCCAGGAATTTTATTATTTTCAATGAAAACTTCTTTAAATGTGAGCTAATGCATTAAAACTTGTGTCATCCTGGATGAAGAATATTAGTCTACAAGATCTACACTCTCTTGTCTACAAAGAAATACATACGTATAAAACATTTCACCTGTGCTTGACTATTATACATGCTTAGAAATCAATATGAAAATTTAATGAAGCAGTGGAATTTTCTCTCAGACTTGAACTTGCTTCTAATTCATGCTTTTTCAATGAAAGTATCACATGACAGTTAAGTGATTGTTAAGTGATCAAAGCAGGCCTAATCTTAGCAATGAATGAGTGAATCACTCCTAGAGATGCATTTACTTTCGTACTACTATCAGTCCATAGCATGACACAGCTAACTAACAATAGGTAGCTCTGTAAGGAAAACAGAAAATCTGAAAAGTTGTAAGAAATATAGTTATATATTAGAAAAAAATTATGCTACAAGTATTGTCATGTAAAGGTACAAGATCCCAATGATGAATGTAACTGTACTGTACACCTAAAATGTACCAATAAACTCAGAGAGAAAAGAAAAAACTGCTAGCCTGCCTCGCAAGCGCAAGGACCTGAGTTCGATCCCCAGCACCACAAAAAAAAAAAAAAAGGCTAAATTTTTAATCATTACATTTATTTCCTTGTGGCCTGAAAGTAAACACCTTTCTGGAGCAGAGATCAGGGCTATTATTGCTGACATCAAGAAATGCACCATTCTATCACACCTAACACTTCAGGTGATACAAAGAGAACCAGTTGGACAGGGCTACACCTTACAGGGGTTGAATTAAGGGAGGGAGAAGTATCCCAGAATCAAAAATCTCAGAGTTGGTGCAGGACTATTATCCAACTGCCACTTTCCCCTGAGAAAGGGAAAGAAAGCTTACCTAGCTAAGGCTAAGGCACAGGCACACACAATGGGCTTTTTGTTTTCATTCAGTGCTCTGAAAGGTTCTTAATCACTGACCTAAGTATGGAAATTCTCCCTGGGAAGAAAAAAAAAAAAAAGGTCTCTCTGGATTCTTATCCCTTGGAATGTAAATAAAATCTCTGGGAGGAGATAAGATAAATTTCACTGGTTCTACAATGTTAGGGCTGTCTCTAAGGTTCTGGGTTTTATATGCCTTTAAAATATAAATACATACCTCCTGGAAATCCTCATCAGTTATCTTTTAACTTCCAGGGCTTGTCCTTTTATCTTAATTTCAGTTTTCATGATTTAGAAAATCCGGACAGTGCAGAAACATGAAAATACATATTTATTCTTAAAATGAACCCAAGAATTGATATTTACAGCAGCAATTAAAAACTGACACCTTTCTAAAAATAATAGTGTTCAAATCCTTTGTGTAGAGCTCTGGGAATTCCTCAAAGGGCCGGCAGAGAGTCTCTGGTGATACTGTAAGGGGGAAGGTAAAGTAAGTAAATATAGTGACCCCAAACTTGCTTTAAACACAACTCACATACACTGAACTTCTAAGTATTGTTTGTGAAGATAGGGTTTTATTGGGAAAAAAAAAAAAAAAACAGAAACACACACAAAAAATAAATCAAATAAAAAAAGAAGAAACACCAAAAAAGCCTTAAAAGTAGACAAGGTCCCATTTACACTTACTTTCTTGTCTTAGTACTCTTATTATAGACAGCTAAATTAGGTAGAAATATAGGCAGTCAGACAGGGCTAAGCTCTTGAGGTAGTCAGTGCATAAGATGAGAACATATTACAACTGTGACTAGAGGTACACCTGTTGAAGGTCAGGCCTCAAGATAAAGAATGAATGACCAGGCCTACGTTTCCTCAAGGAATGAGTAACAATTTGAGGTTATACGATTGGTATCACCTGGTCCAGTAAAGTTCAGATAAATATGTCACACATGTGAGTGACCAGAGCATCCAGACCCATACCTTCCCAAAATTGTCTCTGTTCTTTCCATGTACCTGCTTCCCTTATTGGATCAATATTAGTTAACTGGTTGTACTTGTGATCCTATTGGTTGACAATAGCTTGACCTCATGATTTAGCTCTATAAAGCATTCTTAGAGAAGTAGCCTCAGGACCACTTTCGGGTCCCCTCCTGTCCCTCAATAGGTATCTCTCAATAAATTTTTCATACTCTTAATCTCTCTTGTTCCTTAGAATCCATTGTTCAATTTCGGGGTACACTAACTCAGTGTATCTGACATTTAATGGGTTGGGAGTTGTATTTCTCCTATTATACTTGCTTTTTGGGGTTTTTGTTTTGTTTTGTTTTGTTTTTTTGAGACAAGGTCTCACTATGTAGTTGAGACTGACCTGGAACTCACTATGTAGCCCAGGCTGGTCTTGAACTCACAGCTAATCTCCTGCCTCAGCCTCCCGCCTCAGCCTCCAGAGTGCTGGGATTAAAGGCGTGCACCACCACACCTGGTTTATACTTGCTTTAATGCAGAACTTCTAAAACACAATAACCACAAAATTAGTTACTTCTTGGGCTCCTCATGAAGCTTACCGGTGCTCAGAAAGTTCCTTTTTTTTTTTTTTTTTTTTTTTTTTTTTTTT
>NW_022900929.1:11891648-11894323 GCF_012274545.1 Fukomys damarensis | reverse complement strand
TTTTTTTTTTTTTTTCTTTTCTAATTTATGGTACTGAGGATTAAACCCAGGGACACTGAGCTACAACTCAGGCCTTTTTTTAAAGTTTTCTGAAATGGTCTTGCTAAATCACTAAGCTACCCTGGCTGTACTTGAACTCACTATCGTCCTGCCTCAGACTCCAAGAATGTTGAGCTTATAAACATTTGCTACTATACCTGCCTCCTTGATGTTCTTCTATTTGTTGATGCCGCCACATACAATGCCAAGTGAAGATAGCACATACTAATGCCAGTCCTCCCTATACAATGCTCTAATATTCTTGTAAAAACAAAACAAAACATGTATTACTTAACAAAAATGAGAAGTACCTTAGGGATGCACATCCATCATCCTAGGTTTTCACTTTCCTTCTTTCAGGTAACCCAACAGGAAGCTTCCTCCTTTTCCCCTAATCTCTCTTCTCCTTAACTCCATTACCATACAAAGAAATTATATCTACACAGACCTCTGGGGATTTCAGGCCCACCAATCCAGGTTAAAGTCTAGGAAGATGCTGCCCATTTTTAAAAAGATCCAATAGTTAAGGTTATATTTACTAATTTCTAAGTCAAAAATAAGCTACATAGTACCACTTTCAAAAATATACATGGCTTATCTATTGCATTTCTCAAAGGACAGAGTGTCAATTTATTTCCCTTTCCCCTTTATCCTCTCTTCATCTAAAATTTGAAACAGGTCTATGCTGTCTCAATCTCCTGGAATTAAGTGATATTTCCACCTCAGCCTCCTGAGTCCTGGGACTACAAGTATGCAATACCGTCAACCTTGACAATTCACATTTGTTGGAGGAAAAAAATAAAAAAACTGCCTGGAATTCAGGAAGCCTTAATTCTATTCCTACCTCTGCAGGCTATGCGAATTCAAGCAAATCATTTAACTACTCTTGAGCAATTTTTCATCTATAATAAGGAAAGTAGCAACTGGGAGTGTAGTTCAGTGGTAAAACATTTGCCTAGCATGGATGAACCCTTGGATTAAATTCCTAGAACAATAACAAAAACATTAAAGTAGTCTAGTCTCATAAGTGATCCAACTGGATCTGGAGTTTCATATAACTAGCAAAAATTTCCTGCTCTTCCATCCTCATATATACCTGTAAAAATGCTCAAAGGGACTTTGTCATGTATTATCTAACAGTCAAAAAATTTCCAGTATAGGCCAGGCATAGTAGCATATGCCTGTAATCCCAGCATCCAGGAGGGTAAAGCAGGACTGCCATGAGCTGGAAGCCAGCTTAGGCTACATAGTGAGATCAAACCCAGCCTGAAGTACATAGTGAGACCCTGACCAAAAAAAACAAAGAAAAACAGTGTATTCCTTTTCCTCCATTTCTAACGCAATTTCATCATTTGTAGAAGAGTATTATGTATATTATGTGAGCATAAGCCAAGTAAGGTAATTTACAGTACTTTACACACAAAGGTGAGAACCAATTCTGTATACCTTTTGCCAGTTATTTTTAAAAATTAATAAAGGTAATTTTGGTCTCCACCCCCTCACTTCTTTGCCCTCTCCCTAAAGCAGACTGGCTAATAACATAAAAAATGAAAATCATTGACTTATATGATGTATATTCATTGATTTGATAAAACCTGAGAGCACAATTACATACCAAGTATTAAGCTAAGCACGTTTAGAAAAAGGAATTTTTGGACAGGACAGAACTGTGTGATAAAATGGATAGGCTAGAGTCCTGGGGCCTTAATTATTACATACAAAGACTTGATGACACTACCCTGCCTTGACTGACTCTAAAACTTGGCTGGAAGAGAAATGTGAACCAAGTTTCCCCAGAATAAATCATCACCATTAACACCACCAACAACAAAAACCTGTATGTTTCCATCTCTTATTCATCAAGAAGGATGGAAACAGAATACAAGTTGGGCTTGTCACAGAGACAGAGGAGCAATGGCTACAAATTGTGCATGGCCTGAATGAAAAGCACAGGTCCTGGCTACCTATGAATTGGACTATGCCCTAATGAGTCCTGAAGTTCTTCAAGATTCCATATCCTACAAACTGATTTCAAGATAATATACTGGATCACTACTTTCTCAATTACGAGGTAGGTCAGTTCTACAAAACTTGTTAATCTAAATGCCAGCTTCCAAAATTCTGCTGGCAGGTATCCGGTACAAAGTTTTATTGCACAAAAGGTTGGTCATCCTTGAATTAACTCGCTTCTCATTAAAACTACAATCTGTGAAACAAGCTCTTTCAGCACGTCAGCACCCGCTTTCTTAACCACATCCCTAACTCGCTTCCACTTCACAGAACTTGAAGGAAGGGGGTAAAGTCCGGCATTTGTTAGTAAAACGTCTTCTAAGTTATTCCAAGCAGTAGACTGCTTCCTGAAACTCGGCTAGGTTTGCTCTCTTTTTCTTTTTTGGAGCTGGGCAACGCGGGAAGGCACTGCAGGCGCGGGTCCGTCGCGGGGATAAGGGGGAGGGGACAAGGGAGCCTACGAGGCGACCCTGACGGGACTGCACAACCTCGGGACTCCGGAGCGAGGGCGCGGGAGGGGGGGGGCGACAAAGGCCAACAGCGCGGGCTACGGGGGCGACAGAGTCAACGCAAAAGCACCGCGTCCCCCTCAGGACGCCCCGAGATAGAAACCGGGGGCCCCTTTC
>NW_022900929.1:11863707-11891387 GCF_012274545.1 Fukomys damarensis | reverse complement strand
GGACGCTGGTGAATTAGCTCAGTAGTCTAGGCAGGAGTCTTCCCTGTGGGGCCGACGGAAGGCTGGTGGTGGTCTGGGCCGACCTTACTGCGGCCTGGTGTTCGGTTAATCCTTTATTCTTTGTTTTCCTTCACTTAGATCCACTCAAGTCTCTTCCGAATTCAGCAGTTTACTTATCCCGCCTCCCATTGCGGAACCTTTGTGATAGGAACTAATGTGTCATATGGCCTTGGCGGCCGGGGGACTGTTAGAATAAAGGACTACCAGTTCTCGGAGGGTCCGTCGATACAGTTCCGGTAGGAGAACGCGGCAGGGAAGTCTTCGTCTTCTGTTCCTGCCATGCACCGACCGAATTTTCGACCCCCAACTCCTCCTTACCCGGTCCCGGGTGTAGGAGGCTGGGGTAACGGGAGCAGCTTCCGGGGTACCCCGGGCGGGGGCGGACCGCGGCCGCCCTCCCCTCGGGACGGGTACGGGAGTCCGTACCACACGCCGCCGTGCACGGGTCTCCGTCCCCTGGCGGCTACCCTGGCTCCTACTCCAGGTCCCCCGCGGGGTCCCAGCAGCAATTCGGCTACTCCCCAGGGCAGCAGCAGACCCACCCCCAGGTAATCATAGCCAGCGTTTGCCGAGCTCTTCCTGTGTGGCAGGCATGGTACTCATATTCCCTTTACGTGGATTATTTTGTTTAATCCTCTCTGAGGCGATTTTCTATGGTTAGCCCTGTTTTGCAGATGAGTGGACTGAGACTTAGAGGACTTAAATATTTTCCTTACAGTCAGCCTAAGAAGTGGCAGAGCTGTAGTTCTGTTCTAGAGCCCTTGTACTTTTAACCAGTGAACTGCCACTCATACAGTTTTCCCAAATTCTATTTCCTCCTCTTTGCCAAGGGCCTTGTCAGTTCGTCTCAGTAAATTATTCTTAGCCCGTGAGCTCCGAGGGGAGAAAATTGAATGAATCCCCAGTATATACTTTGTTGATTATATAGGCTGTTGCCATTTTCTACAGCGGTTGTCTTTCCTTTTTTTTTTTTTCTTTTCTTTTTTCTTTTTTTCTTTTTTTTTTTTCCTCTCTTTTTAACCTTTACCTTTTTTCGAGCAACGTTTCCCTTCGGTAGCACTGACAGTTTTCCATTTCAGTGAGAGTGAATACAAAGCAGAGGGAATATTTACAATATGTCTAGGATTTCTTTCACTAACAACTTGGAACTACTCAGTGTTTTCCAATTTTGTGTGTGCTAAATCATCCCTACCTCTTTGAGCTTGGAGCTAATGAAATAGAAAACTTTCGTGAGATACAAAGGTTAATAGGGTTAATAAGTTTTGAGCGGCCGAGGATTTAGTTCAGTGGCGCCGCGCCTGCCTCGCAAGCGAAAGGTCCTGAGTTTGATCCCCGGTACGGGGGAGGGGGGATGATTTTCCTCCAGGATAAAAAGTAAATTTCCAGAGAAAATTGAATACATTTATTTTACTTAATAATTTCTTGTATTTTAGTTCACTACCATTTGTGTTTAAAAACTATAGAGTTATTCCATTAAAAACTCAAAAAAGAATTCGAGGTAACAGTGGGAATGGAATTAATAAGTATACCAATTTGGTTTAAGGACTTTTAACAAAAACACTAGATTAAAGGAAGTATGAACTTTGCAATTGAATGTACCTGTATTTGGTTTCAAGAGACAACTTTTAACCAGCAGTGTGATCCACACTTGTCTTTAACAAAAGGAAAACATACAAATTATCTTTACTAAATTTTTTTTTAACTGATGATTTTTTTCCTAAAGGGTTCTCCAAGGACATCTACACCATTTGGATCAGGGCGTGTTAGAGAAAAAAGAATGTCTAATGAGTTGGAAAGTTATTTCAAGCCTTCAATGCTTGAAGACCCTTGGGCTGGCCTAGAACCAGTATCTGTAGTGGATATAAGCCAACAATACAGCAATACTCAAACATTCACAGGCAAAAAAGGAAGATACTTTTGTTAACATTTCTGAAATTCACCTGGAAGCTTCATGTGTCAGGACCATCTTGGACAAAACTTTCACTTTGTGATTAAGTTGAACCCAATGATGATGACTTTCAATAACTAGTAAGGCCATCATATCTTTCATCATATCAAGTGTTGATGTTAGAGAAGAACATAGGATAATTTGCAGTATTTAGCTCTCTGGAAGTGCCTACCACATTTAGAAGATTTACAGTTTCCATATATTTAATATTCCTGGTTATATAATGGACACTTACTTGTCTTTTAATGTTTTTCCAATGTTTTAAAATAAAACATTTTGTCTTTCTAGCTATATTGTGATTTTCTGGTATGATAAGTAAAATTACTAAAATAGTATCTTGTAATCACTTAGAATTTGGAGAATGTTTTGCAAACTAGTTTTGAAAATGAAATAGATAAAATGGATAAACCATTCTTTGAGCTATAGATGGTTCTGTTTGTTCATAAAGGAAGACAATAGCAGAATTCTATTCATATTTGAAATAACCATCATTCTGCTTGCATGTTTTATCTAAAGCTTCTGTAAAAATGTATTGGAAGTTGATTTCAAGTCATAGAAACCCACTTCCTTATACTCATTTAATCAGAAAAGACAGGGATAGAACATGCATAGCTAGATAACTGTTCTGTCTCAATTTCTCTGTATGTCAGAATTGTGGAATTATTTACTATTGAGGCCAAGGAAGATGGCTACCAGCAATCTCAAATTACTTAATTCTGTCAATCTCAGAGAGGGCAAATTGATCATGGTTAGATTATGTTTCTGTGTTATTAAACCAACCAAGGCAGTTAGGCCTAATTACAGTAGCTTATACCATAGACGCTTAAACCAGGGTGGGGCCCTCAATGGTGATTTTATTTCCTCTGTGTCCTCAGTTTTTAAAGTACTGCCAGCATAATGGGCACTAAATAAATATTTGATGAATGAATACAGAAATTCTATATTACTACTAGATTTCTCTACCTACTCTACATATAGTAAAGGGATGAGTGATTTTACCCATTATTTCAAAGGAAAAATCCTTCCCTAACATCTTGTCTTGCCAGATATGTTGAGGTCATGCTGTATAAGAGAAAGCAAGTAGATCACTTTTTAAATATGTTTTATTAAACTTCATAGGTAAATATCTTCAGAAATTGATTCTTGGAGATAATTATTAAATAATCTTTTAGAAATCATTATGTTACTGTCAGAAAGAGAAGTTAGGATGCCAGCTACAGTGGTACGTGCCTGTAATCCCAGCTACTTAGACAGGGTAAAGAGGATTTCAAGTTCAAGGCAAGCTTGTGCTACTTAATAAGACCTTACCTCAGAAAATAAAAGAAGAATTTTATGCCAATACACTTGCATCATACTTGGGAAACAGTCAAATGTAACTCTCCTAATAGTTTACATGCATTTTATTTCACTGCTCTACTTGAGAAGCAAAATAATAAATAAGTAAAATTTCTTACTAAGTTACTAATGCCTCCTTCAGGTTGTGGGCCTTTGATGACTTTAAGACAAAAGCATGTTTTTTCCCCATGAAAGATGGATACAGCATTGGTAGTATATACAACATTGTAGATAAAGTTATTTTATTATTTTTTTTCCTCTTAAATTGTTTTATTGGTACATTTTAGGTATACAATACATGTACATTCATCACTGGGAGCTTAATATCTTTACATGTTGTATCTTGGTTCTTATTTTTCCCCATTCCCCTGCCCTCCCTATTTGCAAATGCTGTTTCCATTTGTTTCATATTTTTTTCCTTTCACTTTTTTCCTTTCTCCACCCCTCTCCCTTCCCCTTAGTACCTCTTCTTCCTATTTCACATTATCAATTATTCATTTTAATTCTTATTTACACTTTCAGTTTTTCATACCAAAGAAACTATTCTGTATTTACCCATGTCCTATTTATTTCACTTAAGAGTATGGCCTCAGTGTGCATCCATTTAGCTATAAATGTCTCTAATTTCTCATTCTTTATGGCTGAATAGTACTCCATTTTAATTTTTTTTTAACTACATTTCCTTTATCCAGTCTCTAGTTGATGGGCATTTGGGCTGATTCCAAGCTTTAGCTATTACAAAATGTGCCGCTATAAACATGGGTGTGCATATATCGCTATGATACGATTCTTTTCATTCTTTTGGGAAGATACCCAATAGAGGAATAGCTGGGTCAAATGAGGCCCCTACTCCTAGTTTTTTTAGGTATCCCCATATTGATTTCCACAGTGGTTGCACCAGTCTAAACTCCCACCAACTAGATAAAAGTCTTTATGGAACTGGTAATTTGGTTTATTTCTCTTCTTTTTGTTGTTCAGGTGAGTAAAATAAAACTTTTTACTCTTTCAGTGTTCCAGAATACACATTTTACATCCATTGAAATACTGAAAACTTTTTAGAAAAATGTATAATTAGGAATGCATCTAAGGAAGTTAGCTAATTAAAGAAGGAAGTATTGAACTGTGACAGTCTTCAAACAAGGATATGCACACTTCTGGGAGTATTCAACTTTCCAAGAGATGCAGAGGCATTGTTACCTTTAAGGAAATCCAACTCAGATCCTCAGTTCCCTTATGAAGTCTTTGTTAAAATAGATCTGCCTAAGAACATGTCCACAGTTAAGAGATTATACCAGTTCTTTTCATAATTTTCTTCCATTTTACAAAAGAAACTTGTGGCAAGTTGTGTTTTCCAAAAATGACCTTGATATCATTTCAGGTCACACATACTCTTCCAGAACCTTGCCACAATCCTGTCAAGGTATTGTTGTATCCCTTCCATTTGTACCTAATCAGACCTTTCTGAATGACCTTCCCCTTTTTGTTTTGTGACAAGTTTCAAAGTCAGTTCTGAGAGTAAAATGTGTAAAAGAAAACAAAGAACATGAACATAATGTGAAGGGAAAGGAATCTTTTTTAGACAAATGGTAAGGCTTTTTATCTCTTCTCTAAGAATTAGAATATTTGGATCTGATATAAAAGCACAGTTTTGATGAATTAAAGCCTATGAAGCAGGCTGTACTTTTCACTTAGTGATAAAGAGCCTGATAAATTTGTCTCAGTCCCTATAGTATCATAATCTGTACGATTTCAAGGGAGAAATTAAAAGTCATATTTTATTTATTTGGGGGGGGTGTTGAGACAGGGTTTCACTATGTAGTTGAGACTGACCTGGAACTCACTATGTAGCCCAGGCTGGTCTCGAGCTCACAGCAATCCTCCTGCCTCAGCCTCCCAAGTGCTGGAATTACAGGCATGCGCCACCACGCCTGGCCCATATTTTACTTCTGACATACTAATATTACATCTTCAAGTTAAAAGAACATGTTAGAGGTAAGTTCATAGTTTTATATTTTCTGGAACATAGTTTATATTCTTAGAAACATTTTCATTAACCTTTGCCACTATATTTTTTAGTCTGTAAATCCATATTGTTTTACCTAGGATCTGATCTTCTATTGTCACCTGAGCATTTTTCTGCTTTCTTCATCCCTGTCATGTATTTAAGTATAAAGTAACAGAAAAATTTTTTTACTGTAAATACATATATTAGACCTGAACTTACTAGTGACTCAGTATCTTCTTTTTGCTCTTAATTTCCTGATTTTATCACCCTTGTAAAACTACCACAATTCACTGTTTTATATACCACTTGATAAAAACATGGCCAGATAAACTATGATATACTATCAATTTTAAGATGCAGCTAAATTTCTGAGATTTAAATGTGTCTTAAATGTGTTCAATGCAATACTATATAATTAAAAGTAGAATCTGCACCGCCTGCCTTGCAATCACAAGGACCCGAGTTCTATCCCCATACCAAAAAAAAAAAAAAAAAAAAAGAACCTATGGGGCCAGAGGTTTAGCTCAGTGGTTCCACCGCCTGCCTCAGAAACACAAGGACCTGAGTTTGATCCCCAGTACACACACAAAAAAATAGAATCTATGTGTAGGTATAGGAGTAAATGTCTCCCAAACTGTGTATTAGCACATAGTCATTTAACTAGAAAATCAGTATTACTCAGAGCTAATTCCTTGCAGATATTTGTGTTATATTCTAATTCATAAAACAGCATAAATTCATTATCAGTAATAAAATCTTTAGTTTTTCAATAATCTTCAAGACATGAGTAATTTCCAGTGTTAGGATGGAGGTTTTCTGTATATATATTCTGAGGCCCAAGGGCTTCTTGTATCCTTGTAAAGGGGAGTGCTAACCTCTCCTTGGTGGAAGTTTTTCCTCAATTTTGTCTAAAGTTTCATAAGCAAACATGACAAGTAAAAGGGTTATATGGAAGTCTTGGTGAAGGTTTTTGTGTAATTTACAAAGGAATTGAGAAGGGTCATGAGTTGAACAGCAGAGTCTTCTGTAGTTTTAGTTTCAGTTCTTCAATTTCAGGAAAATTTAAGAAAGTTTAAATTGTCATCTAAGATTATTAAAATAACGGTAGATCAGTTTATGACTTTTAGCATATAGCTTGGAAAAGTTCAAGAGTTGAGTGGCATCAGTATATAAAAGGAATTCTTTAAGGTGGGCGTGGTGACTCACGCCTGTAATCCCAGCACTCTGGAGGCTGAGGCAGGAGGATCACTGTGAGTTCAAGGCCAGCCTGGGCTACATAGTGAGTTCCAGGTCTGTCTCTACTACATAGTAAGACCCTGTCTCAAAAAACCAAAAAAAAGGGCCGGGGATTTAGCTCAGCAGTTTGGTGGCCTGCCTTGCAAGTGCAAGGACTGGAGTTCAATCCCTGGTACCAAAAAAAAAAAAAAGAATTCTTTAGTACTTGTATGTACTTTAAAAATAGTAACAAACTTGATGTCTCATTGTAGCATAGTTGTTTACTAAATTTTACCATATTTATTGTTTTTGTCAATTGAATAATAGTGATAATCCAGGCAACAATCCTCAGTAATCGTAATTTATTGTCATTGGAAACATTCCTCCCAATTTTTTATTTCAATAAATAATTTATTTTGAGAAGTATCTTTATGATAGGGAATCAGTAAAAGACTTTAGAGCATTAGATTACATTACCTTGAAATGTATACTAGCTGAGAATAAATAATGTAACTTTTCTACCACTAAAGAAAAACTTCAGGGCTAGGGAGGTAGGTCAGTAAGTGTATATATAAGACCTTAGTTTCAGAACCACTGAAAAATTTTTTAAAACAAGTAAAACTTGAGCCATTTATGGTGGCACATGCCTGCAGTCCTATCTACTCAGAAGTTTGAGGTAGGAGGATTGCAAGTTCTGGGCCACCTTGAACAACATACTGAGTCCCTGTACCCCCCCAAAATTTTTTGTTTTAATGGCTAAGATACTTGTCAGTTGTAGAGTGCTTTCCTGGCTTAGCATGTGTGAGGCTCTGGATTCAATGTGTAGTATCACAAAGAAAAAAAAATTTTAATTAAAAAAAAACTAATGTTTTAAGGAATGACAGTGCATATAATATCACTATGATATTTAGATTCCATTAGATATCTTAAAATTGAATTTATATTATCACAAAAATGATATCCTTTGCAACTTTTGAAAGGATAAAATGTTTTTATGTTGACTTCAATATATAAAATACTATTTTCAGTTTTCAAAATTACTGTACAGTATATAGAACCAAAAATTTTTTAAATCTCAAACCAGCTGAGGGAAAAATAGTAAACAGAGAAATCAAAGGGTGAAAAAAGATAAAAATTATAGCAACAAGTCCACATAATCAAAATCTAAATGAAATACATTTTTTAAAAAAGATTACCAGATTGTATCATAAAAATGGAATCTGCTGAATTAGAAAAGACTATATAATAAAGGTTGTAAAAATTCAATTTTATCATTATTCTGGGGGTTTTAGCATATCTGTACCAAAAACAATGAGCAAATACAAAATTTGTAACATTAAGGAACTTATAAACAAAAATAGAGAATATATTTTTATAGTATTTACATATTTTCACATATACATATAATAATTTTTTAAATGTTCTAAGACTCTTCAGATCTCAAAGAATTGATACACAGATCACATTTTCTAACCAGAATACCAATAAATTTAACAGACAGGGCCAGGAATTTAGCTCAGTAGTGCCACTACCTTCCTTGCAAGGACCAGAGTTGGATCCCTGGTACAAAAAAAAAAAAAAAAAAAAAAAAAAGACAAAAAGTACCTCCCTGGTTCTTTGTATAAGCTAGACAAAGAGTAAGGAAAAGTAACAGAAGAACAAAAGGAAAATACACAATAATAAAACAGTAGTGATAAAACCACCAAAGGATAACGCAGTAGTAAGGTCACTATTGTTTTACCCTTACCCCAAGAATTGTATTATCTTTCAAGAAAGTGAAAAGCGACAGTCTATGTAAGCTTTCATCGAACACGGTTGAGAATTGAACATAAAAATGAAGAAATGAAAAAAAATTTTTTTTGGTACCAGGGATTGAACTCGGGTCCTTGCGCTTGCAAGGCAGGCCACCAAACTGCTGAGCTAAATCCCCGACCCAAGAAATGAAAATTGACATGTTCCACAATTATTAGACAAGCATTATGTTCTCTAAATGATGGTAAAGTAGATTTTATTTTTTAAAAACTCAGATTCTAAGTTTTCAGATGACAGTATCCTAGTTGAGTGAACTATATGTCTAAGGAAAACAAAATATATTCTCATCCATTTAGTTTTTGTTCATCAGAATTTGCTCGATAGAATTTTAGAGATTTCCCCTATTTTTTTGAAGTACAAGGATTGAACCCAGGGCCTCAAGTATGGTAGGCAAGCTCTCTACCAATGAGCTACGTCCCCAACCCTGGACAGGTTTTGTAAGAAAACAGATTTTCACAGATGTATCAAAGGTTATTGGAAGGAAATAGTCATCCAAATATTGCGTGACTTGGATTGTTCATTCTTATTGATGTTTATAAATGAAAGTGAAAATGCTTTGCAATTAAACAAACATTGCCATACTCTGCAACAGAAATACATATAGCATGTATTTAAAATGTATTACATTTAGATGATACACATCCAAGAAAAAACTTGAACTAATATTATGTAAACTAGAATCCAGTAGGAGGTGTATTTGAAATCTTGGATTAGTATTCATAAGGTAAATAAATGTTGGAGTCCATGACATGAGCATCTAATGACATTCGAGGGGCATCGTGAATACTTCAAAAACATGAAAAATAATAAAAACGTATACTGACATCCTTGTTAAAATTTTTAATAAAATATTCTACTTTTCTCTGAATTTTTGATAAATAACAAAATATCTTTTTAAAAAATAATTGATTGGATCTAAACGGTAACTGATAACTTTTTCCTGTTATACTCAAGGGTCAGATAAAGAAATTACCATAGATAAAGCCTTCGAAAGTCACATAAAAAGAATGAAAAACTTCATGGCAAATTATTTGAAATAAGATGATGAAATGAGTATGTTTTTAGTGAAAAATGTTTACCAAAGTGAATCCAAAAGTAGAAAATCAAGAATTAATGCCATTAAAGATATTGAGTTAATAATCATGAGTCTTCTCTCCACAAAAGACACCAGGCTTCCAAAACTTTACCAGAATATATCATTCTTTTTTTCTTTTTCTTTTTTTTTTCTTTTGTTACCAGGATTATCATTCTTGTATTATACAAACTAAAGGGAATACACTCAACATATGATAAATTGATGATATTGAGACATAAATTTGCTAAAGAAATAAATGGAAGTTCTAGGTCACTTTGCTTATGAACATTGCTGCCATAAATCCTAAATAAGATATCACAATTCAGTTACAAACAAAAATGAACTGACAGGGCACATCTCAGGGTTGCAATCATGGTTCAGCATCTGAAATTTACTGTAATATTGTACTAACTAGTTTGAGGATCTATATTAATACGTCAATCTACAGTGAAGAATAGACATGCAGAAATTGATATACCAGCCTTTGAGAAGTGGGAAAAGAAGAGATCTGAATTATAAAAATAGATGAAACTGATCTTTGAAGATAATTCTGAGTCCATGAAAAATGTGCGGTTACAGCACTACTGTATACCAGTCAAAATATGCAGTAGAAAAAAATGTTCCACTTTCTATAGCTAGCTGTAATCTTGGAAGAAAAAAATTACAATTTTTAAAGACTTTTTGAAAAACATGACTAAATTGAGATACTCATGAGAAGATAAATTTTATAAATTAATTTTTATAAACATTTAATTTCAACCACAGTATCAAAATGTGGAGGTTGCAAAAACAATTCCAGTATTTTAGAGGACCAGGGTTAATCGTAAACACTGTTGAAGAAAAATGTAAACAGACTTGCCCCACTGGATTAAAGCTTGTAACACTAAAGACCAAGTGTTGGAGGAATGAAGCAAATCTCAGAAACAAATGTCTGCAAAATGTTCTACTGGACAGACCTACAAATCATGAGGCAAGCAGACATTATATAATAATGAGTCATTTATGCATATGAAATGAATAAGAATGAATATTTAACCATTCAAAACTAAATTGTTAAGTAGATACCCAGATGTGAAAAAGTAAAAAATGTTTAAAATTTAGGCAATATCTTTTATGAATTTGTAATACAGAAAGATTTCATACACGATATGAAAAGCACAAGAAATTGACAACTTCCACAACAAATAGCACTATAAAGCACTACACTTAAAATTCACATAACTAACAAATGACTGGCATTCATTATAAAGAAATCCTGACAAATCAGTGAAAAATTTAAGAAGCCTAGTCGACTAAAAACAATTACAGAAGAGAAAATCCAGGTGGAAGATAAGCATTTGAATCCTTATTAATCATAAAAAACAAAAATGAGCTCTATCATTCATTAGATTGACAAAACGAGAAGTCCAACACAATGGTTGGTTAAAATGTCCATGTCCTATGTGAATGTTCATGAGAATATAAACTGGCACATACTACTTTGAAGAGCTTTTGGCAATGTAATAAACCTGAAGATCCTTAATATCATAAAGACCCAGTAAATCTGTACCTTGATATTGCAGGGCAAATTTATAAACCCAACTCTTTTTTTGTTTGTTTTGTTGTGTCTTTTTGGTTTTTTTGTTGTCATTTTTTGGAGACAGGGTCTCACTATGTAGTTGAGACTGGCCTGGAACTCACTGTGTAGCCCAAGCTGGTCTCTAACTCGCAGCAATCCGAGTGCTGGGATTACTGGTGTGTGCCACCACATCCGGGTATAACCCTAATTCTTATAGAGGAGTGGGAGCTTGTCAAACACTGAAGCTGAGTGCCAGGTGTGGTGGCGCACACCTGTAATCCCAGCACTCAGGAGGCTGAGGCAGGAGGATCGCTGCGAATTTGAGACCAGCCTGGGCTACATAGTGAGCTCCAACAGGTGTGGTCGCACACCTGTAATCCCAGCACTCAGGAGGCTGAGGCAGGAGGATCGCTGCGAATTTGAGACCAGCCTGGGCTACATAGTGAGCTCCAGGTCAGTCTCTACTACATCGTAAGACCCTGTCTAAAAAAAAAAATACTGAATCTGACGATCAGCTACAAATTTAACAGAGCTTTTTGAGTTTTCAAAGTAGGGCCAGGGATGTAGCTCAGTGGTGCCATGCCTGCCTGGCAAGACTAGGTCCTGAATTCAATTCCTGGTACTGGGGTAAAAGAAAAAAAAAAGTTCTCAAAATTACTTTGGTTAATTCAAAAATATTTAGGTTTTTCTGAGATTATAGATATACATAGCTACAGTAAAATTTAAGTTAAATATACTTGCTTGTTTAGTGTTTACCCAGATGGACAAAGATTTATTTCTATAACATTCTTAGGTTTGTATTTAATATTGTCCTCCAAGGATTATTTGCTAACATGAGATTATAAACCAAACTTTTTAAAATGTGTACAAAAATTAGCTTGAGATAATGATCCAAATTAGCCCACTGATTTTAGTAACAACCTGACCATAATTTCAATGTTTTTAATTTAACTTAACATAATGACATTCTCTTACTGTATAAAGGTATCTGAAAACCTTCTTGCAGAAATTATTTCTGCATATTAAAGAGAAAACATGAATCACTTTTTTCTACAAAGGTGTATAGTCTAGAGAAATGGTTTGCATTTGTACTTGTGTGCAGAAATATTCAGTAGTGTTGTTTGCAGCAATGTAAAATCAAAAGAGTAGCAGTAATCTAAATGATAACAAATAGAGAAAAGATAAGACATTTGCACAATTTAATTGAATTAGCTTCTTGATATAACATGAATATTTCCAAAATCATAATTTTGGGCAAACAAAAGCCAAAGCAATATATATATGATGCTTTCTATAAATTAAATGCATACAAACAATACTTTGTCCTATTCATAAATATAAATTTAAAGTGATGGTATAAAAGCATGAATGGAAATTACAGATGCTGTATTCATGATAGCACTTATTAAAGGGGGAGTGTGGGGAATTATAGGTATCAAATGTTTTGGATAAATATGTGGTGGTGTGTTTCAAGCAATGCAAATTTGGGAAGTTAAGGTTTATTAAAGCTGGCTATCAGGTATATATAGATTATTTTCTTGCTATTGAAATATTTCAGAATAAAATTTATACTGCCTTCCTAACTCATTCAATAATGCCAGCACTGCACTGCCCTAATAAAATCAGACAAGGCATTACAAGAAAGGAAAACTATATGCCATTATCTCTTCTCAACAAAATATTAGCAAATAGAATCAATCCAAAAGTTCATAAAGAGAATTATACACAAATGCCTAGTGTTATTTATTCTAGGTATACAAGTCTGATTCAAAAATCAATGTGATCCATTGCATCACAGACTTAAAAAATACACTCTAAAACTCAAGCTAGAAACAGAAGGAAACTTCGTCAACTTGATAAAAATCATCTGTAGAAACCTACAACTAACATCCTATGTAGTGGCACAAAATTGGATGCTTTTCACTTTTTTTTTTTTTTTTTTTTATGGTACCGGGGGTTGAACTCGGGTCCTTGCACTTGCAAGGCAGGCCACTGAACCAGTGAGCTAAATCCCCAGCCCTGGATGCTTTCCTATTAAGATCAGGAATAACTCCAGGATTTCCTGTATCTTGCTACTATTAAACAACATACTGGAAGTGCTAGCTAGTGCAATATAACAAGGAAATGAAGTTATACAAATTTGAAAAGAAGAAATAAAACTTCACAGTTAAAACCAAAAACCTCCTGGAACTACATAATAAGCAGTTGTTTCCTGCATAGTTGCAGTTAATATGGATAAGTGAATTGCTTTCTTGTATACCAGCAACGGCAGTAAGAATTTGAAATTAAAAACCCATACCATTTATATTAACACCAAAAAGAAAGAAAAATAAATGGTTAGGTATAAATCTAACAAGTATGTAAAGATCTATATGAGAAAAATTCCAAAACTGAAGAAAAGTCTTAAGATGATTAAGCGAACATTTTACAATATTGTCAACACTTTTTTTGCTTGCAAGGCAGGTGGTGGAATCACTGAGCCAAATCCCCGGCCCTTGTCAACATATTTTTGCCCAACTTGATTTGAGATTCATCACAATTCCAATCAGAGCCCTAGCAAGTTATTTTTTCTAAAGTTTTAATTGATGCATAATTGCACATAGTTGTAGGGTTTAGTGATATTTCAATACATGTTTACAATGTGTATGAGTAGAGCAAAATAATTGGCATACCCATTACCTCAAATATTTATCATTTGTGTTGATAACATTCAAAATCTCAGCAGTTCTAAAGTATGCAATTAAGGTTTTTGTTTGTTTACTTGTTTTTGTTTTTTTCTGGTACCAGGGATTGAACTCGGGTCCTTACACTTGTGAAAAGAGGCAGGTGGCAGCACCACTGAGCTAAATCCCCAGCCCTTTCAATTATGGTTTTTCAACCATAGTTACCTTGCTGTGTTGCAAAACATTAGAAGTGATTTCTCCTATCTAACTGCACTTTCTATCATTAATCTTTTTTTCCATCCCACCTGTCCCCCTGCCACCTTTCCAGCATCCAGGATGAGGCTGGACAAGTTTGCATTTGGTAGCATCCATATTTAATTGAGAATATGGAGTGTTTGTCTTTTTGTGACCAATTTGCTTTATTTAGTATCTCCCAGGTTCATCGATATTGCCACATGACAAGATTTTATTCTTTCTGTACTCAATAATCCATTGTGTATGCTTACCATATTTGGGGGGTGGTATGAGGAATTGAACTCAAGACCTTGCATTTGCCAGGCAACATATTTATTTAGTAACTGAGAAACACCTAGTTTGATTCCATATGGTGACTGTTCCTAGCATGTTCTTTTGTGGCTATTGACAAATTGATTCTGAAGGCTCAGAATAGCCAATACAGTTTACTGAATGGGAAGAACAGAGTTAGAGGACTGACAAGATTTACCTACTACCAACCTACAGTAACTCAAGACAGTGTAGTACTGACAAAAGAATAGAGCTAGGTTATGGACTAGAAAGACAGGAATGAGCCACATAAATATTGTCAACTGGTTTTTAATGAAGGAGCAAAGCCAATTCAATGAAAGATAAATAATCTTTCCAACTTATGGTGCTAAAACTACTGGACATCTACATGAAATAAGGCACTCTAAGACACAGGCTATATCCCTTTCACAAAAATTAGCAAATGGATTATAGACCTAAATATAAGATAAAAACCTGTAAAATAAAATAACATGGGAGAAAAATCAGGATGATCTTCAGTATGGTGAACTTTTTTGATACAGCATTGAACACCTGATCCATGAAAAGAAAAGTTAGAAGTTAGATCTCATTAAAATTGAAAATTTCTGCTCTGCAAAAGATACTTAAGATAACACAAAGCCAAGCCATAGATTAGGAGAAAATAATTAGCAAAACAGCACGAAGATGCCAGTTTCCTATATTAGAACGTCAAAAATTCAAACCATTGACAACAGTTGCTGGCAAGGACGTGTAGGATGTAAACCTACAATGAATGAGTATTCATAGCTGGTGGGGATGCACAATAGTATAGCCAATTTACAAGACAGTTTGGCATTTTCTTACAAAACAACATACTCTTGTCTTATGATCCAGCAATCACACTCCTTGGTGTTTACCCAAATGAATTGAAAGTTAATATCCACACAATGACCTGCAAACAAGTATTTATAATAGCTGTATTCATAATTGCCAAAACTTGTTTAACAGACTAACTTACCTAAACAATGGAATGCAATTCAGAAAAAAAAAGCACCAAGCCATGAAAAATTTACAGACACATAGAAGCATATTATTAAGGAAAATAAGTTAATGGGAAAGGGATACATCCCATGTGATTCCAACAATATGACATTCTGGAAAAAGCAAATCTATGGAGGCAATAAAAACATAAGTTGCTGAGAATTGAGAGGAGGGATGGGTGGATGGAGTAAGGCATGAATTAGACAGGGTACAGAGGATTTCTAAAGCAGTGAAATTCTGTGTGATGCTGTGATGTATATGCTATATGTAATTGTACAACCCTATTTTACAAACCTATAAAATGCACAGCACAAAGAGTGAATAATGATCTATGACTTTAGTTAATAATATATCAATGATGGCTCATCAATAAATACCTCACTATTGTAAAATGTTAAAAGGTGTGGTTGGTGGAAAGAGGGCAAAAGAGTAGGTACTCATTGTACAGTCCTTTCTGCTCATCTTTCTGTAAATTTAAACCCAGAAAATATTAATTTTTAAAAAATGTACTCTGGCATCTCCAGACGTAGAGATAATGTTGTGGCTCCTGGTAATATGCCCAAATCTAGCTTGGCCTCAGATTAATATCCCTAGGGGATCCTTCCTTGTTCAGAAAACTGTTCAGAGGCCTAGCCTAAATCCTCCTCCTTCTGGCTTTCCAGTGTTGTGTTGTGTTTTGTTTTGTTTAAGAACCTGAATGTCTATGTTAAATCCCTTTTCATTAACACTTAAATTATGTTTCATGCCTTGAACCATGGGAGGTTAAATGCATCACACAAATCTGTACAAAGTGGACATTTAACTCATCAATTTGTTTTTGTAGTGAAGAAAGCAAAATCTTAAGAAGCTGTAATTCTTACAGGCTTACTTTCATTACACGAATATCACATAGATTATCCAGGTCCTGATAGGTCACCAACTTGATTTCTGAAACTTAGACTCATTAAAGAAATAGTACCAAAATCCAACATATTTAAGACTTGAATAATGACAGTCAAAGGAAACTGTCAAAACCATTTATCTTTAGGTGAGCACATTAATAAATATTTGCTTATTGTTTTAAGCTGGCATTCTACTTTCCTCTTTGTAATTTAGTAAGCTTATATCATAAAGTACTATCAACATGCTTTTCCTTTTGTTTGTAACCAAACAACCTTTAAATATGTTAAAACTGTATCATGACCTCAAAACATTTAATTACTTTATTATTTTTTCTTTGATCTTTTAAATTTACTAATCCTTTACAAATCAGATTTTGTTTGTATTGGGAATCGAACTCAGGACCTTGCGCTTGCAAGGCAGGCAGTAGAACCACTGAGCTAAATCCTTGGCCCACACGTCAGAATTCTTGATGCTTCTGCAGAACTGTCATGCTACTGAAGCATCTTCAACATTCAGCTATTAGAGAGGACTGCTAGGGCAAGAGAAGGAGCCATTTGTCATGCAGTCTATTTCTTAGCTATTTTTACTTGTGAAAGAAGCAGAGAATTGAATTACTTTGTCAATGTGTAGTAACTTAAAAACCAGTGCAACCCAGATATGGTGGTGCACACCTGTAATCCCGGGACTTGGAAGGCTAGGCAGTTCTGGGCTACATAGCAAAACCTTTTCTCAAAAAAAACAATATAAAAACCCAGTGCAAAAGGGTAGCTTTGCCAGATTTTTCTTTCTCAAACTCCCAGAAAGTGGGCCCCCCACCACCCCATACACCCATGAAACCCAGATTTAAACAAATATTTAAAAAAATAAGCACTGGAAGTCAGACAAAACAAAGTTGTAACCTGAATCCCAGCTCCAGGTTACGAGTTTATAACCTTTGTTTTGGGTGATTAACAGAAAAGCATGTGTACATGGTCCCTTAGTAAATATTTGCCAAGAAATTCTTGGACTAGGCATTTCTACAGGGGGAAAGTTGTTTCTTAAACTGGCACCAAGATATACTCAGTAACGTTCCAAGTAACTTAGTAACTAAATACTCTCGTAAGATGTATATAAGAAATTCTCATTGTTATTCATGCTAAGGCCAATTTTGGGATTCAATAAAGTTTATCAGGAATGGAAGACCATGATGTTGGTTTATTTTTTAGAGGATTTTTCTAGGTTTTTCTCTTAAAATTTTTTCTATCAGTACAGGTTTAAAGTAGATGAAAACATTTTTTAAATTTTTTGCTCCCCTCCCACCCCTTCCTGTTCCCTCGTACTCTTATTCCCCTTCCCATTTGCAAAAGCTCTCCTTTTTCTTCAACTTTCCATTATGTTTATTTCTGAAACAATATCACTTCATCAGCCTGTAGAATATTTCAGGAGACTACTGCTGAATCATATTATATTATGAATCTTGACTTTAAACACTGACAGATTTTATTTCAAACATTGTCACTAGGTTGTAATCATTTTAAATTTATAACTCTACAGAAGGAATTGGACCAAGACCGGTCATGTAAAGGTACAAGATCCCAATGATGAATGTAACTGTATTGTATACCTAAAATGTACCAATAAACTCAATGAGAGGAAAAAAAAAGGAATTGGACAAAGAATTTAAAACTCTAGGGGAACAAAGTAAAGGCAGTTTGTATGTAGCTAGTTTTCTATTGCATATTTTCATGCCTTTTAATCTTTTGTGAAGAATTCTGTATATTTGTTAAGAGCAAAGTGTTTATCACTTTATGTGGCATTAGTTTAAATCTTGGGATTAGTTAAAATTGATGATTAACACAAAGCAAATTAAAATAACTATTAAGCTTTAAATTACCAAAGCTTTCTTTTTATTGACACTTCCTAAGACAACTCTATTTCTGTTTAATGTTTACTATTTTTTATTAAAATGATATATTCTTAATAAAAAAAAATCAGTTCTGAATTGCTTAGAATATGAACCTCTCTTGTAGTCCTGTCCATTTAATAGGTTTGCTCTTTCTAATGATTTTATATGCATAAACAAAAACCTTTTTTAAAAAAATGTTACCATACTAAATTATAGTATGTGTGTGTCTGTGTGTTGTACTGTGAATAAACTCAGGGCCCTCACATTTAACTATATACCCAACCCTTTTTTATTTTTTTATTCTGAGACTAGGTCTCAGTAAATAATTACGTTGCCCAGGCAGAGCTTGAACTTGTGATCTTGTGATCCTCTTGCCTCAGCCTTCCAGGGTGCTAGAATTACAGGCATGTGCCACCACACCCAGTTTGGATGTACAATTTTGGGTTATCACATAGTCAGCAACTTTTGTACTCATCTGAATGTCTTCTAGATGTACAATTCAGAAAATCCAATTTAAAATCCTTATACAACAAACATACTTTAAAAGTTCATTGCTGGGTATGGTGGTGCATGCCTGTAGTCCCAGCACTTGGGAGGCTGAGGCAGGCAGATCGCCATTTTGAGGCCAGCTGGGCTACATGGTGAGTTTGAGCCCAGCCTGAACTACATAATGAGACCCTGTCTCAAAAAAAAGGAGAGGGGCAGGGATTTAGCTTAGTGGTTCCACCACCTGCCCTCGCAAGCACAAGGTCCCGAGTTCGATCCCCAGTACAAAAAAAAAAAAAAGTCCCTGGATGAGTAGAGCAGCTTATAGAATGCTGTCTGTTCTTGGTTTTGCTCTTTTTCCTGTCTTGATCTCATTTCCCAGCAGTCTTTTGCCTATGATAATAAGACTGACACAATTCACAACCCCAGTGGAAAAGGAGACATGCTGGTTTCCTAACAGTTTCACTACACCCTTAGTGTTACATTTCACTCTAATTTAGTCACACATGCATCCCCAGAGCAAGGCACGGTGGCACACACCTGTAGTCTCAGCACTCAGGAGGCCAAGGCAGGAGGACTGCTGCAAGTTTGAAGCTGGCCTGAGCTATACAGTGAGTTCAAGGCTAGCCTGAACTACATAGCAAGACCCTGTCTTAACAAAATAAATGTGCATTCCCAAATCTATAATTGTGACCAAGAAAATGTGATGTTCTGCAGTGGCTTAAGTCTGGGTGGGTCACTTGCCATCAGAGGCAGAGATGGAGTTAGTGCCACTTTATATAACAAAGACTGAGGATGGTGAAATCAATAGTTACTCAAGAGAAAGCAAATTACTGTCAACAAAAGTGAAATGAATGGTCAGTAGAAAAGTAATTTCATCTGGTGGCTAGTTTCCATATTAAGGCCTCTTACTATACATACACTGTATTCTGTAGTTCTATTTTATTTTTTTTACTTTATATTTTGACTTTAGACGTACAGAAAAGTTGCAAAGATAGTACAGAGCTCCATATAGCCTTCCCCTAATTTTTCCTGGTGTTAACATCTCACATAAACATAGTACATTGTCAAAGAATACTAAGCAAAGTATTACTTAGACTTTATCAATTTTCCCGATAATGATATTTTTGTTTCAGAATCCAGTCTAGGATTCAATGCAGTTAGCATCCATATACTTTAACATCCATACCTGATAACATTTAAGTAACAAGACAAAATACACTTCTTTGGAAGACAGCTTGAAGTCCCATTCATCATTCAGATTGAAATTAAAAAACTTCTGGATGACTGCATCTCTCTTCAGGTTTAATACAGCACCACTATATGGCAAGCCATCACTAAATTAATGATTCTACTAAACTCAATATGCAGTGGAAGGAAACATACACCCAACACTCAGGGCAACTACATGGGGAATGGGAGGAAGGAAAGAGGACAAAAAGAAACTTGTATAAGGATAGGAGAGAAATGAAAACTACAGTGGTAACCAGTTGAAACCATAATACTGTAATTGAAAGAGTATCTTGGCAGCAAAGTGGAATTTTTTATCAGCCAATTGCATTGCTTGATTCCTCCAGGGAGTCACCTTTGTTGTTGTTATATACCCAACCATTTCTTGGACTGATTTAGTTTTAATACTGTGTAGTCCTATATCCACTGCTAATTTCCTGCTAGGTCTTCCTTTTACATATGTAACATACACATATACAAATTTAATTGGTATTTGTTCAGTAAATACTAACCCAGGTCTGCAGGTGCAGTTATTGATGCTGGAAGTACAGAAAGGCAAAAGCCTCTGGCCCTCATGGAACTTACATGAAGTGAGGAGAGGTGCTTTGGGAGAGAGAAGTGAGCTGGAGGGAAGTTCTTTAATCATCAGGGATTTTTTTTAAGAGTAGAGACAGTTGGTCCATAGCAACAGAAATTAGTGAAATAGGGATAGTTGCAAAAGGTGAAGATGTAGTAGGACTTGTGAGATTTTATATTTGTAAAAATTTTAAACAGTGAAGATGGGATTATTATGGACTGAATTATGCCCCACAAAATTCCACCTTCGACTAAAAACCTTCAGAACCTAAGAATAACTGGAGATAATTAAAGAGGTGATTAAGTTAAATGGAATTGGAACTGGTGTCCTTATAAGGAGCAATAATTTGCCCAGCTCTTACTTGTAAGGCTGAGACAGGAGTATCGCCTCCAGTTCAAGGCAGCCTGAGCTACATAGTGAATTCAAGGCCAACCCTGAACTACAAAGTGAGACTCTTAAAACAGAAAAGCAGTAATTTGGGGGGAGAGACAGCAGAAGTGAATGCACACAGAGGAGAGGCACCTGTAAGAAGACAGGTATTAGCAACCCAAGAAGATGGGACTCAGAAGAAATCAAACCTGCTGACACCCGATGGTGGGCTACTAACATCCAGAGAATATCTGTTGTTTAAGCCACCCATCTGTAGTACCCTGTTAGAAAACTAACACAGGGAGAAAGTTCTGGAGGTGTGAAGAGAAAACTAAAGTATAAAATGATTGGAACAATGAGAGGATAAAATAAGAAATTATTCTATCAAAATCGCCATTGATTTAAGACACCATTATGGTATGTACAAAAAAAAATCCTTGTCAAAGAATGGCATACCATATATGACCTCATTTCAGATTTAATAAGCACAAAAATGTGCTTTTAATTCATGCAATATGGTAGTATAGATATTGGACAAAGGGCCCACGAGGCCAATGATTAATAAACAAAACTAGTGAGCATCCTTGAATGTTTTTCCAGAAATGTTCAACCACATGGATGTAAGTGCAAAACCATATATTGAGAATTTTGAGTCTTGGCAGAGATTTACTTTTGCCAAGTAAGTACAGGCAAGCAAGAGGGTGACAAAGCCACTAAAGATGCATAGGAAGTAAGGAAGCATTTATAATGAAAAGGGTGTTTGGAATCAGAGCAATAGAACAAATGTGTTGCAAACATAGAGGGAGTTTTTCAGAATGAGTGGTATGCTTGAAGATGAGAATAAGGTTAGTCTTGATAAGGTCCATGGTGTGATAAGGGCATAAATAGCTCAAATGAGATGGAGGATAAGATCACTGGAGAATTGGTAAAGAGGCTAAGATTTGAAAGACCATCTACACAATATTGAACCTGACATAAAAACAAAGAAAGTCAACAGTCATCCATCATTTGCTTCTCCAAATTTTACTTAAGCCCCAAAACTCCAAAGTGATTTAGGTAACATTCACAGCTAACATAAATTTGCCATACTGTAATATAACCACAAACTTCCTATAATGTCTTCCCTACAAAATTGTAAACTCAAGTTTGGATGACCATGAAAAATATAGCACAAGTGAGGAGCAAGATACGTCTCATAATGGAAATTTTAGTACAACCAGCATTAGATACAGGATAAAATTGACTTAGGCAGATAAAGAAACAAAGAGAACTATAAAATGAAATTTAAAAGTTTCTACTAGTAAAGAATTTGGCTAGCAAAAAAAATTGTATAAATAATCACCTTGAGACATCCAGCAGTGATCTTATTTTCAAAAAAAGCACTCTTCTTGCAAAAGAAAGGAAAATGAACAAAAGAACACCTAAAGAAAGGGTATCAGGCAGGAGTGGTGGCTGAGGAAGGAGGATCGCTGAGTTTGAGACCAGCCTGGTCTACATAGTTCTTGGTCAGTCTCAACTACATAGTGAGACCCTGTCTCCAAAAAAAAAAAGTATTGGTATAATTCCTCCAACAAAACTTTAACACACTTAATATTTTGCACCATCAGTGAAGGAAGGTTCCAGATTGTCTTTCTTTTGTAGACAACCTGTTATCTTAATATAAATAAATGTAAAGCTCCAGTAAAACTTAAAAATTCAGAAATTGACCTAATGTATTCTAAGTGCAAGTCTTTATCATGCATTTTATTTGGCATTCCACAGACTTAACTAAGCAGACCCATGTCTCTTTCAACTCTGGACAGTTTTCTTCTAATATTTCTTTCCATTATACACATTTTCTCCTTTTGGAACTCCTAGTTGGATAATGGAATACCTAGGTTTAGTCTCCATTAATTTTCCTTACTTTTCTCCACTTTATAGTGAATTTAGAGACTGTCCCTCAGTTTAATATTTTTTTCTTAAATGAATGCTTTAATAGTAACTATAGATAACTTTCCAAAATTCCTTCAACTCTGGTCTAAGTCAGTCATGAATGAGTTGTGCTTCTCAAGAGGCAGTAATTTTTGCTCTACACAGTTTTGTTTGACTGATACCCACAACTGCCATAATAATCTTGCTACCATGCTGGGCACGAAGCCAAAATGGGAAAAAACCACAAGAACTACAAAGTAGTAGATCTGAAGTCCTGATGTACTGTATGTGAAGCCTAATCTAGTTTGGAATTATGTGAGAAAATAAGCATCACACATACTCAGCTAGGCTGTTATTTGCAACAAAAACATACTTAATACAGAATTTGGTTACATAGGAAGTGGGGTCTGCAAGAAGCAAAAATGTGACAATGGCAAAGTGAAGATGAATTGAGTGATGATTCCCACTACTGTACTCCAAGCTCAGATGACCCTGACCAAATTACCTTATATATTGATACTGAAGGTAGACCTATAAAAGTTCCAAACCCCTTTCTTCCCTCTCCAACTATGTAACAAAAACTTGCCACAAAAATATTCATCACCAGTAATAAAAACGGATATCCTTAGCTACTTTTGATCGTAAGTGTTGTACCTAGAATTTTACCAAGTATTTTTATAGAATTGGATTTTGGAAATAACTAAAACAATCACATAGAAGAGTTAAAACATTTTTAAGTGATTCTAACATCATGAATTATACTGCAAAATAAATGGGGAAGTAGCTGTTAGAATGAAAGTTTGCAAATTTAATTTTACATAAGGGATTGTCTTATTACTTTTATTTCTGAAGGTATTTGCTTATGTATTTAAGCTGGGGATAGTGGACTTACCTAGCATTTGTGAGACCCTGGGTTCAATCCCAGCATTACAAAAATGTCTTAAAATGTCTTAAATATTTAGAAGTGACTGGAAGACAATGTATACATGGTAAACCAATGGAAGGTCCCAAAATATAAATTTTAAAATTATCTCCAGGAATGGTTACAAAACAAGAAGCAGGTGTGGTTGTGAAAGCTTGTAATCCCAGCACTCAGAAGGCTGATGCAGGAGGATCACTGAGTTTGAGGCCAGACTGTACTACATTATTGAGTTCAAGGCCAACGTGAACTACACAGCAAGACCCTTATTTGAAAAACTAAACAAACTAAATAAACAAGACTAGAAAATTCTTTTAAAAAAGGAAAAAAAATGCAAAAAGCATAAACCAATTACCCAATTGTGGTATACTAAAGTTTGAGCCAGAATTAAAATATTAAAAAACATTATATAAATAGAACACTTAAATGGTTAAAACTTTATGTGCTGAATAATATAGACAATATATGACAAACACAATTAAGAGACATAAGAAAAAAACACCTAATAGTACTAAGATTTTATTTTACCTTTCTCACTCCTTGACATAGAAATAAGGGCAGAGGAAATAAGTATATAGGGAATCTGACCAGTGTTTAGTATTGTTTCATGTGTTTTTGAGAAATTATACTGTAGTACACTCTGGCACCCAGGAAATACTTAACAAAACAGTTTTGCTTAGGTAAAAGTGAAGTCCCTAAAAATTCTCCAAAGCAGGCTACACACTAATCATTAGCAAATATTAGCAAAAAACTTAAAAAATGCCCAAACACCAGGGTATTTAAATACTATCTTAACTCTTGAGTCATAAGAACAAATTTGCAGCCACTAAATATTCAGAAAATAATGGAAATACAATATTCTTATCCTACAGAATCAAGCCAAAGAAATAATCAGATCCATAGCATTAAAATGCTTTCCTTTCAGAATGGAAACAAAGTTAAACAGATCAACTTTTCAACTGAAGAAATAAAGAATGAATCAGAAACAAAATGGTGACATAAATTTAAAAATAAACTACAAATTATTTCCTGGTAGTGAAAAGAATGGAGGTAGACTCAAAAAAATCCTAGATGGGCTAATCAAGAAAAAGAATTACCAGATGAACTAGTCATATTGAGCCAGGATTGCTTGAGCCCAGAAGTTGAATAAAGGCCAGCCTGGAAAACACAATTCAGACTGGCAAATGTACAAAAACAAGGGAAAAAAAGTACAAAAAGCTAAGAGATGATTTATGCATTTAAAATATTGAGGTTATTATGTACACCCACGTTAAAAAATATTTTAAATATAAGGCAAAATTGAATTTCCAGAAAAAGGAAAATCACCAAGATTTACTTATGAAACAAAGCCATACAGAGATCAAAAACACATAAGGAAATAGAAAAGATGTGGACAAATTATCTTTGAGAAAGTAACAATGAGTATCTCATTATAAGTAAATAGCTTCAACTTCAAAAAAGTTAATCCCTATTAGGGACACATAAACTACTCTAAATAAGAGTTTTGTAGGTTGTTCTGCCAATCCATCATGACCTGAAAATGAAAATCAGGCTAATCTCATAAATACACATAGACAGAAAATCATAAATACATGGCAAGTTAATGGACCACAGCAACACTTTAATAGATGTTTTAGCTTGGATTTTTTTTTTTTTTTTTTTTTTTTTTTTTTTTTTGTTTTTTTTTTTTTTTTTTTTTTTTTTTTTTGGTACGGGGGAATTGAACTTGGGTCCTTGCACTTGCAAGGCAGGCCATGGATCCACTGAGTTAAATCCCCAGCCTCTTAGCGGATGTTTTAATACTGATTCTAATAATTAGTGTCATTCATCAATAAAGGAAAAAATCCACACAAATATACTGGCATTTTTTTAAAGAAAAGTCAACATGATTCTATTAAGTAGGCGTCATGAAAAAATTTAAACAAAAGAACATTCTATTTCTAATATAGTTTAAATTATGCGGACAAGTGAAACACTAAAAATGACATTCATGAAATCAAGAATGTCCATTATGTACAACTGAAAACTATTATAAATGAATTAAGTAATGTGGCCAGTTTTTAAAAAACATAGTAGCTTTATCATTTTATGCACTGACAAACTATTACTTTTGAGGAGTCCTTATCTAAAAGCAACAAAAATGATTTTGTATTTTTAAAACTAATGCATCAAAAATATATAGAAAATTGTGCAATTTATAATAGGGAACATGGAAAGATCCTATTATTCTCTCAATGGGAAGATCCCCTAATCAAACAAACATTTGATATATTCTATTAAAACCCTAACAGGATACTTGGATAAAGTCAACTAAATGATTTTTTTAAACTCACATGAAGAAATAAACCCTCAGAAATAGAAAACGGAAAAGGAGACAAATTAAGTTTTATCTACAATTATCTGTATGTACTATTATTCTAGGAATTGGAAATACAGTGATTCAAAAATGTACACAATGTCAGGTGCACAGTAATCAAGATGCAGGTGTAGTACTTTTAAGAACAACAGATCAGGGTAGAATACAGCAGAAAATCCAAGAAAACACCCAAATAAGGTAGAGATGGCATTTTAAATATATTAACAAATGCCACTGGCATAATTAGTACAGCCATGAAGAACTGTACAGTTGGACCCATACTTCACATCTAACAAAATAACCATTCTAGAATGATTTAGAACTAATGTAGAACAGGGAATGAGTACATGGTCTTGGAGTAAACACAGCTTTTCTATAAAGACAAATCATAAAGACAAAATTAACAGAACTGACTACATATAAATTTTAAATTACCCACTAAAAAAACACAATAGACAAGCCTCTAAGTTTGTATAATTCACAAAGAGATACTACCTTCCTTACAGAAAGACCTGTTCAAAGCAATAAAGAAAAAACATATGAATAGTTAATGAACAGGAAAAAGACCCATCGAATGAAATACACATTCACTAACAATCAAATACAAATTAAAACAGAATGATTTACCATCTGTAAATAAAAAAGGGACAGAAATGTAAAGCCGGCAAACTTTTCTTTATAGCAATCTAGATTTAGCAAATGTTCTAGAAATGTATCTTTTACACCAGCAACTCTGAAAAAGTTATATGTAGCTTTTCACATTATTTGTAATAGAAAAGTTAGAAATTTTGTATCTGGCAAAAAGGAATTGTCAAACTATGGTCCTGTAAATAAATAATTTACAACCATTAAAAAAGATAATTTAATTAACTGACATGTATGTTCACAACCTATTAAGTGAAAATACTATAAAGGTGGCAGCACTTATAATCTCATCTTTAAGGAAAAAAGCCCAGATATGTATTCAGGTACATCTTTCAAAAGCAAAATATTCATGGTAGTTAATCTCTGGTTGTTCTGTTATTTCTGAATATATATATATTGATCTACAAGGGGGAAAATGAGGGTTCCAGGTTTTAAGCTTTGTCAAAAAACACGACACAGTGAGTTACAAGTGGCCATCTTTACCAGAAAAGATCAACAGTCTGTTCTGGATATAAGCAAAAAGAAAACAAGGCTTTAAAAAACATGACCTAGAATTCTGATGGCAGTTTATTTACAGACTATAAAATACAGCCTTAATAAAAAGAACATATTAATACATTAAAGTTACAAGACTTTACTAAAAGTTCTTGCTAAAGCACAACAGCTTTACAGTAACTGACAAAAAAGGGGGGATTTTCTATTTTCTACAGAGCCTCATTTGAATACAATCAGAACTACAGTTATTTTCAATAATCAAAGACTCACAAAATATTAGCCTACATAATTCAAAGGACAAGTTTTTCCATTATGATCAAAAGCTTGCTTTCTCCATCTTCAGCTAGTTCTAGTAAGTCTTTTTTTTTTTTTTTTTAGTACTGGGGATTGAACTCAGATCCTGTGCTTGCGATGCAGGCAGAAGAACCACTGAGCTAAATCCCTGGCCCACTAATAGGTCATTTTTAATAAAACAAGAAACAATGAAACAATTAAGAAAACTGTCTAGAGAAGTCTTTGGTAAATGACAAACCATTACTCCCACTAGAAAGTCACTTGAAATTATAAACTCTCAATGGACTGAAAAGCAAACTATTTTTGCAGGCCTACTGATACAAGTCCTTGTATAAATAGAAAAACAATTTCTGTGAAATTTTTTATCCAATTCTCTAGTATGTAATTAGTCTTAAACTTTTTTTTTTTTTTTTTT
>NW_022900929.1:11849264-11863493 GCF_012274545.1 Fukomys damarensis | reverse complement strand
TTTTTTTTTTTTGCTAAGAATGGAAACTAAGGCCTTGAGCTTGTTAGGAGCACTGTACCACTGAGCCACACCTCCAGTCCCAGGAACTTCTTTTAAAACACTATCAAAAGCTGGGCACAAAGAGAATCTCAGCTAGTAGGCAGGCAGGCTGAGGCACAGGCAGGAAGATCAAAGTCTGAAGCCTGCCTGGGCAAGTTAGGGTGATGCTGTCCCAATATAAAAACTAAAAAGGATTGGGGATATAGTGGTACAGTACTCCTGGGTTCAATCCCAGGACAGAAGAGACTGAAGGAAGAAGGAAGGGAAGAATTGTGTGAAGCCAGTATAGCCAATTTACTGAAACCCTGTCTCAAAATTTTAAATATTTAAAAGGGCTACTGGATCTCCAGAACTGCAGGAAAATAATCAATCCAATATGTGAAATGAACAGTCCCTACACATTACTAATTTCCTAAAATTTTAATTTTATTTTTCTGAATTAGAATCATACTTCGTCTTAAATAAGCTTTTTAAAAGCTACTAGTGTTATTAGTCTGATAGTCTGCATTTAATAATTTAACTTTACTGTAACACTTGTCAGGTTATTAATGCAACTTTACCATTAAGCTAGATAATGACTCAGGAACAAACACTGGCAATCCAGTTGTCCTAAAAAGGTCCCAAAATCCTAAACCTCATTTTTATTAGCTGCATAGTGAGGAGACTGACCATATTACACTTTTATGTATTGGTATATCCTGTTCAGACTTTTAAAAATACCAAAACCATTATCCAAGGGTATCACTAGACATGTACGTTTGTATTTAGCTTTACTTAAGCCTAGGGCTAAAATAAATCAAAACTGGACAGAGCTTATACCAAATACACCAAAATCTTAACTTACAAGTACCAGTTATGAGAGTTTGGAGGCATTTAACCCATATCCTTTTTGTTTTTCTTGAATAATACTGGTTATTTGTCAGTCTATTACCAATTAGCCAAATTCAACTTAAAATTTTTTCATTACCGAATTCCAGTTCTAATTCCTCTCAAAACCTTATCTCCCTATTCAAGTTTCAGTTTAAGTTTTTACACTCAAATTTCCATTCTTTTATACACTTAAGTATAATTTAGAGATAGCTCAGAGTAGCAGATGCTGCTAGCTTCTCCAGACATCTTAAAACTTTGCTGCCAGCCTTCTAGATCATTTAACAGTATTCCTGTTTACTGGTGTAACCCAAGGACTACAATAATACCTAGCACATGGTAGGCAATTAATATATCATTGCTGCCAGCGACGAAATGCTGAATTACAGCTAAAGTAATTCACACTTCATAAATTATTTGAATCGGTAACTTAAAACTTCAAATCCCCAACAGAAAATGAAGATTTGGGAACCACATTCAGTTGTATGCAGAATTTGCTGTGTCAGGAAATACAAAATGGAATTTCACATGGGAGAAGATAAATATTTTCTCCTTTACACAGGTCAAACTTTTCTAATTTCATCTTACTTGCAATCTGACTTACCCACTTCTTTCCAAAAGACCTTACGCAGTATTTTACACTCTTCAGATTTCACTAAAACATACCCAGTGATTGCTGTAGTCATTATAAGCTAAAGAATTAGTGATTTCCCAACCCCACTCTTTTTATTAATCCAAATTCACTGAATTAAATATTATGGAGGCCTGCATTAAGATTTTTTTTTACTACCACATTTCAATTTTAAGATATATTCTTTAATATAAATACCTTTGAATCTAGGATTATTTTACAATTGACAGACTCAGCATTGTATTATGGTTTAACAGGCAACACTTTTTTCTTCTAAGTGGTACAAAAAATATTAGTATGGCTAACAAACAATGTTGTCTTTAAGACTGAAGGTATAGTTCAAATTTTTCATTTCAAAGCCAACAATCTCCTTGTCTTCCCACTCTCCCAACATAAATGCATAACTGAAGTGCTTAATTAGAAAAACTATCCAAACACAGTTCACTTTTATATAAAATATTTAATTTTAAAAACACAGGCTATTCATGTCACATAAATATTTTAAAATTTAGGTTAGCTGCTTATGGTCAGCAGAATTATCAGGTGTGACTATTAAGAATAACTTACTGTCACTTATAAGAAAGTCTAAAGCTCTACGACTCACCATATTAAAATTTCAGAAACTTGAATACTATAGCTATTTTACTAAATTTCAAAATATTTCTTCACTTCTTGTAATGTAGTTTTAAGTTGTTAGTACTCATTCAAATAAAAACAATTATTTTCCATTCATCTTTCTCCCCCAAACAAAACATTACATCAAAAAATAAAATGGGCAACTAACATCAACTCATTTTGTACTAGTAAAATGGTAACTTATGCACCTTAACATATTCTTATTGTTACCAAACTGTAATGTTTTCCATATTCTGTTTTGAAGTGCAGGTTCATAAATCAGAGAAACAGAGAGCATGGCTTTTAGACCTGGAGCAATCTTCATTCTATAACAGTTGTTCCAGTTTAAGACTCCAATAAAAAGTAAGTTACCAGAACAGTTAAAGCAAAGTGGTTAATTGGCACAACTTTAAATTTACAGAGCCTATTTTTCCACTTAATGATGATGGATATACTGGTTAATTACCTTTGGTTCCTTTCCAGAATATTCTAATTGTGTGTGTATTAAAACTTGAAACTTGACAATATTACAGTTTAAATGAAGGCTATTCCAATTTCTTTTTTTACTTTTAATGAAAAAGTCTAGCAGAAGCCATAATAAACTTTATAAAGATGAGGGGAAGGAAAATAAAAGGTTTTATCTGTTTTCTTTTTGTTTGCTTTAATAAATTCAATCTAGGCAATGTTTCTAGTTAACAACTTGACTTTTTCTTAAAATGGCAATTGAAAAACTTAAATACTGTGTTTGCCACCCCCCCTTCCTTAAAGTTTAACAAACTTATGTAAAATCTGTTATTAATTCTTGCTTCTGAACTCATCCTCCAAGTGGAAACAATGTGGCAGCCTAAAAGAAAACACTACTCTAAAATTCTCATGTAGCTACTACTTTCAACCATGAAATGAAAAAACATTTTAGAACTTCTCAGAAGTGACAGAAGATACTGGTTACAGTTCTACTCCCTTTCTTTGCTTTCAGTCCCCTAAAAGGAGAAGGTAACAGTAAAAGTTGACACAGCCCAAAGACAGGCAGAAAAGGAGACAGTCTAACAGGCAGAGGGAATGGACGTAACGAACTGAACAGGCAGCCCCTAAAAACTTGAGAGCCTCCTACGTCTTTAATACAATGCATTGATTCCCTTTAAAAGACAAATGGGTGTAAACTGCTTTTCAGACCTTAAGCTTACCTGTTAAGGCACTTACTTAGCCCTCCCCACCCCACCCATATTTTTCATATAAAACCCACTATTTCATTTGAATGCATTTTGCTAGGCTATGGTAATCATAAAACAAAACAAAAATAACGTTGACCATTTTTTTTTTTTATAAAACTGTTGCATCAAGAGAAAGGTTGTGTTTTATTTTCTGAAATGAGCACAAAGTACACCTTTCACAATAACACTGAAAGCAGGTGCAAAGACGGACAGTGACCTTTGACTAAAGGTAGCTTTGTAAAAAGAAAAATACCAAATAAATCAGTGCCCTTTCTGATTGTTGTAAAACTGGAGGGGGGCAGGGATGGGTTGTTGTTACATAAAAGTTGGTCCAAACTTACAAAAAAAGCACAAATGTGCATAGTTCAGAAGATTTGCAAGAGGGCCATAAAAAGCTTATGTCCCTAAGATTAGCATCCACTTAAAACTGCAAGAATACAAAATAAAATTGTTAACTAGAATTTGTGAAGATGTACAATCAATAGATCTAATTTTAAGAACAGCATGAATTTAAGCAAAGTTTCTTTAAACTATTGTATGCAAGACCCTTTTCCACATAAAAATAAAGCTGTTGTTGAATTAATATTATTCAAGTCTCTTGGATTGCTGCTTTAAATTGCAGCTAGAAAGTCTTTCCAGATAAAAATGATGTGCCTGAGGAAAAACAGATACTCAATATGGTAACCCTCTGCCTCGACCTCTGCCAGCTGATGTGCTGATGTGTCCCCTGTATCCTTGTGAATATCCAGGGCCTTGGGCAGGGGACGTCCAGGTCTGCCCATGCAAGAGGCTTGGGCCACCTGGATTTTCCTGTAAATTACCACCATAGTTATAGTTGTGCATCTTTGCTGGCAAAGGATGAGTACTCTCTGGCCCTGTGGAAGGGTCACTGCTGTTTGCCAGAACGGCAATAGGACCATGGCTGTACTCAAATCTGTGGTCCTTGTCTCCACTAAACAACATGGGACCAGCATTGAGGTAAATGTCTCCATATCCAGCTACAGAACTAGGAAATGACTCAGAAAAGGCAGAAGGCTGAGGTGGACCACCAGAATGAGATGAAGCAGTACTGTAGTTATCCAAAGACGGGATATCTGAGTTTCCAATGAAGCTACGTCGTTCCAATGGTGCAGCAGAACTACTTCCTAGACCATCACTGCTAACATAAGGAGCAGAGGAGAAAGATGATGTTCCAAAGCTATCCTTGTAGTCTGAAGTGGGGACGTAAGTGTCTCCTGCTGGATAATCAATACCACCTTCTCGTTTGGGCTCATCCTGGGGCTGATGCTGAGCAAGAAGCTGTAACAGGGCTGCTTTCACTCCAGCATGAGGGTCAGTTAATGAAGAACTAGTAGTAGGTACATGCTGGTTTTCTGTCCGATAATCCAGATCTTCCTCGGTGACTGGTGGTGGTTCAGGAGGCTCCGGAGGTCGTTGATCAGGAGGCAAAATCCGAGGTCGCTCTGGTGTTAGCTCCAATCTCCTTCTATCTTGGTGCTGGATGAGGTCATCTTGCCCTGAGTGAAAAAAAGCAAAAAAAAGAGTCAAAGCTACCATGGAAAACTAAATATTCAAAATAGTCAATGTTTCCTATGGAGTGATCCCAAAATTGTTTAGATGTTTTCATTCTGGAAAAATATTACTTGAAAAGGAAAAATGTTCCCAAGTGCTAATGTCACCTGCTGTCTAAAGTATTTTATTGTATTTGGCTTTTCAAAGTTATTCACATATCCCCATGAGATACAAAAGTCACCATATATATTATATTTATGCCTTGGTCAAGAATCCTCTTGTATTTGGAATAAAAGATTATTTGTGAATCATAGGCTTGTCTTAGAAAAATCTATAGCATTCATAATCAATTATATCACATGTAGGTAAGTCATCAAAGAATCCATTCCTGGTAAATAGACTAAGAAACCAACCTAATAGCAGTGACCTGAGCATTTTTGGGACATGGCCTAGCAATACCACTGAAGAAAAAACAGCATGAATCCAGTCCTGAGTAGCCCAGTGGTCACACACTCACCCGATACAGGTGTGCTAGGTTCTGGAGGTGGCCTGAGTTGTGATGTATCATATCCCGAACCATTTTCCCTCTCTTCTAGTAGCACATCTTTCTGCTTTGACTGCTGAGCCTTTATTAACTGAGTCAACAGAACTGCAAATGCACTCTGCACAGCAGCCTGGGCAGCATCAGTCTCCACTTTCGGCTGGACAGTCTGAGAAGAAGGCTGAATTCCTCCCAATGGTTTCGAAGACTCCTGCTGTGGTGTTGATGGATCTGTCTGTTTTTCACCTGTTGCCAAAATTCCAGCAGGAAGGTTTATTTTATTTAGTTGCTGTTGAGTCTCAGAGTTTACCTTAATGTTCAACACTTGCACAAAATCAGCCATATTAATACTTGTTTTAGACTGTAGTAGGTTTAGTAGAATTGCCAATTCACTGTGGTTTAACTGCTGTCCGGGGCCTGTTATTACTAAAGACAAAATTTGTATTAATTAGAACTGCCACAATTCACAGGTCTTCCCACCCTCCAAAATGGCTTCAGGTTATCATATTAAAATGCACATCTGAGGGTGTTTCAGAAACACTAAGAGGGTACCTCAGTCAAGTTCACTATCAGGACATTTAAGATGAAACTGCAATATAAATCAAAATGAAAAGGAACTGCAGTCAATTTTGAATAGGCTATCTTTAGGGATAAAAACTTTAAAAGGAAACTAAAAATTATTACCAAAACACATACTACAGACTGAACCAGGAAATATCACCTTATGATACAGAAATGAATAATAATGACGACAGCTAAGAGAGTGTCATATTTCTAAGAATTTTATACTTTTTATTGTTTATAACCACCTTCCAAGGCAGGCTCTATCTTCAGCCTCATTTTACTGAAGAACAAATTTACCTTAAGAAACTAAACAACTTGCCCAGGACTTCCCTTTCTGTAAGTGGCAGAGGTGAGATTTGAGCCCTAATTCCAGAATCTGAGCTGTTTTGTACACCTTACCGCTTCTCTAAACTAAAGGAAACTACCCTTTTCTTGGCAGTAAATTGAAAGTAGAATGCTTAACAGACTCTGTTGAACAGCTGTGTTTTAGTATATGTGCTGCTAAAGCGAGCACAGTTTCTGTGTTTTTAATTGAATTTTTAAAAAGTTACTGTGGGTAAATTGGGAAGGCCTACACAGCATATGTATATACACCAGGATTAACTAGCCAGTAAAACAGACTCAATTGTTTTCCCGACTTTCAGTTTAGCTGGGGATGGTTAATACGGGTTCTTATGCACTTATAAATACCAGTAATGTATATATACATTTGCGAGTCATATATACCAGCAATCCTCAATACTGTTATATACAGTAAGTGATAAGATTATGGTGAGTCATGATAAGCACTTCCCATAACACAGATGACAGACTAACAAGAGAACTCTAAGATGAAAGAGCATTAATGCTATTAATATTCAAATTACTGTATTTTTATATTTTAGATACTTTTTATTACCTTTTAATATTACTTTTAAGTTAATTCAAAACAAGCTTTTCCAAGTTCTTATGATTTGCAACAAGGAACTGTTTGTTTGCTGTATACCAAGAGGCAGTTTTCCTTTTTATTTTTCTACTAGCAAAGCTTTGTGCAGTGGCAGTATCCTATCCAATAAGGTTTATCCAAGGCGCGATAACTGCTAAGTGAAAATTTTTCTACTAGCAAAAACAATCTTCATATGAACTCAGGACAATATTCTTTAACTGAAATCTCTATTCCGCAGAGGGACATTTTCTTATTCAGAACACTGATTATGGAGATTCTAGCTTTAAATAAAGTCTTAGAAAAGAGAACAGAAAAGGAAGAAGGGGAAAAAAGAAAAAAACAAAACTCTACCAAAACTTAGGAGGTAAAATAAGAGCTAATAATCATTAAATGAGCCTAGAAAGGGAAATTCATCTTTCATCAGATAAAATAGACTAAAACAACTACCTTGTGTTAGGTTTACTCCTAGTCACCTGATAGTATTGTTATATGACAACCACTACCTGGGATAACTCACCCCACCATCCAAATTTCCTGTCACTGTCATCTCAAAACCTCTTTTAGCAGTAGATGGTATATAAAACATGTAACATAAACACAAATTAGGAAATTGCCTTTGTCCAAATTTTACACATTTGTAAGATAAAAAGTATACTGAACATGATAGCTGTTAGCCCTCAATAAGAGTACTTCTGAACAGCAAAAAAACACTTCTTTTCATTTCTTTTAAAAGCCTGAGGTTCTTTAAATATGTAGTCTAGCTAAGGTCAAGGATAAGCTTGTGTATTAATGGTAATCTTTCTCAGCTAATCTATTCTATATTTATACTCAATCACCAGAACTTCAATCTCATCCATAGCTCTATTTTAATCATCTTACTGATCAATATTTACTCATCTTCTAATAGGTGTTAGTGTATTTTTCATTTAATACACTACCATTTCTCACACCCACAAACACAAACTCTCACTTTTTATAACTATCTATTTCTTCATGAAATTCTAAAATGAAGCTGAAGATGTTTCTGGATTCCTCAGGCAAAATGAGGAAGTGAATTTTATTTTTTATAAGTTGACTAAACGATTTTAACATTTCTGACAACACTAAAGAGGCTTACTTCTTATAAAGCAGGTCACTCTTACTAGATTTGAAACAAATCTAAGGTTTACCAAAATAACTGAATATAAAGAATCCTTATCATGTTTTATTTCTGGCACAAGTATCAGATTCCAATCTCTGAAATTCTGATACAACAGGAGAATTATTAAGAGTGACCTGATAACATTATAAGTGGCATGAAAGAGCTTCCATGACTTTTGGCTGTCTTTCCTATCTTCTTCCTAAACTCTTTAAGTACCCACAGACACGAAGTGCTGAGTCTCCCCAAGAATAGTTTTAATAAAAAATGTAGTAACTCCTGCGCTAGGGTAAAAATAAAAAAGAAAATCTGACCAATCACCAATCATAGGTAATTTGATGCCTCTTTCAAAACTATCTTACTCTGAGACTGTTTAAAATTGGAGTTCCATTAGCAATGCAACTTCTACACTGGAATAATAATAAAGAAACATCAAGTTCCATGAATAAACCCTACTTTTCATCTTTCAGCCACAAGATGCTTTGGCAGTAGAGCAATGTAATCAATATTAGCCACAAAACAACGTGAAGAAAACCAACCCACAGAAGCATTACTGACCAGGTGCTACATTTGAGTTGCCCTGAGATTTTAGCTGTGTAGCTGGCAGCACACCTTGTGGTGTATTAGTTCTGCTGTCGTCCAAACCCAGAGACAAGTCCTTTCTGGGAGCCTTAATGGTGGAAACATCATCAGTCATGCCCATCTGCTTCTGTCTTCTTCGCTTTTTACTCCATAACTCATGACAATCTTGCCATAAAGGAAGGCTGAAAAAATTTGTAAATATAGAGTTGTAAATGGCGCTTAAGAAAAATATGCTAAAGTTACAATATAGCACCAAAGCCATCACTGTCCCCAAAGTCATTGTTGAAGACTTCATACATAGATTCTGTAAAACTCCTTTAATAAAAATCATCCTTGATATCCCACCATCTTCAGCTTTACCTTTGGAGATGGACTATTTTTCTTTGGCTTCTGAATAATTGATAAATTATGAATGACATATATATATATATATTCATTAAAGCACGCTAGCATTACCCCTGGTGCAACCTTTTAAAGGCAATTCTTAATAAATACACCATATGATGAACAGGAAGGAGGCAGAAATATGCCTTCACAGAGATTAGATACATGAACAATAAAGGAGCAAAAGCTAGAACATAACAATTTGTGAAAAACTTTACACTAAATCTTTTTTTTAGTAACTTCTTATTGCTTCTATAACCAAATGCTGACATTAAATTGAAGCTACAGGTGAGTTTCAAAAATAGGTACTCCAGGCACAGAGAGGCTCATCAGTTATGAAGTTCTGAATAACTAGTTCACTATAAAAGTCACCTACAATTAATTCTGAAACAATTCTACCTTAATGCAATTTCACAAAAATCAGTAACACTACAGAATGACTTTTGCTTAAAAAAAAGACAAATATTTGATTTTTAAATGTTTTCATCACACTAAAATACAAAACAGAACAAAAATCTATAGAATTTCGTGTATCTATTTTAAAGAACACTGAGGCTTGGAAAGGTTAATAAACTTGCCCAGAATACCTATAAATTCCTTTAAGCAACCCCACCTGATGATATCTACCCGAAGTCCTCAACCTGGATGTTTACCTTGAAGGGTACACATCCTTGAGACTTTCAAAAGGGTATACCTAGAATTGGTTCAAGGGAATTTCCATATCCACGTGTTCTCCTTTCTAACACTGAACTTTGAAAATGGCCTGCATGTTCAGGCAAGTTCTTCCACACCTCCTCTTTCACAGTTATTGTTACCTCGTGTTATAAAGGCATATGCAACAGTATGATCGAACCTTATCAATATCAGTTTTAAAAGGCCATTTCCAAAAGATTACAAACAGTATGAAACCCTTTTATAAGATTAAAAACTAAAATTTTAAAATATAACTTTTTATGAGAGTATGTACAGATGACAACAAAAAGTATATACCAAAAATTAAAAACATAAAAAAGGGACAATGGTTACCTTTAAGTGGAGAAAGGATAAGGTGACAAGTGGGTGAGAGGAGGGGTTATGATATGATTAAAGTAGGTTATTTTCAAAGTTCTAGCTTTTGGTTGGTAGGTTCATGGCTGCTTATTGCCATTATTTAAAGTGACTATCAAAGTAACTAAAATAAATAAAAGAGAGCCATGCATGGACCAATGATGAGTGACATGAAGATTATGATTAAACCAAGTCTATGCACCTGAGGTCTGAAAACAAAACAAAAGCATACCTCTTAGCCATCTTACTATGGTGCATTGCCTCAGCGTGTATAAACCTCCTGGAGTGACAAACAAAGGGACAATTTGAAATATTGATACTGGGAAGCTTTAAGGCATCATAAACCCTCCAAAGACATTTCTTTCTGTGTATGTGAGTGTGCTTTGTATGATGTGGGGGTTAGGCTCTATTAGCATACTCTAAAATCAGATATACTGTGGTACTACAGAGTAGGGTAAAGGAAGCAATTTCACTTCTTCCATCCCAATGGCCAACAAGTGCAGTGGTCTTGTGGGAGAGCCTCACGAGAACAGAGCAAAGGGATTCATAAAAAGGGCTTTCATTCCCTCCCACACAGAAAGTTAAAGACATTCTTTATGGATTACCTCAACACTCATCTCTAGAAAGATTAAACACTAACCTACAAATAACTAACACAGTACAGGTTGGTGATGCTGATTCTTTTAGAGACCAGGAATGTTTTCCAGACAACCAAGACTGATGTTCAAACACCAGCTCAGCCACTTATTTGCTGTGTCTTGTTAGGCAAGTAACTTGACCTCTGTGCATCAGTTTCCTTAATCTTTGAAAATGGAGAGCTGAGATGTGGTGCACACCTGTAAACACAGTACCCAGGAGGTTGAGGCAAAGGACTGCTGTGAGTTTGAGGCCAGTCTGGACTATCTACTCAGTTCAATGACTGCCTTAACTACAAAGAAAGACTGTCTCAAAAAACCAAAATAATACAACAAAATGAATTAACAATACTACTTATCTCACAGAGATAAGGGTAAAATGTTAAGCACTTCGACAATGCTTTTTACACTATATTCACACTTGATATCATTGTCATCATTCAGTAAGGCAGCTTAAAATTGTTTTCCATCAAGTCATATCATGAAGTATTTATTCCAATGACAAATGATCATGTATTACTTTGTAAATTGTTTAATGCTTTTTATACTGCTGTGACTACAAAAACAATATAGGCTAGCTGCCAGTCTAATTCACTTTTTAGCTAAAATCTGACAGATGTTTAATACGTTTTACAAAACTACTTCTGATAAAATGACTTATAATTTTAGCTATTGTTATATCCTATTATAAAATAATAAGATTATGTTATTTATATAGCTTTTTTAAAAAGTATTTTTGTTTGGTTAGTTTCTATTTGATTCATTCTAATTTTTTTAAGAGGTGTTAGGAATTGATCCAGAGCCTTGCATATTCTAGGCAAGGACTCTACCACTGAGCTACATCCCAACTCTTATTTAAACTCTGACTCAACAATCAACTTGACTGCTTCAGTAATGCATTTAACAAGATGAATTCTATAAAATGTTACTGGTTTACAGAAGGTTCCACAAATGTGTCTATTTTTTAACAGAAAAATGCAGTCAGGTGTCCTCTGATAAAAATTAAGTCTTATTTATTAATTACTGTTTGACAGCAATTGCAGAGTTTATATGAAAAAGCTACAAGTATTAGAAGTCATTTAATAAGCACTGGTAAAGCCACTGAAAAAAATGGATAAGAAATTTTTATGCAAATCACATGGTTTCTAATACTTCAATGTCAAGAAAATTGAAGTTTTAAGCTGACATATAAAGTCATTAAAATAATTTGATTAAAAAAATTTCTAGTACATAATGTGGAAAGAATAAATAGTGATTAACTATGACAAAACTTCCATTCTCAAAAATTTAGTTACAAATTTATTACTCACAAAAATAAAAAGGTAGGGCTAGGGAAATAGCTCAGTGGTAAAGCACTTGCTGCCTAGCATGCATGTGGCCCTGGCTTCAGTCCAAAGCACTACAAAAATAAAACAGATAAAATTACAATTAATGTGAAGGTATGTCTCATTCTAAAATAAGAAATATTAGGGGCCAGGGATTTAGCTCAGTGGTTCTGTTGCCTGTCTCACAAGTTCAAGGACCTAAGTTCAATCCCTGGTACAAAAAAGAAGAAGAAGAAGGAAGGGGGAAGGGGGAAGAGGGAAGGGGAAATGGGGAAGGGGGAAGGAAAGGAAAGGAAATGAAAGAGAAAAAAATTAAAATAAGTTCACCAATTACTTGCGGGGGGGGGTGGTCTCAGCCCTACCACTTTCATTTTCAACAAACTTTACTATTTTTTTATTTTTCATTTGACTGAAATCTGTACCACTCCTAAAAATACTACAGTACAATCACAAAAAAGTTTTAAAATTAAATTTCCATTACATAAATACCCTTGTTTTAAAGCATAATAGGTTATAAGATACATTACATTAAAAAATAAAAACTTGCAGGTATAGTAATAGAAGTTCAAGATGAAAATGATTTGGAATCCACTAAAAAGTATACCTTCTGCAAATTACTTAAGCCTTTGATTTGAAAAATTTAATTATCAAATGAAAATATACTTCATAGAGTTTTACCAGAATTCTTTCATGAGGACCAACTAAACCAAATGATTAAAATTAGCAGTACCAATAATGGAACAATATAATATTACATTCCTTTTAATGTAATACAATGGAAACACACATCACCATGGAGGTAGTATTCTTGCTCTAAAAACAAAGTTAATCTAATTCTGATCACAAGACAGCAAGCAAATCTAGACTGTAGGATGTTTTACCAAACAAATCACCTGGGTATTTCAAAAAATGTCCACATAACAAAAGCCCTCGCCCTAAGGAATGATTTAAAGACTGAAGAAACATGCCATTAATTATAATGACCTCTGAATGAATGTTTTTATATTATAAAAGTCTATATAGTTATTAAACTATTGGGGAAAGTTGAATATAGACTACTAGCCATCACAATGTGAAATTTCTTATGCTTTACCAAAGTTCAGTTGGTATGTGGAGTAAAGTTCTAGTTTCTACAGATACAGAAGTATCACTTCTACAAGACATATTCAACCACTTCAGGGAAGAAGTTTAGATACAGTGATAGTACAAATATGTCCAAATATTAACTGAATCTAGATAAAGGAATTCTCATTGTACTATTATGTGTTTTGGTAGAATTAAAACTTTTCCAAATCGAAAACTAAAAAAAAAAATTCCTTGCACTACAGGCAAATCTTCAAGACTACTGATACATACTGATAAGCACAAAAAGGAAAAAAGAAACAACCAATTCAGTGAATGAGTCAAGTTCAACGTGTCAGATCCTTTTTGCCTTTTAGAGCACTCCATAAAGGCCACCCATATTCAGTTCATCAAGATCTTATTTAAGCCTGATTATAACAGCTTCACAGAAATGAGAAGCCCAATCTGTTAAGTGGAAGAGCCAAGATTTGAACTAAAGCCCATTTATTCATGCAAAATGTGTTAATATTATGATAGAGAAACATTGGATTATAGGAATAGGCTTTACAAAATGGTACTGAGGATACTAAGCGAGTATTCTACTCCTGAAATGCAACCCAGCCGAATAGGTTTGCTTTTAATGATATTCCTCATCATGTTAAAAATTATTAATATCTACAAAGTATTCTCCTTTCCCTCTCCCCAAATCAGTACTGGAAAAATCATAGGAGTCTTAAGAAAGTGAGGGTACATGAACCCAGCTATTCTGATTCTCAAACTATGGAATTTTTACCCCATCAGACAATAATTCATTACATACACACTCCTACTATTATTCTTTAATTGATAAGATGTGTATTCTTGGGCAAGTTTCTTAACCTCTTTGAGCCTGCTTCCTCCTCTGTAAAGTGGTGGTAATAATACCTACCTTAGAGGATTATAAAGATTACTTTAACACATAAAAAAAGTTTACAGAGCACTTAAAATTTTAGCTGAAGTATTATTAGTGGTAAAAGTAACAGCAGTAATTTTTTTTAAAGAGTTGAAATATGCTAATTTTACTAATCCTGTTGTTGTTAGCTCAACATTAAATCATCTACATGTTCAAATTATATCTACCTTTTGTTTCTTTTTTTTTTTTTTTTTTTTTT
>NW_022900929.1:11833765-11849222 GCF_012274545.1 Fukomys damarensis | reverse complement strand
CGAGGCAGGCCACCAAACTGCTGAGCTAAATCCCCGGCCCTGCCTTTTGTTTCTTTTGACCTAACCAGGCATGGGATACTGTCTGATCAATATATACACATTCATCAAAAATGTCCAGATTTTGCATACATGGGATCTAATATAACAAAAAGTCACTTACTCTGGTGGAGGCATTTTTGAGGGCTCAACATCTCGCAGAAATTCACACTGGAGAGCCTGCTCAGCAGTGCAGCGCTTACTAGGATCCAAGGCGAGCATGTAATCAAATAAGTCTAGTGCAGCTGCAGGAATGCTAGCATGAGAGGATCACAAAAGTTATATACGTTTTCTGGACACAAGCTTTGGGTTTCTTTAGGAATGTTACTTTAATGTAATTTATTATCAATTAAAATTTTTAAATTGTTATTTTAAATGCTAGTATTTATATACTTATAATACTTCACTGAATGCCAAATTTTCTTTGAAGAACTATTTCACTATTTTAACACAATTTTTTTAACTACGTGGCAAGCAGTAGTATATCATCTATGGGCAATCTGCTACTGTATTTTATTTTAAAAGCTGAACATTAATTTTTTGTTCTTTTTTAGAGACAGGGTCTCACTGTATAGCTCAGGCTAGCCTTGAACTCACTATGTAGCCCAGGTTGACCTGAAACCCTCAGTGATTCTCCTGCCTCAGCCTTCTGAGTGCTGGGATTACAGGTGTGTGCCACCATGCCCGGGTGAACAAAATAATAGTTTCTTAAAGCAAAAACCTAAGCTCAAGTAACTTAAAAGATGTTCTTCTAAGAAAAATGTAAAACTGTATTTTCAAAATTCTCTCATGTAAGCAAACACATCAAACATATAATCCAAATCACTGATTCCATCAAGATGTTAAAAGACAATTTGCATGCTGCAAAAGGAAATTCAAGATTGTGACAATCTAGTTCAGGTCAACAGAACAAGGACAGAATGATATTTAGAATTCATAAGTAACTTTAAAAAAATATTCAATGCAATATGGATGTTTAAGCATCCCTTTCTTACAAAACAAACTCTTCTCTTAACTTTCGGCGATATTGCTTCTTTGGTTTCATAGTGTTGAAATATGGTAGCTTGATTACATCAGGCCACACTGCTGGACACGGACTCCCACATATACGGCTAAACAACACACAAAAAAGGATTACATCAGTATATGCTAAATAGAAAAATAATACAGACAACTGTTAAATATTGACTTATTTTTAAATTGAAGCCTTCATACAATGTGTAATTAAGTATTTTAGAGTTCTGAATTTACTCACTTAAAAAAAAATCACTCTATTTTCAGTGATGCTTCTAAAAACCCAAGCATCTGGTTCCTAGAGAGGACCTTCATGCTGGAAAATAACTAGCAAAAAGACTACAACTGCATGGAAAAATAGAAGACCCTAAAGGTAACAAATTTTTAAATACTAAAGTTCTTATTGCAAGTAGTGCTACTGATCACAAGCTTATCTACCTTGAAAATCCTAATTAAACTATTAATTAGTGAATTCTTAATATATTTATAGAATACTTAAGCAAAGAGGCAACTCCAGCTAGTGAATATTTTTAAAGTATTTAATAAATGAAATATTGGCTAAATATAACCGAGTACATCAAACTTTAAAGATACATGAGTACTGCCTATAAAACTGCGATGATCTTCACAAGTAACAAGAAAATGTACATGCATCACTGAAGAAAATGAGAAATTTTATACGTGCATAAAATATTATGAATTGATATACGTGGTAGTCAAAGTTGCCAGGCATTTTTTAGATGAACTTCAGAATGTTAGTTCAAAAATACTTCTGCGGCATTTTCATGTTCAAATTTATGCCACTGAACTATACTTTATCTCAGTAGTTTAGTGTGCAAATTTTTAAATATATTAAGATCTTATTTGTAATCCTATCTTGCTTTTCATGACCACCTCAACTTGCTTTTTTAGGGAAAAGGGCCAAAATCTGAGCAGGGGCTTGCTAGGGAGTAGTCCGTCTCATCTTTCAACACACTTCCTTGCAGACAGCTCTTTCATGTTCTTGTCTTTCTTCTCTCTAGATCTATGTAGCTAAATCATCTTTTCACTTCTCAAGATTCAAATGAAGTCTTTCTGCTAAGTTCTCTATTCCACAGTGTTACTCAAAATGGCCATTCTTTGCCTACTACTTGTTTGGCACCCATTTCTCCCTAATGTACATTTTAGTGATTTACATATCCATTTCTATTATAGTTCAGAAACTGTCTTGTTTTTCAAGACTTCTCTAGGGAAATACATAAATATAAATAACGAATTCTAGGTACATGATGTACATTAATAGAGAGTGTAAATCATATTGGAATAGTGGAAATAAAAGTTTCTATTGCACACAGGCAAGATAACTTAACTGAGGTTAAAGGGGAGAGAAATTTTGGTTATAATTCCAAGGATGAGGAAGCTACAAAAACATGGAAAAAGTGTTAAGAAAAGCATCACTGGCAGAGGCATGGAAGTAGAAAAGAAAACACATCTGAGAAAACTAAATAAATGCAGATGGAATTTCAGGCTCAGGGAGGTGAGCTAAAGTGTGTTTCTGGGGTTACAGTCACTTTGCATTCCTACAATGAAAACAAACTCTGGAGACAAACTTTAGATCTGAATTCTGTGTAATACTGATCAAACTGCACTTCTTAGGAATCTGCTTTTCTTTTATAAAGTGGAGAATAATTTTACTTCAGTGCTACAAAAATAAACTAGCCACCTCCCTGTTAACAATCATAATAAACACAAGATTATTACCCTTAAAAGGAATTTCTATTATTATATATGCTGGTGGAAAATAATAATACTAAAGTTGTATAACTAGTAGCAGCATACAGGATGGAATGGAAAAATTGAGAAACTAGGGAAACAGGTACAAGAGCAACTGCTAACCTTGTAATGCACCATATGCTAACATATATACAAACTTGAGGTCCCTTTGGGAAATACATTGTGCTGTACTAAACAACAGACTTCTATGTGAAAGCATATGATGCCTTATATTTTTTCAAAGGGTGCTAGGGTAAAATCACCTATACACCTTTCTCTTCAATTATTGGGTCTGAATTTTGTGACACATGAATGGAGTTAAAACTGTTGACCTCCAAGACAATGTTGATAGAATTCAACTGCTGCTCTGAACTTAAAAATTTAGAAATGGTTATCTTTGCACTGCTTAGTATTACTATCCAAGTAATATCACACTTCCTTTTGCCTTAGATATATCTCAGTGAGATTTTTTTTTTATTACTGTTAGTCCACTATATTTTCTAAGTAATTATTTAAGAAAACTACTAAGTTTCAAAATCTGACAAAAATTTTAAATAGCCATCAAGACATTACAGTTCTGGAGTTTTAGAAGTTGTTTTTGAGGCTTTCCAGATATACAGTCATTTTACTAAATAGAATCTTTCCCCCACAACAAATGTATGTACTTGTCTCTGTGTTATGTACATTACACACATAACCATGGTTTGTTATATTATGTGTCAATTCTCAGGTAAAATGAAGATGCGACACAATGTTGACTTTGGTGCTGATTTTATTGGAAGTACTTATCATTGTTAACCCCTGGGAAGGCTGATTCTGGTTTGAGAAATACAAAACACATCATAAAGGTAGTATCAGTTACACACAGAAATTCACACATGCCTCCTGTAGAGAAAGGACTCCGTTATTCCTTTTTACTATGAGCTGTAACTTCTGTAGCTTTTAAATTTTTAAAAGATGCTTTGATTTTATCAATTGACTTATAAAGTCTATTAATTTCATCATCAGTATTTCCTACAATAGACTATTAAAGTCATAAATGTATTTATATTTCCTAATAAGTATTCCCTCTTATATTCAAAGGAAAAATACCAGTTGGGCCTAGTAAAAGTACTATTATTTTAGTGTAATGACATATGCTTTGCATTGGTACTGTATACAGCAGCAGTGCTAAAAAGTGGAGTCCAAAGATCCCTGGGTTCCCCTAGGCCTCTCAGTGTTCTGACAAACATCCCAAAGACATTATTTGCTTTTTTTCAATGTGTTAACTTGCACAAATGGCATAAAAACCATGTTGGACAAAACTATTGGCATCTTAAAAATGATTCATGCCATTCCAAGAGTGGAGGAGCCAGTTTCACTTGAGAATGTACATATTGAAGCAGCAGTTATTAAATGTTAACATTTGAACATAGACATATCTTTAAAATATTGTGATAAAATGGGAAATTTACTTCTGCTGCATGTACAAAATGTGTATGCGCACACACACACAATTAGTTATCATAAAGAGAAATACTTGTCAGTATTTGAGCTACGAGCTCAAGTAGCTGCATTTTCAATGGACCATTATGTCTACCTATAAGAACTATCAATAAGCTATTGGTCATTCATTGAGTATTTGCAGTTTTCTCAAATGTGAACAAATCAGCTTTCAATTTCAAGGAAAACAAACAGTATTTATCATTAATTATAAAATTGTAATTTTAAGAGAAAATCAGAGTACTGGAAGACCTATATCCACCAGCATGAGCTTTGATACCTTTGCATTACATAGCTTTCCTGATGAGATTAGTGGTGATAACAAATACATAGTTATATTTGGAAGTATTTTTTTCGAATGACCAATAATGTGTAATGTTACAAAATCATCACAGATAACTTCATTCTGAGCCCGAGATAGACCAATGAGCTCTACTCAATAAAGTATAAAATATTCCTTCAAATAAATTTGGACTGCACACTTCAACTAACCAGTCAATTAAGACTTCCACTAATCAGACATGAAAAACTACTTAACAATGTCATTTATTTCAGCAACTTTTATTTTGTAAAATATATTTTTAATTAAAAAGGTTATTTACATTACATTAAAATTCACAAATTTTTCAATTTTAACTTCTAATATGGAAATTACTACTATAATCCACATATACAAAAGGTGAAATCTTTAAGAATGTTTTATCATAAAGAAGTTGTGAGACCAAAGTTTGAAATGCATTGTCTACAGAATATTTTATGTATTAGTTTATGAAAGTGTATGATTCATTTTTAAAAATAATTTCATCTGTGTGACTACCTAGGCCTGAGGCATTATGTATTTCAGGGGGTTGTGGTGGTAATCAGACAGAAGCAGGATTCTTTTCATTCTCATCTTTTGTTTTGCTTTGTTTTTGAGACAAGATCTCACCATGTAGTCAGTCCAGGCTGGCTTCCAACTTACTATGTAGCCCAGGCTGACGTTGAACTCAAGGCAGTTCTCCTGCCTCAGCCTCCAGAGTGTTGGGATCACAGACATGCGCCACCACACCTGGCTCATTCTCATCTATTTTTGGTTTCTTCCATGATTAAGACTTTTATTTTATAAGCAATATAGATGATATAAAGGCTCTTTTGCTGGCCGTCAGAAGCTTGGAATTGAGTCTGACACTTGTATAATTTGTCTATGGCCACAAAGAAAACATTTTTTGCCATCATACATCACATTTAGTCCTCCCATGATTTCCACTTTCTTCTATCACTTTTTAACCCATGCTTCTATTAACAAAACTACATTTGCATAATATACTTTGAGAAACAAAGCAAATTTTAAATAATTGTTGTGGTATATAAAGCTCTCTAAGAGATTCTGATTAGTAACTCCAACTTCTGATCATTTTACATGTACTGTATAATATTGGGCCCCGATGTCATCAAGGTTGAACCTTTATGTAAAGGAAACGATCTGGCAATATCAACTAAGGCAAGGAACAGTAGACTGTACCAGGAAACTTATTTATTTCTTACAACTCTAATCATTTTATTGGTTCTGTCTTCAATTATGAAGAAACAAATTTAGTGTATTGTTAAACTTACCCTAAGTCACAAGAGCCAAAAGTACCTGAGCTGGCATTAGAACCCACCACATTGAACGATTCCAAAGCCCACACTTCTCAATACTCTGCTGCCTCATTACAATCAAGAGACACTTGTTTATCAGAAGTTTCTTTTATTTTCTTTTCAAAAAATTAAGTCAAAACTGAAGCATTTCATTGTATTAAAAACATTTAATGTCTTAATAAAAACATGCAGAAATATATAGGCCAGAGAATTCATGTTCCCCTCCCTAGCCTTCTCTGAAGTCCACGTTAAGACTTAACAATTCCAGATTCTTTTGATATGCTTTACTTAAATGGGATCAACTAACCACAGCCTTCCGTAAAAATGCTTTTCCACGTTAGGATCTCCAGAACAACCATTCCTGGGTAACTGCAGTATGCTACTAAGGGAATGGTCTGACCTTTTTTCATTACATAGTCCACTAACTGATTTGATGTATTCATAAAACAAAGCAAGGAACACTTATGTCTCGGTTCTTTATTTTCCTGTTCCTTCTCTTCATTCAGATCTCTGCTCTTCCTTGATCCTTCGTATAGTAATTACTTATTCCTGCATTCATTATCCCATTTCATTTCTTACTGCTTTATAAATTTTACACATTTATTTTGTATGCTTCCCCTACCGGAAAGCAGAAACATTTGTTTTGTCTTCTTCCTCAGTCCCCGCTGCATCTGGAGTCCCCAGGAATTGGCAACAACCAGTAATCAATAAATACTGCTTCACTGTACAGTGAGATCTGAAATATCTGTATCCAAAAGGTTTTAGTTATAATTCAGTTTCAACACGATATGTCAAATTTTCCTTCCTTTTACATTTCTTGAGTATACTTTCCCATCAATAGTCAAATTTCAAAAACTCTTTTGAAAATCTCATGAGGGATGTACTGATTAACAGAGGATGAATGATCAACTTTTTTTAAAAAATTAAGGATTCTAGCCAAAAATGAGCTGTGTCTCTCCAGCAGTTTTCCTCAAGTAACAATTGTTAGTGGAGCATGTGCGTTTTCAATATTCCTGGGGTATATACATTCTGGTGATTTCATTAAAGGCCTATTTGCCCCTCGACTATGTTATCTAACTGGTTTTTATTAATATACATTTTTAAAACTATTGTTTTTAGTATATAATATATAGGTATACATTGTGGTGTGATTTTTTTCTTCCTGTCACTTCACCAAAATTTTTTATTTTGAGGTGCTTTGAGTGATTCCTTCGATGCTCTGTGTATACAATGTTAGCATATGTAAATTACAACAGTACTGTCTTCACCTTTACACTATATGTAGCTTGTACAGTTTCACTATTCTAATACTACTAACTTGCTAGTACTTCAAACACTATTAAAAATTATTCCAGAAGATAGGGTTTTCTCACTTTCATTTAATTTCTAGTGTTTTACTACCAAGTATTACTTTGGCTACTGGTTTATGACACAAATTTTCATCATGTTAAATATCCCTTTACACTTAAATAAGAGTCTATATTTCTAGCACATGCCTATAAACCCTGATAATATATTATCTTCTATTAAAATAATGAATTATAACAAATGTCCTAAAACTTCTTGTACTCTTGGGACAAATCACACCTTACACTCTAAGTTTATTACCTAATGAAAAAGCTGAATACTATTTGTGAATAGCTTTCTTAGAAATTCTGGATTAATATCTTACAGAAAATTTTCATGCTGTCATGTCAAGTTCACTGTGTAAAAAGTTCCAGGAAATTTAATTCCCTCTCTTGTATGGTTTAAAGTTTAGATTGTTAACACTGTCTATAGATTCAAACCTTGAGTTTGTTTGCATCTTGGTAGTAATGTAACTCTAAATAAATTCTTTAAGATTTAGTTTTCTTAGCTATTAAGAGAAGACACTGGGTCGTTATGAAATTTAACTGAAATAATTTAAATGAAACTCTTAGCATACTTGCATAGTCTACAAACAAGATAAGATGGTAATAATCATTGACAGAAGCCCTTGTACCAAATAAAATCAGGATCAATACTTGGTTAAGTGAAAAATGTGTTAAGAGGGAATTATATGTATAAAAAAAGGATACACAGATAAATAATTCAAACATTTTATTTTAACTGAAAATTTATAAATACACAGTCACTCCCCAGTCTTAGACATGTACCAAAGGCTTTCTCTTTCAACAGAGTATTCACTGAATGGAATTCTGCATTAGTTTTCTTGCATAAACCACAGCCACAACAATCATCAAGGATTTTTAGTTTTGGTTTATAAAAAGCTAAAAATTAAAAATACTTTATGTTAAATCTAGATTTTTTTTTTTTACTTTTCTAATGATGCAGTTATGTGCCCACCCCTAAATACATAACAAAGTTTTAAAGCTTCTGCAAAGCACGGTATCTATATTTAAATGACACTAACTGTCATAAAACATTGGAAACCACCACCTACCTCTTGGTCATCCCCCTCTTTAACTGGTGGGATAAACGTGGTGTTTCTAGAAAGCGGTGACCTACCAGCTCCAAGCATTCAGCTTGCCATTTATCAATCAAATATTTACACAGAGGGAAGGGAGACTATTGATTAAACTAACTGTTCAACAGAAGCTTGGATAAGAAAGCTTCTAACTATGTTATTTTCTTACAGGATAATTTAAAGAACATTACAATTAATGGTTTCTAAATTATTTTCAAAATCTGCCTATGAAAATCTTGCAATCTGGTTGTTATCACAGCAATGCTTTGACAGAACTATTTCATACCCTTGGATTTTCCAACATATTCTAGAGTTAATTTTGGTGGACCAAGTAGTCTCAGAGTAACTTAATTTTAGTCAATTTCTTTTTTTTGTTTTAGATAATTAAAAAACAATTTTTGAGATAGGGTCTTGCTAACCTGAACTTCATGATCCTGACTCAGGCTCCCAAGTAAGTGGCATTATAGTTATGTGCCAGTATTGAAGTCAATTTCTATCTTTATAAAGTAAACGTCATTTTATTGTTACTCTCCTTTAATATTAAGATGAACTACAGGATTAATTTATATCATACATGTATGTGAATAAACCCAAGGCTACATCATCAGCTTTATTTATAAGTTGTACATTTCTTTGTATTACAGCTCATTAAGTGCCCTTATTCTGTTTATTTTGCTATTTTGTTTTTTCCTTTGCTTGTCAACTGACCACTTAACTTCATTTCATTTCTTAGTACTATTCAGTTATATGTCATTTAATGACAGGGACATGCTCTTAGTGCTACACTGTGAGGTGATTCTGTTGCTGTATGAACATCACAGTTACTTACACAAAACTACACAGTATAGTCAACCACCTGACATGGCCTCTTGATGCAATCAAGAGAGGCAATAAATATAAGCTGTGTGAGGTTGCTGCCAGAGGAACACAGTGTACTGTTTTATAATAAACTTTTTTTTTATAAGTAGAAATAGTAGATACTAAAACAATGATAACAGTACAGCACAGCATAGCATGTACATAAACCAGTAACACTACTGACAGTTCTTATTGTTAAGTATTATATGCTTACACAATTGTATGTGCTATACTTGGCAGCACAGTGGGTTTGCGTGGTATAACCAAAAAGTGAGTATTCCTTGCACTATATTACAAAAGCTGTGATGTCACTAGGTGACAGTAACTTTTCAACTTCATTACAATCTTCCAGCACCCACAGCACATATGCAGCCCACCACATATGGCAGGTTACTGACCAAAATGTCACTGAAAAGTTCGTGACTGTGATTTTTTTCCTAAAAACTAGTTTTACCAATGAATTTTTACATTTAAATTTTTTAGATATTTCCGTTTTTATATTAATGTTTAGCTTTACTCTATTTAAAGAATAAAGTCCAAATTATTTCAATGATGTGATTTACTCATATTTGCTTTTTCTATTATTATTTAACTATACTTTAAAAAATGGTAATTACCTTTGAGAAGTGTATTTCTTATTTTGGGAAGGACAAGTCCTTCATCCTTGTCTATTGATCTGTCACACAGTTACCAGGTTATTAAAAGAGTGAATTCTCGCTGGCTGGCCTTTCTCTGGCTGGTTCTCTATGGTGCTGCCCTAGGATTTACATAGACAGTCCTTTACCAACAAGAAACCCCCCAGCAGATGCGGCTACCCAACATTGAGCTTCTCATCCTTCAGAATATGAGTAAAGAAATTTTTGTTGTTTATCTTACCGAGTCTATGGTATTTAGGATACAGCAACAGAAAATGCACCAAGATACTCCTTTCTCTAACAACAATTTACCAAAATACCAAAAAGGGGAACATTAAATTTCTGGTCCAAGGTTTTTTTCAGGGGAGAGAAATAGCCCAAACTGTTAACTGTAATGATCCCCAAAAGAAGGGCTACTTGCCAATTCACAGGATATTCTTTTTATTTGATTAGTTCACTTTTTGGGGGTGATACCTTTCAAATTTATCAGATGAAACCAGAATCCTTCCCTAGTTGCTACTGGTTGTTGTATGCTTATTTTGTTCATTTGGAAAAGTAAAATTCTGTATTTGTGCCTCCTACCAACATCTTTTCTAAAAGACTTCATCCTTACGACTCTTACAAGTAACAAGTTGCAGTCTATATAAAATAAACAATAATTTACTGTAAAATATAAAATGAAGAGAAAGTTGACTAACATATATGAGAAACTGCTTATACTGGGGTCCTATGATAGGATCAAGTGAAGACCTCTGCCAGCCAAATCTATGCATATATTTTAGTGGGTATACATACACATAGATATTTATAAACATCTTTATGAATTTTTTTACAATATCCCAAAACATTAATTCTCCTTTTGTGCTATACCTTTAAAACAACTATCTGCCATTCATTCTCTCCTACTTCATATTACTCTTACTTCCCAGTCCTGTTATTTCAGCTTCAAGTCTTTTGAATTATTCACCACTAACACACACACACAGATCTAGGACAGTAAAATCCTTAATTTTAATTGAACAAGTATTCAAGGGTGTGCATTCTAGGTTCTCCTCCATTTAGTAGTCATCAGGCTTCAAGAGAACCAGGCTGGTTCTCCTCATGAAGTATGCTTGAAAATGTTAAGTTTCTTGTGGAGTGTGAGACCCCCCCATCCTCACAAATATTATCAGCAGCAGCTTACCTTATTAATTCTAGTTGTGCAAGTTCCTGATTTGCTTGAAATATAGGTTTTTTAGTGAAGAGTTCACCAAGTATACATCTAATGGAAAAAATACTGATTATTACCAAATGATTTTATTCACTATGCTAAGTTTTAAGTAAAATGTGCCATCAATGAATCTGTCTTACCCACAGCTCCAAACATCAATAGCTGGTGTATATCGTTCTTCTCCTAACAGCAGCTCAGGTGGGCGGTACCATAAAGTGATGACCTTGTTAGTATATGGTCGACTAAAAAACACAGAAAACACTCTTCAGAGTTAGTATTTATTGGAAGCGATTCATTTAGGAAATATAATTTTAATTATCAAAGAAATCATGTAATTCTAACTAAAACCACTTTCATCTACTTAGTAAATACAGATATAGTAAGGCATTTAATATGTGATCATAAAAGGCACCTGAGAACAACATGATTAACTAAAAATTTATCTTCATTCATGAAAATAAGAATAAGAAGTAGTTGGCTGTTATCAACCATAATTCGATAAAAGGTCACAAACTCAACTGCCAAATAATGTTTTCCTTATCCATAAAAACTATTAAAATGATGAACCAATTTAAACAGAGCTAGTTGATTTTGGCCAAATCTGGCAAATTACTAACAGGTGACAATACACAATTCAAATTGGGATCAGCCAATGAAAATTGTTTTGTTTTGTTTTTGTTTAGTTTGCAGTACCAGGGAGTGGACACAGAGCAAGTGTTCTACCACTGAGCTATAACCTAGTCCCCAAATGTTTTTAACTGAGTGTATCTTAGACAGTAGTTCATTAACACTGACCCTCTCAGATTTGTGAATAGAAAAGCATGAAAATGTAGACTATAGTACTCGAGGTCTGTTTGACAAAGCCCACTACTAGTAGGTACAATTTTTTAGATGACTTGTCACCTCTAGAAAGAGGAATATACAATTACCTCTTTTGCTGCCAAAGAAGAAACTATCTAGCCATGTCATAGTAGAGTCCAGTTTAACTATCACAGTATCTATTCCCTGGCAAAGTGCATTTATTCCACAGAATGGTCACAGTCTACCTGATTCAGATGAATGAAGAATGTTCTATAAAATCAGACAGAGGAAGTTCAACTGTTAAGAGTGTGTGTGTGTGTGTGTGTGTGTGTGACACACACACACTTCAGGCTGATCACCTATGTCTTCACATCAATTCTAAACCTCTTCTTTCCTGATGTCTTACAAATCACAAAAACTCAAAGGACATATTATAGGAAATTTTCCAGAAAAGCTGTAGTCCAAACCCATTTACCTGAGATTGGCTTGGACCTGGACCAATTTTGAGAAGGAAAAAAAAAAAAAAAAAAAAAAAAAAAGCACAGAACTTTTAAAACAATTCCCTCTTGCCTACCACAGACTTAAAATTCCACACAGCATAAAATGTGTCTGACCTTCTCTACCCCACTGAGCCAAATTTCAAATTTCACCAAGTAACTTAAGCACTAGTATGACAAGTGATCAATTTGGGCATCACATCATCACCACAGACAAGACTATGCTAAACATTCCACAGAGAGAAAATACTATAACTTTGGTTAAAACTGAAAATAAAGGGTCGGGGATTTAGCTCAGTGGCTCCGCTGCCTGCCTTGTAAGTGGCAAGGTCCCAAGTTCGATCCCCGGTACAAAAAAACAAAAAAGGAAAAACAACAAGAACAACAACAAATCAAAAACCTGAAAATAAAGAGAACAGTCTAAGATTTTTAACAACAAATTAGGGTTAGATTTTTCTAGTATTATTAATGTAGTTCTAGTGATTTTGTTTGCTTACTGGCATCACTTATCTCCACACATTCCAGAGTGTTAAGTCCAGCTACTCTAGACTCAGTCATTCCTTTACAACTGTCTACCTGTTCGTGCCTGAAGTCTTTAACACATTTACAATGCGGCTGTAATTCGTATGTCTTGCTGCTGGGTGGCTCTGAACCACTGTAGTACACACACAACTGTCTCATCGATTGGCATGGGACAGTCCCATCAGGTATTACTAACTGCCTGATGGGACAGTCGTGCACATACCACTCATGGGTCAAGCCAGCAGGAATATGTAAAAGTTGAAACTGTTCCGAGATTTTACTTACTTATATCTTATAATTCCTTCACTACATAGTGAAAGATCCACCTCCACAGAAATCTAATCTCTATTCACAATAATTTTCTTCACATGCTTAGCATGGTCTTAATTCTCTACTTCGGATTTCCATCTTCACAGGAATTCAAAAGACCTTACAACACAAATCCCAGAACAACGGCAGGTGCAGGGCACCTTACTGTAAATAGCACAGCAGACTCAGGTGACACACACAAGTTAGCTGGACAGAACAAAATTTAAGTATTATGACTAGTTTCCAAGATACTTCAAGGGTCTGTATGCATTTGAAATCTACAGTCATGTTACAAAAGCAACAAAATAACTAGTCTCAAAGAAATGCTCCAATTAATATAAATCTATGCAAATCACAGATTTTTATCTTTACATTTTGAATTTTGGAGGAACTATGTAAGTTCAGGTGACTGAGTTGTATTGAAAAGGAATATTTAAATACAAGATTAGCAGCCAGGTATGGTGGCACATGCCTGTAATCCCAGGACTTGGGAGACTGAGGCAGGAGGATAGCTGAGTTCGAGATCAGCCTGGGCTACATAGTGAGTTCCAGGTCAGTCTGAACTACATAGTGAGACCCTGTCTCAAAACACCAAAACAAAACAAAACAAAACAAAACACAGTATTAAGTTCTAGGCAGTATTTATTTATTACAGTTATCATTAGCAGTTAGAAGTAACTTAATTTTTTATGCTCAAGTTTGCAGCAATACATACTAAAAAAAGTCTGCAAAAGTCATTCTTTTACACTGTAATTGACAGAGTTCTTGAGACAGCCTTTAGTTAACTACCTATATAAAAAAAATCATGGCTTTTTAATCCCTATCTAGCTTCTGGAATCAGAAATCCAACATTCATTCTTGATTCTTCTTTCCATCAAATAGCATAGCAAACTAGTTCCTTATTCTAACTGTTCTTCGCAAATTTGACAGCTACAACAAAAGCCCAAACCACTATTACTACTGCAGAGTCTGCACTGGTTTCCCTGCTTCACCTCTCATCCTCAGCCCTCACTTCTTTTTAAAACATGTTTGTAATAACAGTTTTTAAAGCATAAAACCAGATCCTATCAGCTGTTTGCTTTAAAAATGTCCAGTGAGTTCCCACTGTTAACTAAAATTTTACTTACCTCAGTTGCTAACACTGTACAGGGAGGATCATGCCTATGTTACTGATGACACTGGACAACTCTGTTATCCTTACACCTTCCAAGTCTGCTCCCAAACTGCCTGAGTCCCTTCTACTTTATAGCTGTAATATTCTTTGTCTAGGTCTTAAGTCTTCTCACTCTCGTCACTCAGGTCTTAGCCCAATTTACTTCTCAAAGAGATGCATCCTAACTGCCCCAATGAAAATTACCCCTGCCGCCACCTACCCCCCAGTATGGGTCCTACAAGCCACTATTTTTGTGTGCTTTGTAGTTCGTACTATTTTAAATTATTTCCCCTATCCCACATGTTACTAACCTCCCTCATCACCATGAAAATGGAACCAGGAATTTGGTCTGTCTTTAACAACTCTCTAGTACACAGCCAATAGATATTGGGTACGTCAGTGTCTGGGATACAGGTCACTTATTTATCCATTTGATGGACTGACTTATGTCATAACTATGTAACAATAATAAACTATCTCATGCTTTCTTTTACTCTTCCTCTCTATATTCACTTCTGTTTTCTGCATGTGGAAAACTTTTAAAATGTATAGATCATCACATTCCCATAGAAAAATTAAACTATTCTTTTCAAACTGATATTGTCATCTTACTAAGGACATCTGACTTGGTTGTCTATTCTACACATGAACTTAGTAGCCTATAAATACCTCCACTGTACCACATCCAAACGTAAGTTTATTACCTTTTGCTGCAAAATGCTTCTCTCCTGCTTCATGTCTCATCAAACAGCATCACCGTTTGTGGCAGAGCCTGACAGCTGTCCTCTAAAACTCTTTTCTTCCTTTCTTTGGCAGCTGCCCAGCTATGCTACATTGCCCATCCTCACTGCAGTGAGGCGTGGCCACATGACAAAGTGCTCTCCCATGGAGGACGACAAGTGCCAAGTGCCATTTTTAGGCCTCACTCATGGGAGCTTCTCCCTCTCTTCTCATTTCTGACAACAGCCTTGGAAGACATGTACAGAAGATGGCAGATCTTCCAACCTGGCTTCCTGGATCCCTATATGGAACAGTCACCACGTGATCTGATGTTATGAGTAAATATTAATGGTATACTGAAGTAAGCAACAACTATTCAGTATGAGTAAGTGAGAAATATATTTA
>NW_022900929.1:11811045-11833384 GCF_012274545.1 Fukomys damarensis | reverse complement strand
TACAAAAGGTTAGTAGATCCTAATAATATTTATTTAGTTGCTTAGCAATAACCCTATAGTTAAGAGACAGGGATGTATTTCATAACACAATCACCAATTTCTAAAAATTCTCTAATATATCCTTATGACATAATTCATCTATCTTTCCAACCCCTGTCCCCATTCCCTAGTTCTAGCCACAATTTTCCTATCTAAATTTACTGCAATAGCTTTCTGATCATCCTTGTATAATCACATATTACTTATTGCAAGACCCAGAAGAGCCTTTATTAATTGGTTCATGATCCAATCTCATTAAACTTTTGATTTCTGAAATGCTAAGTAAATGCACATTTTTTAGAGCACAGAGATAAAGATAGGATAGAGAAGAGAGCTGGCAAGAAAACTTTCGAGAAGTTAGAGGTGCTTTATGTTTTAAATGTTGTTAGAAAACTAGATTTTTAAAAATGATGACTTATTAAAATATTTTACAAAATAAATACTATGCCTCATTCTGAGGAAATATACAAATGAAAGATCTTAATCATAATAACAAACACCAAGACAGAGAATGCAGCCAATATCATGCATTAACCCATTCAAAAACATTTTAAGAGTATTATCAAGAATATATTCTATATTATAGTCAGAATGTAGGGCAACAAATGTAAAGGCAAAACTGTAGAGGCTGAAATTGTGTTTTAAAACCAAAAATTTAGCTAAATGTGGTGGCACATGCCTGTAATCCCAGCACTTTGAGGCAGGACTACTGTGAGTTTGAGGCCAGCCTAAACTATATGGCAAGACCCTATCTCAGAAAACCAAAACCAAAACCAAAAACAACAAAAACAAAAATTTAAATCCTTGGAAAATTAAAGCACTCTTGTAATATCAAAGTCAATTATCCAAAAGCAGATAATACAAAACCAGAATCTTCAAAAAGTAGCATTTCAAACTTAGTTTCCTATATTTGGTCACTCGTTGTCAACATCCTAAAAATGATACTGCTTAGATCATAAAAGCACATATATGCTTCTTATTTCATGGGTTAAAAAAATGACATTCTTGATGTTCTACCTAGTTTTTACAAATACAAATTGATACCTACTGAAAAGACAAGATTGAAAAACATGTTCTTAGTAAATGTGAAACACTTAAAAAGCTAAAACATTAACTATTCCATTTCATAATTAAAGATATAATCCACTGAGATGTATTGTGTACGTGTACCAATGTCCCTTGAGAAATGTGATCATGACTGCAAATGTATACTAAAAAAATTTAAAACTGAAAGGAGAAAATCCAAACCATAAATTCCATAATTATCCCCTCCTCCTCCCTTTCCCATCTCACTTCCGTACTCTCTCGTTTCCTAATTGCCACAAGCGGAGCAGTTTTCTTCTGCCATGGCCTTCCACCATGCTATTTCTTGCTTGGCCACAAAAAACAAGAGAGCCAGCTGACTACAGACTGAATCCTCTGAAAACATGAGCTCAAATAAACCTTTCCTCCTTCACTGTGATTCTCAAGTATTTTGTCACAGCAACAAAAAGCTGACTATCATTTAGAAAACACAGGTTTAGTAATCAGAATAAAGGTCAAAGCTTGAAGTTTAGATTTGTAAGTGTTCAACATTAAGGACATGAGTTAGATTTTCCCAGAGTTGGGAGGGAGGAACACTGTCCTATTTATATGATAAAAAATGTAGACTACAGCAAGACATGGTGGTACGTGCCTGTAATACCAGCAATGGGAAGCCAAGCCAGGAGGATCCTACGTTTGAGCCCAGCCTGGGATACCTAGTGAGAGCCTGTCTTAAAAAAAATAAAGTAGACTGGGGATGTCACTCAGTGGGAAGGTCCTGGGTTCAATTCCTTCTACACACACACACACACACACACACACACACACACACACACACACACACATTACTATACATCAAAACCAAAGGAACTACAACCTTTTTGTTGTTGTTGAGGTAGGGTCTCACTAGACAGGTTCAGGGTGGCCTTAAACTCACTACATAGACCAGGCTAGCCTCAAATTTTCAGCAATCCTCCTACCTCAGCCTCCAAAGTAACAGAATTACAGGTGTGTGCCACCATGCCCGGCCTACAATCTAATTTTGATCATTTAATTAAATCAGTGGTCTAAATAAAATTTTCACCCCTGAAAATGTTCACTCATATTTATTATTATACATGTTATTACATCATGTTTTTATTACCACAACTTCAAAGGTGCCTAGAGCCCCCAGAAGATTCTCCATGTTATCTGTAACACTGTAACACCCACCCACCCAATACCCTGTTCTGGTCTACACCACAAAGATGCTCCAGATCAAGATCACTTCTTTCTGGATAAGAATTAGGCATTTACTATGAATGTGTTTGATGGTTTAGAACATATAAAACACAAAAGTATAAAATATGGTCTCCATCTTTAAAATGATAAAGTTCTAGATTGAATGAGAAGGACACAAGCAACAATTACTAGAGACAAGGCAGCAATTTCAATACTGAATGCTTGGCTCTAATCCACCAACAAGCGGCAGGAGATGCTACTGTATCCCATTAATAAAGCTTAGGGAAACTACTTTTGTGTTCAACTGCAATTTTCTGAAAGGCCACTAGATGGTGATATTGTTTTCAAAAAAAGTGTGTGGAGAGGGTGGTGGATGTAAACTATAGTTACTAAGTTTAAAATCCCTTATCCCTTGCCTCTCTCTCCTTACTGAATCATCATGCAGACATACAGCAGACTTTATTTTTGTGGTACTGGGCATTGTAACCAGGGCCTTCAGCATGCTATCAAAGGCTCTTTCTCACTGAGCTATATATATACCCTCCAAGCCAACATTTTTGGAGATTTTAAAAATACTTCACTTTAAAGTTGACAATAATGAATTCAGGGAGGTTAAGTGATTTGACCAAGATTCCATAACTGGTTTACACAATAATGCTAGGACTACAGCCAACCTTTCCTGATTAGAACTACTGGTTTTATGTTCTTTGGATTAGAAAGATAAATGAGGTAAATTTTAGTTTATGTGGAAAATATTTTCATAAGGATGATTCACAGAGAGATATTCCACCCTTTGGTAAAGCATTAGACCAATGACTTGCCAAAATAAAAACTCTAAAGGGGGAAATACTCTGGCTGAAAGGCTCAGAGAAGTTGTACGTGGATACTGAAAGATCAGCAGATAATGAAGATCTGCAGTTCCCAATGCTAAACAGGATTAAGTATGAATACTGATGCTCAAAATGAGAAAATGATTAAACTTTATAAACATCATTCTCTCCCCTTTTCCAACTCAAATCCAGCTTTTCTCTTTTGTAACTCCATAAGAGTGAAGATCTATATTGATCACCCCGAAGTATGAGCTGAAATTCCAGTTTTTCTCACATACATTTAAAAAAAAGCATGTCCAAAATCAACTGAGTAAGAAAGATATGGTAAACACTATATGGTGAAATCTGCTTTATTTTAAAACAAACAAAAATCTTTACAGTAATCCTTTAACACTTCGTAATCTACAGAAGCTACGTAGAAAATACTTCAGAGATTTAAAATTTGCATGGCTATATTATTGTAAAGCTTTCTTTTGCTTTCTGCTTATAATAACAAAGTAGAAATATACATTAAAAATTGCCTGCTTACTACATATTGATTTCAAGATATACCTAACATTTTAGGAAAATGCAATAATTCTATGAAGGCAGGCTGAATTTAAATTCAATGTTAAAAAAATGAAAAAAAGCAATGTTATTAAAATTCACCAGAACAAAACATATTTTGAAGGCATTCTATAATTTTATTATAATTAACACATATTAATTGTACAAATTAATGGGTTTCACCATGGCATTTCCATACATGCATACATCATGCTATGATTGTATCCATCCTCCCTACTCTCTTTTGCCTTTCCTTCATCCTCCCTCACCCACCATGTCTCAAATCCCTGATCCTCTTTCTCTTCCTTAACAGTATTCCTACTTGTGGGCTTTTTTTGTTGCTGTTATTGCTGTTAAGTTTCCACACACAGGCATTCGATAATATGAAGGAAATTTCTCCAATGACTTTTAAAGACATCAGAATTATTCTAAAGAAGGGAAGTTTAAAGAAAAAAAAAATATATATATAGACGGTTTGAGACTAGGAGAGTATTTGCTTATCAAACAAAATAGTACACCAAATTTTCTCTTATAAATTTGACTGAGCAGAAAAATTCAGTATACATTACCTGAAGATGCAAAGTTATCAGATTTTAAATGTCCTGCTTTTCTAAACTCAAAATTTCTACATTAATCCAGCAGGGCAACGGAGACCATGGCCCAGTGAACTGCCACACCTCTGACACTCCAATGGAACCCAACACTGCATTTTAAAATGAAAATCAATGGGAAAATGGAGTTTGATATATACAAGATGGCTTTTCAGTAAATTTTTCTGAAACATATCTATTCCAAATGTGCATGAATATCTGCATTAAAAGAACTTATTAGATGGAAATAGTAATTAGGTGTTGTTCATCTTCTCTGAAACCTAACATGAAAATAATAAAGAAACTCATATTTAAGTACATTTAAGTATGACAGACATATACTTGTATTAAGAAAAACTAGTTATAGTGAGATCTCAATTGATCTCAGTAAGTTAACAGAAATAAGAATTTCTGCCAAAAGAACAGCCACAGATGTAGTCATTTGAAAAATGTCATTTCAAGTGAAGTTTCAGATTAAGTGCAAATTAAAAGAATTTTTCCTTCAATTTCTGCTAAGGGGTATTATTATATATGATGGAAAGAGTAAAAAACGAGGAGTAGAAAGTCTTAACCTGTATGTCTTTGGCTGGGCCAACTATCTTTTATTTTTAAGTCATTTATTTAATCCTTCACAATAGCAAAGATTTGAAAACAATATTAAATATCCACCACCAGATGAACAGATGAAGAAAATGTAGTATATATGCACAGTGGAATACTATTCTACCTTAAAAAAAGAAAAGGACGGAACATACCACTGTTTGTGACAACATAGATGAATCTGAAGGACATGTTAAGAGAAAGACCACATGATGATATATGCGGAATTTAAAGAGCTGAACTCAGGGCAGTTGAGTAGTGACAGCTACCATGGGCTTCAGGTGGGGCCAGTGATGGGCAAGGATAAAGCTTTTCAGCTCAACAGGAGGAATAAGTTCAACAAATCTATTGTACAGAATGTTAATCCTAGTAATGATGTTTTATATTCTTGAAAACTACTAAGATAGATTTTAAGTATTCTTAACACATACATATAATCAGGTCAATTTAGGCATTCCATAATGTATACAAATTTCAAAACAACATGTACACAATAAACACATACAATTTTCATATGCCAGTTAAAAATAAACTTTTAAAAAAGTAGAAACTCACTCTATCCTTACTGGGTCTCAGTTTTCTCAAATACAGGGGGATATAGTCTCTTAGGCTTTTGAATAGTTTTAAACTTTCACAAAAATATAACCACACAATCTATTCTTAAAGTATTAATTGTAAGTATAATAGGTAAAATAAATTTTTAAAAACCAGAACAGCTCTGGTAAAGTAGGTAGAGTACTTGCTTTGGCATCACATATACTAAAACTGATCACATTAAGGACTACAGCCTAGTCAGTCAAAAGCACTGTCCACACTACTGTCTGATGGGTTTCATGGAATCCTCATAGATCCCAAACGTACTATTTGAAAACCTCCCTTCTAGAACAACAAATAATGAGAAGAATTAAGAGTGATTTTTTCACTGTGAAAAATTCAAACTGAAGAAATTTTATTTCAACTATCCCAAAACTGGCAGATTCATTAAAAACAAACATGTAGGAATTCCAATACTGACATAATTTTAATTAAAATATAAAATATATCTATCTGTATTTTGATATACAAATCTAACCATAAAAGCAGAAAAGGAATGGGTTAAAGTGATTAGAGATTTAAACCCAATTAATTCTACAATTTACATAAAATCCACTCTCACAAAATTTTATCTTGAAATTCATTATTAACTCTAATAAGCAAGTCATATTTCACTACCACCATGCACAGAGGGTGCCAAGAAGTCAGATACACACAATTCTAGCCAGAGGAGCTCCGGCCTTTTCCCTTATTCAATGAACTTCCTCAAATTCTAGGGAGCCAAACACACACACACACACGCATACACAAGTAATATAACTATACCAGTCCCCACAAAAAAGTCTAAAATAATGATAAAAACAAAGTTTATAAGCTTTTGAGCTAGAGTATAGCTCCGTGGTAGAGTATGTGCCTGGCATACATGAAGCCCTGCATATGATCCCCAGCAGCACAAAAGGAGGTGGGGGACAAAGTTTTAAACCTTAAATGTGCACTTTAGAAAGTGTACACTAATATTTTTTACCAGACATGGAAATTAAGAACAGATTAATATCTGGATCTGCATGAGAAATTGAAGTATGAGTTTAAAATCTTAAATTTACTTCAGTCATATGTAAAGCTACACAAATTAACAGAATTTGTCTTTACCTGTAAGTTAAAAATCAATTAGTTCAAAACTGAACTTACAATTTTATAATTAAAATACTCAATATGGTACAAAAGTTCATTATTTTATTTAGTCAAGAAAAGTAAATATCTTTTTAAAACCTATCAGTAAGGTGTTTGAACTACACCTTCTAACATCAACTCTTATGTTTAAAATATTCATTTGAAAATACTCTTACCTTTCTTCTGAGCTATATAAACGAGCAAGTCCAAAATCTGCAAGTTTTATCTGCCCTCTGGTGGATATAAAAACAAAATGAATAAAAGGTGGTAGTTACTCTGAACTGATTTTAGAATATCAAAAATTCATTCACAAAAACTTTAACTGATCACACTGCCGTAATACCAAGGTTCCATTAAAGTCAAGATAAGTCACAAGCTAACAATTAGTACTTTGGATAGTTTCAATTTCTAGTATTAATATAGTCATCCAATCATCTATTCATATTTACAGATTCTGAATCTGCAGGTTCAACTAACTACAAATCTAAAATATTTGAAAAAGAAAACTGTATGTGTACAGACCACATGCAGGCGTTCTTTCCTCATCATTCAGTAAACAATACAGATTACCAGCTGCTTACATAGCATTTGCATTGTATCTGGTATGATAAGTACTCTAGAGACGATTTAAAGTATATGGTAGCAAACACTTGGTTATGTGCAAACATCACACCATTTCATATGACTAGAGCATACACAGGTTTTGGTAAAGGGAAAGCGGTTGCCATGGAACTAATCTCTCAGGGATACTCAGGGACTCCTCTACTATTATTACTGCAGCTACTACTATACTAGTATTAGTATAATACTTTAGGAACTGTTCAGACCCTATTTTAAAAAATCATACTTCAATGAAAATAAGTGTGCTTACTTAGGAGTAAGAAAAATTATTAAATTCAAGTCATCAGTGTTCAAGAACTAAATCATTTAAATATTATGTTTATTTCCAGCATTTAGAGGGTATCAAGAACACAAAATATTTTGTACTCATTAAAATCAGAACCAGGCAAGCCTCTTCTAAACAATACCAAGCACTAGAGAAGTTATCAGAGCTGAGATTAAGATGTCACTGAAATATTTAACATGCTCTTCATAAATATGTCAAAACCAGCTAACTTCAAAGCACTGATGACTTTTTTAATTCTAAAAGTGATTTACAACTAAACTGAAATCTTACTGCTAATTATTGTTAGGATTCATTCATATTGCTTGGAAGACTATCAAACAGAGAGGCCAACTAAGTTCATGAACATCACAATCTACTGCTGGAAGTTAATTTAACTAAAGTATATTTAACAGAAATTTAGAGACAGCCCAAAGCTGTAACATTCTTGCTTACACTGAAACAGTTTTGAAGCAATAAACTAAATTTTAATAGAATCAAGGTATACATCATATAACTCTCACTTAAATATGTATGTCAAGCTGATATCCATACCTATTGTTTAGAAGGATATTTGAACATTTAATATCTCTATGCAAAAAGTTCTTCTTATGACAATAATCTAGACCTTCCATGAGCTGTCTCATAAATGACTTGATGTGATTTTCATTAAAATGAACCAAGCCTGATTCCAGCAGTCCCATCAGGTCATGGTCCATGTACTCAAACACCAGATAAAATGCACCTAAGAATGAGAAGAAGCAATACATTAATGCTTATTCTTACCACTTTTCTACAGGTTTTACTTTTCACAACAAACTAATGGGAAGGTTTAATCCTTCAAAAGAAGTGCTACTTTGTCAACTAAATGACTAACACTCAATTTTTCTCTCAAAGTTTAGTATCAGTAAAGATGTCCCAGGAAAAAGCTTTGTAAGGAAAATCATTACAATGAAAATAAACTGCTTCTACACTGCATAGTTTATGGGTAAGTCAAATGTAAAATAAATTGTCAATTGTTTTAGACAGCAAACAAATTCCTCACAAAAGCTGAAAAATATCAGTGCAGTTCATAGAAGAAACCAAGTTGTTAAAAGAATTACTTTTAATAAAAAGGAGCATGGTCCCAGATGTACTTTGGATAACTCCGGTTGAGCTTCTTATAAATACATAATTTATTCATTTATCCACATCCAGAGTACTTTAAAACATAAACATTACAACTTTATTTTATAAAAAAGTTTACTCCTGTTATAAAAACCTACATAAAATAACACATAATATACTCACAACCACAAATTATACAACTATATTTGAGAGTTTAAAGATATTCATACTCACACAAATTGAACACAAAAGTCTCTGAAGAAGCAAGTTTTATATAGCAATGCAAGAATAAAAGCTAACAAAACTCACTATCTGTGAAGACAAAAATTCTAACACCATGACAAAAAAGTCATCTGAACAAATTTCACCATCAGTTCCTAATTAAAAACAGAGCAAATAACTCAGTAAATTTGCAATAAGATTATTTCTGAAAAGTTTATTGTGAAATCTCTTGGAAAGCCAACAACAAATGTCATATTTAAGTAAGAAATTGCCAGGTGTTGTGTACAGGACAAAAAAACTTTTATTATTACTGTTTTCAGAAGCAAGTAGTTTAAGACAAGGTATAAATACTGAAAGGAAAATATAATTAACAGTAAATGAATATCTTCCTAGAAAATATGAAAGATATAGAGTAGCTAGGTTAGAGAAAAATCAATAAACAAAAAGCAAAAGGCTACTCATATGTGCATCAACAATTCATTATAAAATAAAATTCAAATGACTCTCCCTTAGGCAAAAAAAAAGCTGCAAATGAATAACAATGAACCTTAAAAAAATTCTTAAAATCTCAATGAAGGGATCAATAATTAGTTTCTCTTTGTTTGGGGGAGGGGCAATTTAACTTGGAAAAAAACCAGCAAGCCAAAATTTTCTGAGAATAAACACTTGCCTTAATCAAAACTAATATGACCATCGTACTCAGGGATATATATGACAGCAGAAAATAACACATATCAAAAAATAATCCCCAAGTATATTTCCAATAGTAATTAGGAAAACAGCCTCTTTGGTATTTAGACAAATGTGTAACCTCACAGGTAGGTAAGCAGTAATTTAAAAAAAAAAAAGACAAAAAAATGGTGAAAGATGTATGAAATAGGATTAGTAAAATGTGGTTTAACTACTAAAGATGAATGAGGAAACTGGGATTCATTATACTATTTTTCTGTACTTTTAAATATGTTTTGATTACTATAGTAATTATGAATTTAAAGTGTAAAAATATAAAAAGTTTAGAATGAAATTTGGATTATCTTAACTTAAAAGGATAAATTTTGTAGTCCACATTTTAAATTTGGTTTTTATGTCTATCAAGGTTATATATTTGTGTAGCTTAAGACAATGTTTTTCAAACTTTGAAACATGTCATCAATTCATTAAGTCATAAACTGCACTCTCAAAAATGTTTTTAGATTGCTTGATATTCTTCCAGTAATGAAATTAGGTATTAATAAAATCATATGTAACATAATTTTAAAAATATAGAATCCCAAGGAAAACTTCATTTTGATAATTGTGTGTGTGTGTGTGTGTGTGTGTGTGTATATATACTTAGAAAAATGTTGACTGTAAAAATTCTAAAAACAATTAATGTGTGTGACCAGTTGGTAATTTTCATTTATTTTTATGCTGAAATTTTTAGGCCTTTCTATAAGGAACATAAATAAGTTTTTTTAAAAAATTAACAATTGTTTCTGATACACAAGCTGATATGGGTAAAAACACAGATAACCCAACTAAAAGGAAATGACAATGCCATAGGCAGACAGAGGAAATCAAAATGGCAAACACATAAGATGCTTCATATTTTACCAGTACCAGAAAGTACTAATCAAAGCAATGGTATCATCTTCACTTATCACAATATGCACCAATGGCCAAATTCACCAAAACTGTACATAACACACTGCTACATCATCTACACACAGAGAGTATCTATTATAAAAATACAAATATCAGCCGGGCGTGGTGGCGCACACCTGTAATCCCAGCACTTGGGAGGCTAAGGCAGAAGGATCGCTGTGAGTTTGAAACCAGCCTGAGTTCCAGGTCAGTCTCAACTATGTAGTGAGACCCTGTCTCAAAAAAACACAAAAATACAAACATCCTTTGACTAAGCTATCGCACTTCTGGGAGTAAATTAAATACGAAAATAGTAAAGTATAAAACTAAACTCCTACAAAATAACATAGGAGAAAAACCAAGGTGGATCTTAGCTTTGGTGATGATTTTTAAAAATACAATACCAAAACTTACAGTATATTGTTAAGTTTTACTTAGCTAAAATGTAAAACTTCTGCCTTTGAAAGGCATCATTAGCAGAATGAAAAGAAAAGTCAAAGGTTGGGACGAAATCTTTACAAAAATACGTATCTGATAAAGACTGGTATCCCATACAGCCAAAGAATTCTTAAAACTCTATGATAAGAGCACAAACAGCCAAATTTAAAAGTGGGGAAAAGATCTGAATAGGAGCCTCATCAAAGAAGATGTATAAATAGCTAAGAAACATATAAAAGGATGTTCAACATGGTCTTTTGAGAACTATAAATTAAAATTAAACACCACTAAGATTTCTATTAGAACTGCAAAACTCCAAAATACTACTGTCAAATGCTGAAGAGGGTATGGAACCACAGAAAAACTCATTTGTTATTGTGGGAATGTAAACGGTAAGCCAATTTTGAAATGAGAACTTTACTAGGGGAATAAAAGACTGCACTTCTGATGGCCCTCACTAGTTGAGTAGGCTGAGTAGCCCGTCATTCACTGTTGTTAGGCAGACTCTTTAAATGCCTGCCTCAACAACCTGCTCGCAAAAAGCCTAAATTCCCTCAGGCTAGAATCACAATGTTCCTGGATTCTAAATGGGGGAAACTCACCCACCAACCCCAAAACAAGACTCTACTAAATCAGGCTAACCACCAAAAAGCTCCAAGTTTATTATCTGCAAATCCCATTTTTAATGATTTCGAAATCATGAATTTTATAAACTATAATTTTAAAATTGTACCTTTATAAGGCTTTATTCAACAAAACAGTCAATAAATATACTGCTTATAATTACAAAAATAAGTAAGAATTGCTGGCATCAAGAGCCTCATAACATCAGACTGCAAGCAAATATGCACAAAATCTGAGTATGGCGTAAGGAAGTGGGTTTTAGACTGGGGCTCTAAGACAGACAAAGACCAAGCAGGCTGCTGGGAATGAAAGGCACGCTGGGTTCAAAGGTACCTTCTGAAATGCTTTCATGAGGGTATCTAGTTAAAAATTGTAGCTATCTGGAGCTCAGAGATGGAAATATTTTTATGTAATGGTAGTGGCACAGAAACAATTATAATAAAAACCATAGAGCTATGAAGAGTTTCTGAGAAGCAGAAAGACTGCCAAAGACGTAACTTTTCAAGAACACCAATATGTAGGAAAAGAGAGGACAAGAAGGCTATAAAGATGAAGTAAACAACCAAAGAAGAAAACAAATACAGTTCTTTCAGAAGAGCCAGAAGATTCAAGAATCAAGCGAACATGTGCTACCCATATCAAGTGAGAAAAACCTGAGAAATTACTAGTGGCTTTGGCCAAATATTATTAGTGTTCTTATCTTCACAAATAGTTAGAAAACTCAGAACAATCAATGAATGTTAAAGTGAGAAGGTACAAACAGCAAGTACTGACTACTCCTTTTCTCAATCTGGCAAAAAAGGAAGGAAAAGATAGCAATGATCCATAAACAGAGTCAAATTAGCCTCTCTAGCAAATGGTGCTGGTGATACTATATACACATATCAAATCCACATCTATCACCACACACCAAAATAGAATGGATCAAAGACAAGTATTAAAACAGAATCTGCTGAGAGATAAAATACTTAAAACTATTGAAGATATAGGTACAGGAAAGGACTTTCTAAAAAGAATGGGAAAAGGTTTTGGCTAGCTATTCTTTGGACAGAGGACTATCATCTAGAATTTACAAAGAACTCATAAATAAACAAACAAACAAATCCCCTCAAAATACAAGACCCAATCAAAAAGTGGGCAGGTGAAATGAATACAGAAAGTTCTTTTTGTTTTTTGTGGTTTTTTTGGGGGGGGTGTTTTACTTATGATAGGAGAGGTCTGAATAGGTTTACTGCTGAAGGTAAGGAGCTAAGAGGATAAAGTGGTTGAAAATACACAAGCGGTAATATACAGCAAAGTTTCTAGGAACTGGAATAGCTTCAAGTAGTAAGGAGAAATGTTCCTCTGAAACAGAAGAGTGAAATGGGTACAGAGTGAGCAAAATATATGCCAAGCTCAACGTTGAGAGTGAGTTTTCATTTGGTACATGTGGCTTTGTATCATGAAACAGCATCTTCTCTTTAAAACGAGAAAAAGCAGCTAAATAGAAACTCTGCTTTGCAGAATGGAAGAAGGAGCTAACAAAAGACAAATAAGCAGCTAGCTACTGCTCTGGTGCTAAAGTTGCAGCTTGGTAGACCATAATAAATCTGAGGAGAAAACTACATACATGGCAGTATGATTTTTCTTCAGCAGGTCAAGTATTTTAAAACACATAGTCACTGGGCAAGATATCACCTACCTATAATTCCAGCACTCAGGAGGCTGAAGCAGGAAGAATGTTAAGTTGAAGCCTAGCCTAGTCAACTCAGAAAAACACTGTGTCAAAATAAAACATAAAAGGGGTTAGGGATGCAGCTCAACTCAAAAGTCCTGGATTTAATCCCTCAGTACCAGTACCAGGAGGGCCAGGGTGGTAGTGGTTGTGATGTACATGATCAATCAAAGGTTAAAGTTTAGAGTAGAGCTGGCAGGAGGACAAAAGAAGTATGAGATCACTGGTTAGGATCTTAGAAAATCATTCCTTACAATTCCAAATATCTTCACTTCATGAAAATGCATAATTGAAACATTAAGTGGTATTAGAACTCTCTCAAATTCAACATCAGAAATAAGACAGAGAATTTAAAGGATATGGATTTAACACTAAAAGCTGCAGAATTTGATTTGAGAAAACAAAGACTATTTGCAATGTGTAAATTTTACATAAAATTCAAAACCATTTCTGCCTAAAATCTGCAAGGGAGGCAAAAAGCATTTTTCCTAGTGGCTCTCTTTGCCTTTCATCTGTCACTGCTAGAAAACATTTCTACCCTTTTACACTCTATGCGATTCTTTGGCCCCTATGTTCATTACTTGGTGTAAACCAATGTTAGTATATTTCTAAGAATTTAATTTGATAAAAGATAACTTCTAAACCATTTTTTATTCCAATACGTTTGGGAATTAACCATTGTCTATTACCTAAAACATACCTAACAAAAAAAAGTACTTAATATTTGTTGAATAGGCAAATAAATACCCTTAAATCTACCTGAGGTTCCATTTTTTTCAGGTATTATTTTCAAATGAATAAAAAAACATGTGAATACTGTTTTTCACATATGGCTTTTTCTTTTTTTTTTTTTGCACCGGGGATTGAACCCAGGACCTTGAACTTGCAAGGTAGGTGGCAGCACCACTGAGTTAAATCCCAGACCCTGGTATTTTAAATTTATGATTTATAATCCTTTCTTCTGGATGGAAAACAGTACATAAGAATTAGTATTACTTACCTTTTTCTTTCTGGAATGGGTGTAAAATGTCTCATGGTAAAAACAAAAACTATTTTAATTTTTTCATGTGCTTTATTCTTTTCAATGTTACACAAAAGTAGTAGTTTCAGAATTTCTAATAAATGTATATCTAATATAAAGAGCACACAATAACAATATTATATAAATTACCTTTAGGAAGCATGCACAGACGTATATGACCCAAATTTTGTGTTCAGACTCATCCTCAAGACAAACCCATTACATCTATGGTAATATTCCAAACTTTAAAAGAAAAAGCCATAAACACCTGAAGTTCAAAATATTTCTGATCTGAAGATTTTCAGATCAGGAATATTCAACATGTGATTGCAATTAATTAGAAGACTTTCAGATTTCTGTCTATAATGTGGGTGGGCCTCAATCGGGAAGATTGAGTACCATATGCTAGGCTGAGGATTTAGCTCAGTGGTGCCACTGCCTGCTTCACAAGCACATGGACCCCAGTTCAATCCACAATACCAAAAAAAAAAAAACAACCAAACAAACAAACAAAAACAAAACAAAAAAAACCCACCATGTGCTAAGAAGGAAAACAGTTCTCCCCCAGGCTAATAGACTATTTTAGGACTGTAGATTGCAACACCAAATTCTGCAATTTCCAGACTACTGGCAGGCCTACAAATTCAGACTTGCCACCCCTCATAATAATGTGACCCAATTCCTTACAATATAAATGTGTCTTCTTGGTTCTATTTCTTGAAATATAAATTCAATAGATTAAAGTTAATTAATAACAAAAAAATTAAAAATAAATATACCATCTTCAATGTGTTAAGAATAAGACTATCAGAATGACAGTTTTCACACAGATATGTGCTGCAGGCCAAGCATGAAGGTGGCCTTTGCCTACTCCCTGCTCCCTTTCTCCTCCATAGACTAGACAGTCATATTGTAGATCCTTATTCCTTTTCTCGCCCCAATCATGAGACAATCACCTTCAGCCTAGGCCATGTGGCCACATGGCACTCGTCACCCCACCTTCCTACACTATAAATAAAGAGCACACTGGACACCAGGTGGCCATTAGCTCATCAGGCTATGGTCCTGAACTACAAAGGGAGACCCTGCCTCAAAAAAAAAAAAAAAAACTTTAGCTAATTGCTTATAAATGTTTTCCAGTTAATGGCACATAGGAACAATTTTCATTTAACTTTGACATCATTTTAATGGCATTTGATGAGATAATTTTTAATGGCATTCCACGTTAGTAATATGCTATAGTTCTGTTCAAAAATCACTTGTTAGATGTTTAGGTTACCTGTAATGTTCTGTTACTTTAAGAAATACTATGAAGAACATCCTTGTACCAAAAGCCATATAAAGTCATGATGAGTATGTTTCTAAAAATACAACTACTGAGTTAAAGGACACATCATATTTTCAAAGAATAATTATTATTATGATAGAAACATTAAACATTTATCTTGCACTTAATAATGTGCTGGATACTATTCTATGCCCTTATCTAGTCTCTAAAACTGATGATAGTGTTTACTCTCCAGCATTAATACTCCTATCATAATCCCCAATCCCCATGTTTAAAAAAGAAAATCCTTGACCCTTCCCAAATTAACATGATTGTAATTCCAGTCAATTCTCCACTGCTAAATTTTCAGACCTCACATTAATATAAATAAAAACAAGGAAAGAGGAGAAGAAGGAGGTGAAGTTTATACACCACAAATTAAAACAAAGTGTAAGGCTGAAATAGAAAATGGTATAGCTGAAAGACATACAGAAGTAATCATGCAACAGGAGAGCCCAGATGAGAATTTTGTAGAGAACAAATGATTTAAATATCTATTTTTAATATAAGAAAATTGGAAAATTATTCTCATATGATTCCAAAAGACTAGGCCTTAAACACAAGATAAATCACCTTCCCACACACACAAAAAAAAGGCCTTGCAAAATGAACAAACATAACATGACCACAAAACATATGGAATGTCAAACAACACCGGAGGGCAAAGGGGAGAAGCAGAAATGGGAAACATAATCTGACACATGAAACACTAGTACCTATATTTTAATAATGTTCACGAATCACTTAGAAAACATCAAACAGGCAATTTCATAAGAAATGGCCAGACTTCTGGGAAGACAATGGAGTGAACAGCAGAGAAACAGCCAATTTGAGATCTGGTGTCCAGACACTGAAATACAGCAATGTGAGGAAGAGAAGGAGAAGGAAGTGGGTAACTAGAACCAAGAAGATATTCAAATAGAGAAATGAAGCCCACAGGGAAAGCAAAGAGGGGAAGGAAGTGGCAAGCAGCACTTTCTCCCTGAGCCCTGAACTACTACATGGGTGGCACAACTCAAACCTACAGATTAATGGTAATTACTGATGACCCCAGAGAACTCTACAAAGAAACTCATCAGTGCAACAGAGCAGGGGATACAGTGGACTGCAGCCAACTGGTTATTTGAGGTTCAGGTATCCCCCACCCCAGAGGGTGATTGGCAGGTAGTCATCTTAAGAGGGGGACCAACTGAGCCAGGAACTCAGAACAGTTGCAGACTTGCTCCATCTAGGGGGTCCCAGTGTTACAGTGAGGCAGAACCAAGTTCAAGTGGGCAGGAGGTCAAGGAGGCAAGTTCAGGCCAGCAGCAGGTACACAGTATTGCAGGCTGAGTTCAGAACTAAAGGTGCAGCCTTGCTGAGATTATCCACTACTCACTGTAAATCTACAGCTGGCAGGTTGGGATTAACATGGTCTGGACTCTGGCAACTTTGTCCATCAATAACAGTAGAGAAATACTTAAAGTGGATGGGCTTTTTCTCTCTTCTTTTTGTCCTTTCTTGTTTTATTTTTCTTGATCATTCTTGTTTTTATAGGAAAGTAGATGTTTCTAGTATTTTCTGTTGTTGCTGTGTTTTTATTTCTTCCATCTCTTTCCCTGTCTTCTTAACCAGTTTCCCAAACTTAGTGTAATTTTCCTTTGTCCTCCAGCCTTGCTTCTAATCTCTTCCTTTTCTTCTATTCCCCCCAAACCCCCTTTAAATTTTCTCCCCTGAAGGTAAAATTCCATATTGAGGGCATATTTACTGTATACAATTTTCTAGTTTGTTTTAGGTATAATTCATATGCTTAAAAGTGGCAAATTGTTACCAACTTATCATTTTTTAGGCTATATTTGATGTTACTACTGACTGCACTACTTTAGTCAAAGTGATATTAACTGTACTAATCAGTTGCTCTTCCTGGTATGCCAAGACTGAGATAAACAATACTATAGGCCAGTGACAAAGAACTAGAGGCTAGGCCAAAAGTAGGATCTTGCAACAGGCTCAAAACCCAAAAGCTGAGCCGGGAGTGGTGGCACACGCCTGTAATCCCAGTACTCGGGAGGCTGAGGCAGGAGGATTGCTGTGAGTTAGGGACCAGCCTGGGCTATATAGTGAATTCCAGGTCAGTCCCAACTATATAATGATACACTGTCTCAAAAAAACAAAAGCTGGCCACACCTGAAATATATCTCTGAGAAATAGTCATTTCCTAAGGGTTCTAAATACTAGCAAGACAGCTGCTTGCCATAAGCAATTTACAAGCGTCAACACAGGAATTAAACAACGAAGATAGAAACTGAGAAGAAACTTAATCAAGGTACAACTCCAAACTTTTAGCTCACCAAAGGCAAATCCAGGAGTCAGTGAGGTGGGAACAATTCAAAACCCACCCACCTGGACTCTCAAGTGATAATGGACGTAACAAAGCAAATGAATGAGGCTCTAGAAAAAAAATAAAATCAGAATTAGTTTCTCAGGTAACTACAATGACGGTGATCATAACGAAAGACATAGTGACTCTAGAGTAGATACTGACTAAAATAAATGAATGAATGAATGAATGAAAGAATAAATAGAGGGCTCTTAGGAAATTCATGGAAACCATGAATGCCCAACATACGGAAGATATGCAATCTATGAAACAGATTCAAACAGATATCCAGGAGATTAAAAATTCCACTGAAAGTATATGCACCAAAATGAGCCAATGTGAGGATGGAATATCGGATATAAAAGACAGAATTGCAGTTAGTGATCACGAAAAGAAAGATTTCTTAAAAACAGCAAGGGACCACAAAAAACCAATCCAACAACTGCTAGATGATGTAAACAAGAATAATATAAGCTAGATTGGAGTCAATGAAAAAGCAGGTGATAGGAAATATGACATAAAACAACCTGTTCACAGAAGTAATGACAGAAAACTTCCAAAGCAGGAAGAAACAATTTGACACACAGGTAAGTGAGATGCAGAAAACTCCAATTAGCCCTGATTAAAAAAAAAAAAAAACACCAACACATATGATAGTCAAGAGTCGAGAAATTCAACATAAGAACAGAATATTAAAAGCTGTTAGTGAAAAGAAACAAATCGCCTATAAAGGAAAGCCCATCAGAATCACAGCAGGCTTCTCAGAACAAACCCTGAAGTCAAGGACAGCTACAAGTGAAGTATTTCAAGCCCTAAAAGTAAATAACCTTCAGCCCAAAGTGATGTACCCCACAACTTTCAAAATTGATGGAAAAATAAGATACTACTTCATGACAAAGAACACGCAAAGAAATACATGACAATCAAGCCAGCACTCCAAAATGTTCTGAAGTACATTCTATAACAAGAACTATAATTCCATGAACCCCAACAGAATGAATCCACCAGGCAAAGCAAGCTATTAAACAGAGGAGAAAAAAGGAAACCAACATCAGGAAAATAACATAACAGGATTAAGTCAATATACATCAGTTACAATATGTATCAGTGTAAATAGTCTCAATTCACAAATCAAAAGAAACAGACTGGCAAGTGGATCAAGAAACAACATCCAGCCAGGCATGGTGGCACGCGCCTGTAATCCCAGCACTTGGGAGGCAGAGGCAGGAGGATCACTGTGAGTTCAAGGCCAGCCTGATATACACAATGAATTCAGGGCCAGCCTGCACTACAAACGGAGACCCTGCCCTCAAAAAACAAAAATGAAAACAAAAAAACACACACAAAAGAGCCACATCCAATAACACAAGATACACATTTAACTCAGAAATTCAGAGGCCAAAAATCAAAGGATGGAAAATAATACTTCCTGGAACAGGAACCTAAAAAAAAGCAGGGGTAGCTATTCTATTTACAGACAAAGTAAATTTGAAATCAAGACTGATTAAGAGAGACAAAGAAGATCACTACATCCTTATAAAGGGAACAATCCAAGAAGAAGAGGTAACCATCATAAATATATATGCAACAAACACCAGCTCACACAACTATATAAAACAAATAGTATTAATGGACATGAAAAATCAAGCAAGCACTAATACTACTGTAAGGGAGACCTCTATACCCTATTGTCACAAATTAACAGATCAACTAGACAAAAAATCAACAAAGAAATATCAGAACTGAACCAAACTTTTGAACAAGTGGACTTAGTAGAGGTGTATGGAGAATTCCGCCCTACAACATGAGAATACACATTCTTCTCACCTGTACATGGGATGTTCTCCCCAAATAGGCCACATACTAGTTTACAGAACATGCTCAAATGCAAAGGAATTTTAATTATCCCATACAGATTATCAGACCACAGTGCAATGAAACTGGAAATCAATGGCAAAACAAACCACAAGAATTTCACAAACACACAGAAATTAATGAGACAATTTCTACAATTAAACAATGATGCCAATACAACATATCAGAATTTATGGGACACAATGAAAACAGTCCTATGAAGAAAATTTATAGCACTGAATTCCCATATCATAAAAAGAGTGAACTCAAATAAACAACCTAATGCTGAACCTCAAGCTTCTATAAAAAGAAGAGCAAGTCAAGCCCAAAGCTTGTACAAGAGAGGAAATTATAAAGATCAGAGCGAAAATTAATGCAACTGAGACTAAAAAGAAACAGGCCTAAAGATCAGTGGAACAGACTAGAAGATGCAGAAATAATTCCAAACATACTCAAACACTTTATCTTTGACAAAGAAGCCAAACACCTACAATGGAAGAATGCCTCTTTGATAAATGATGATGGAAAAACTGGCTTTCCACATGCCAAGGATTAAAACATTCACTGTACTAAAAGTAGAAATGGATCAAAGATAGAAATACTAAAACAGAAACACTAAATCTGCTGGAAGACAGAATAGGTGGAACTCTTAAAGACATTGGTGTAGGCAAAGACTTTATGAACAAAACACCAATTGCACAGGAAATATCACAAAGAATCAACTGGGATCTCAGCTTAATAAAAAGCTTTTGTACATCAGAAGAAACACCCAACAGAATGGAGACAACCCGCAGTGCGAGAAAAAAATTTTTCCATCTGTTCCTCAGATAAAGGACTAATATCTAGAATATATAAAGAACTAAAGAAAAATCAGACCCCTCCCCCAAATTTAAAGACCCAATCCAAAAATGGACACATCTCAGATGAAGAAGTACAAACTGCAAAAAAATATACGGAAAACTGTTCAACATCACTGGTCATTGCAGAGGAAAATTAAAACAATGTTGAGATTCCATTCACTAAAGAAAGAAGGGCTATTATCAAGAAATCAACCTATAACAAATGCTGGTGTGACTGTGAGGGAAAAAGAACCTTTCTTCACTGTCGGTGGGGTGTACACTGATGCAACTACTGTAGAAATCAATGCAGAGATTCCTCAAAAAACTAACCCTAGAGATTCCATTTGACCTAGCTATTTCCTTTCTTGTTATCTTCCTGAAAGAATTAAAAGCATCATACCACAGCAATATATTCACACCCATGTTCATAGTGGCACAGTTTATAAGAGCTCAATCTTAGAAACAGCCCAAATGTCCATTAAGCTATGAATGAATAAAGACAATGTGTTTTTTCTACAATTGAATATTACTCATCATAAAAAAAGGTAAGCTCAAGACATTTCTAGTTAAATGGATGCACCTTGAGACCATACTCTTAAGTGAGATAAAATACCACACACTGTTTCTCTGAGAAAACAAAAGTGTAAATAAGGATTAAAATATATATTATCCATGCAATCAGGAATGAAAAAGGCAAAGTCACAACAGACCCAAAAGAAATCCAGAGCATCATGAATACCTACTTTGAGAACCTGTACTCCAATAAAATGGAAAACACAGAAGAAATGGAAAGATTTTTAGATACTTACGAATTACCAAAGTTGAACAAAGAAGATAAAAACATTTTAAACATCCCAAATACAGTCAGTGAAATTGAAAATGTAATTAAAAATTTACCAACAAAGAAAAGCCCAGGCCCTGATGGATTCAATGCTGAATTTTACAAGACATTTAGAGAAGAACTACTGCCATTACTCTCAAACTTTTCAATGAAATCGAAAGGGAAGCTATACTTCCAAATTCATTCCTGGAAGCAAGTATCACTGTGATTCCAAACCAGGGAAAGATACAACTAAAAAGGAGAACTACAGACCAATCTCCTTAATGAATATAGATGCAAAAATCCTTAATAAGATACTAGCAAACAGAATACAGAGGATTATTAAGATCATCCATCCTGACCAAGTCGGATTTATTCCAGAGATGCAAGGGTGGTTCAACATATGAAAGTCAATAAATGTAATACATTATATTAACAAAGTCAACGACAAAAACCATATGATCCTCTCAATAGATGCAGAAAAAGCATTTGATAAAATTCAACACCCATTCATGATAAAAACTCTGCAAAAAACTGGAATAGAAGGTCTATACCTCAATTTAATAAAGGCTATTTATGAAAAACCATCAGCCAACATCATATTAAATGGCCAAAAACAGAAAACCTTCATGTTAAAATCAGGAACAAGACAAGGATGCCCATTATCACCACTTCTCTTTAATATAGTTCTGGAAACATTAGCCACAGCAATTAGACAAGAGAAAGAAATTAAAGCAATAAAGATAGGAAAGGAAGAAGTTAAACAGTCATTATTTGTTGATGATATGATACTCTACGTTGAAGACCCAAAAAACTCCACCAAAAGACTTCTAGACTTAATTGACAGATTCAGTAGAGTATCTGGATACAAGGTGAATACCCAAAAATCAATAGCCTTCTTATACACAAATAACAGACTCATGGAGAGAGAAATAAAGGAAAAAATTCCTTTTAC